>NW_018164547.1:1051294-1084773 GCF_001263595.1 Phalaenopsis equestris | reverse complement strand
GATGTATTTTCCAAGGGATGCCTCCTTTCACAAGTTTTTTAACGATATTTTTGTTTTTAGTGGTCATAACCATTCTCTTTAGCTAATATGTGCCTCAAATGTCCCTTAAAAATTCGACAAAATGAATTAACCCGTCAAATAACTGCCTCTGGCGCTTAAGCTTGGGGCCTCTGGCGCTTAGGCACAACCTTCTCTATTTCACTGGCGTTTAGGCGCCAAAATACTTTTGCACCATTTTTGCATTTTTGCTTCAAATTTGACTTGCTCCAAATTTGACCCTTTTTCACTTCTTCTAGTATTTTTCACTTTTTTACTTGTACCTGAGAGAAAAACACATAAATACCTTCCATTAAAGTGCAAATCTCAAAAATAGATATAAAAATGTGTCTAAACACACTATATATTTTAGGTGTATCAGTCGACCTGGTCGGGACGGCCGGTCGGACCAAAGCGATAGTTCAATTGGGCTGAAGGGATCGATTGATCAGGCTGGGGTGGTCAATCGAACTAAAGTGATCGGTCAATTGGGTTGGATCAGTTGATTGAACCGAAGTGAACAACCAATCATGCCGGGATGGTAAATTGGACCCAAGTGATCAGTCGATAGGGTCAGGGTACACAATTTAACTAAAATGATCATTCAATCAGGCGGAAGCGACCGATCAAACCAAACTAATAGGTCAATCAGGTCAGGATGGTTGATTAGATCATAGTGATCGATCGATTGGGCCGGGGCAGCTGATCGAACCAAAGTGAGCACATGATCAAAATGCCACACGTGAATGTGACAAATGAACTTGCAATCAATGCAATCTGACACACTCGGCGACAAATCAAACTCAACTTGCCGAACCCACATAGGATCTAGAGTATGTGGTGAAGTCGTAGATACAGTCCATCATGAAATGTAAAGGATGGCCTAAATTTAATTATTCAATAAAAATGCAAAGGAGCTTCTCCGTGAAAAGGAAATCTTCTTGAAAATTAATGTTTCACTCATAAACATAGCATTTGTGATCTAGGGAATGAGGATCAAATGAATTTCCTCTTTCTCTAGATTGAGGTGGCTTAAAATCATTCATCGAGGGATGAAGCCGCGAAATAATCATGGGATTACTAGGTTCTTAATTGATTGGGACAATAAGCAAAGTTTTAAAGGGGGATCCCTCAAATTTGTAGGGGTAAAATCAACAAAAAGCTCCCTAACATAGTAGTTTCCTCGAAGACAAAATCTTAGTCCTAATTTATATCAACCAGACTTAGGGGCTTGCTAAGAAAAAAATTGCAAGGTTTTGAAGATGTTATACCTTCATGACGTTGGAGTAACGTGCTCTCAGCATGTTCCAAGCTCCGACCTTGAATCGGTGACGGTGTCTCCATTTTTTCTCCTAGGAATTAAGAAGCTCTCCTTCACAAGGAGAATGGCCAAGGAAACACCAATAATTTCTTCACGCACCTCTTTTTTCTCGAAGAAATGAGATAAGTGATGAAGAAACGATAAGAAAGAAGAAGAGGATGAAGCAAATGAGGAAGAAGAAGAAGAAGGCTAGAAGAATCTCTCCAAAAGCCTCTAAAAACTCTCTAGAAGTCTCCAAGCTCTCCAAAGAACTCTTTCATGGCTCTCCTAACTGATTGTGCTCTCTCTCACTCTCTCATGACCCCAACCTGCACATATCTTTTGCATTTTGGAAGGGATCAACGTCACTTGGCCATTTCTCTGGTGTATTTTTATCCCATAATGGTAACCTAGTTTTCACCCTTTGGTTTGCTTCCTTGATTAGCAAAATAACTAGGTAAAAGGGGTTCTTATCCCACAGGTAATGCATCATGATCTCCCCAATTTTTGGCTTATCGCGGTTAATTTTTGTGAATTTTTTGGGTTGGGTGCATATGCACCCAGCTCTCTATAACAGGGTACTATTTGGGTTGCTTAGGCACCAATGGGGGCTTATATGCCCTCTACTATATGGGAGCATCCATTTAGCAATCTTGGTGCTTATGCATCAATTAGAGGCGCTTAACCGCTCCTTCTCGAGTTGGTGCAAGAAGGAGCACACCAGCCATGTTTGGGAACCTAAGCACCCAAAGACGCACCCACTCCTCTATCGGGCACGCATTTTGGGCTTCTATGCGCCTAAGCGCCACCCCCTTATAAAAAAAAATTCATTTTTTGTTTTCCGCCATTCTTGGTTAATGTCATATGCAGAGGATTCCTATGGATATTCAAACCATTGTAGGACATCCAAGAATGAAAATAGGCTTCTTACATCATGGTGGACACTAGGGGTGTGCCTTATCAGGTGAAAATTGTCGCCCGGAGTCGAGTACGACCATGAGGGCTTGAAATTCAATTTTATGCTCAGACTTTCGTAGAAATGTGTTTATAGATCTGGAAGCTACAGGAGATTGCGTATCACTAAAATATGACCCCTTAACTCAAAAATAAACATTTTTAAGGGTTTCAATTCAAGGATTTAGATGCCAACTTGCATCCTGGATCCCCGCGCTGGTGGGTCAGTCTATATCTCGATTTTCTTGAAACACTCGTAGGAGAGATTTGTGACTCCCCTTGACCATAGGAGGCTCCGAATAACAGAGTATAGTCTTTAAACACCAAAATGGACATTAAATACATCCCATGTTGGAACTATCTTTGCTTAATGACGAGCTCTCAGGGTAGGGTTGAATTGGTACCAATCCTAGTTTTTTGCTCGAGACATGTACCAGGAGGTTCAAAAGGATGTCTCAGACTACAAAAGACTAAACATAGTCCCATATCATTCAAGTGGACATCTCACATACATACAACATCAAAAGTGATGCCAAAATCCATTCTTGAAAAAATTATCTCCTTATTTATAGAGGAGGGGATACATTATATAAAGTTACGTATTTCCTCTTGCTTTAATGGAGGTGTTACATGATATTTTGGGTATTTTACATTAATAGGTCTTTGATTCAGTCACCTATGACTTGGTTGGCTATAGTTAGTTGGTTCTGTTTTGACAAGACCTACTCGTTCGCCTTCGCTTTTGATGTTATCTAATGGTTAGCTCTTGGCTTCAAATAAGGAATCTTGGGGGTAACAACGAGATAAGTTAATGATGTTGATTGCTTCCTTGAGTTTAATGATGATAAGAAGTAGAACAATGCCCTCACTCAACTTGAAAGACATTAACCTTCCGTTGGACGTCTTAGGTCAGCCTTCAACCTTGGCTTAGGGGGGTTGCATCTGATTAGACAGGTCTTTTAGAAATTTGTTGATGAGTGCTTAACCTTTCAATGTTGTACCTTAGCTATTGTTGACAGACCTTTGGTCTTCTGTCCATGGTTCCTTGGTCTTACGTATGTGAACCCTCTTAGTTGTGCTCTTTTATGCTTTTTGTCCATTCAATTTCCTTAAGTGTCGTGCAGACACGTATCTAATATACAATTGTCACTTACAAAAGGCATCTACGGATGGAGCAAAACTATTCTCCTGCTCACGTAAAAAAGGTGCAGCGGTCGTTGTTTGCGATTCAAAAGCTGGAGCAAGTCTTGTCGCTTGCAGATGGAAGGTTGGGCTAGGTGAGGCTAGCTACTTTCAGATCGAAGGCCAGAGTGGGCTTGTTGCTTGTGGAGTGAAGAAAAAGTGAAGTTAAGAAGGAGAAAGGCTAAGTAGCTAAAAACTAGAGAAGTGCAAAGCAGGAGAATGACGAAGGAAATACCTAGAGCTTGAGCTTCATAAGGAGGACAGAGGTAGGGGTGTAAACAAGCTGAACAAGAGCGAGCCCAGACTCAGCTCGTGTTTGGCTCGTTTATATTTCAAGCTCAAAATTCGGCTCGTTTGCTTAGCAGCTGAACACAAACCGTTCATGAAGAAAGAGTCATTTTGACAACCCTAATCACATAGCCATAAGTTGTTAAGGATTGGGGCAAGATTTAAAACTTCATTTGAATCTAATATAATAATTTTTATTATATTTTCTTAATTAATACTTTTAATTGATTATAAATCTTTTTAGCCTTGTATTCAATTAATTTTTTTTTAAATACTACTCATTATATATATATAATTGATTAGTAATATTTCGAGCCAAAGCGACCCAAACACGAAAGAACAAATATTTATTTGTGTTGTCCGTGCTCGACACGTTAACTTACCAAACGAGCTGAACACAAACTGTTTGTGAACAACAAGCCGTTTTGACAGCCCTATACAGAGGGATAACTACCTCAAAGTGTTGCAAAGACATCGAAGCGGGGTTGAGAGGTACAAAGTGGTAGAATTGATGAGTGGAGGAGTTTTGGGTGAAATATACTTGCACTACTAAGCTTTGGGCGGAAAGTAAGTAAAATAAGAGGTTTTAGTTGACATGTATCTAAATCCTCCTATCTTATATCCTTATATTTAAATAATAATTTTAAATTTTTATTTAATCTTACCTTCACATTGCCACTCCCGCTTTGAGCGATTATTTTGTAATAAATTTGCCTAGTTTGAAACTTGATAAAGACACGCTTATTTTATATGTGGCCATATTCCCGTTTGAAAACTTTATTCCTCCGAACCACTTCGAACCCTAATCTCACTCATCGGAGAACATCGCTCCTTTTCAGAACCTCCACTATAATCGACGTCTTCTCGACAATTTAACAATGGAGTACGTCCCTCTTATCGAAATTTCGTCCGAAGATGATTTCCTCATCCCATCTTCTTCGCAGGAATTCGGTAGGCCTTCACTTGGCGAATTCAATACCACTGTCGTCTATGAACACTTTCTGTTCGTTTTGTTTGGTTTTCTCTAGATTATGATTCTTATAGTCAACTGAAATGCGATCTTTATTTTCTTTTTCTATGGGTTATCACGCTGAACTGCTGTTGTGCTTTTTGGTTTTTTCTTTAATAGAGTTTCGTATCTAGGATTTCCATTATACATTCTTAAAACACTTGAGCAACTTAAACCTTGCGATTCTTTATATTGCAGCATTTCAAATAATATCGCTTCGCCTTACCAAAAATTGGTTTACTGGTAACTAGCTCAGCAGAAAATATCTGAAAAGACATATTTAGCTTATTTTTGGCTGGAGAAACTAAAGGAAAACAAAACAGCTTCTCCCAAAACTTTAATTAAAATGTAATTTAATATTATTTATACCAAGAATTCTTTTCCATTTCATGGTAATTGAGTATAATTACAAAGCAAATTATCAAACTAATGTACAGTAGTGACCTAAATGTTTTCTGAAAGAACAAAATGCTGGCATGTAGAAAAGTAAGCTAATGGACTTCTCAAGCTGGAGAACTGAGATATGAGGATGCATATAATTACCTGAATAGTGTATCTAATATAGAGGTGCACTATAGTTTCGAAAATGCAACTCTTATATTGTTACGGCTATCTGCACAATTATTTCTTGTTTTTTTTTTAATCATTGAAATTTCTTTTACATGGATTATGTTCCACTTCTATTAGAGGCACTTATAGCTGTCAGTGGAAGGGGATTTTATGCTTCACTCATGGAGGAAAAAATGAAAAAGGAGGGGTAAAACCAACCCTAAATAGTTGGGAGAATACTATTGATGATGATGAGTGAGGGAAGTCCTCTTTCCCTATCTTTCAATTTTATGGGACATTGTGCAAAAGTATGACAATTTTATAGATTCTTAGCTTCTTGTATTTTTTACAGTTGCTAGTCAATGGAATGATTGAGTTCAGATTAGGCTTTTTGCATTATTGTGGAGAGAGTTATTTGGTCATTGTATACCCTTATACTTATATTGACTTGTACGGATGTATTTTTGTGTGGTTTATTGTAGTTTTTTGTTTACTTTGTTTTTTTATCATAAAATTACTATTTTATCTGTGGGATTCCTGTATCGAGTTCTCATTTCTTGTTTCGGTTGTAATGAAACCTAAAACTCTAATATTTTAGCCAATCCCTATAATATTTTGTAAAAGCATAAGATACTATTCTTTAGTTTTTTTTTCTTTTTTTTTTACTAGTAAGGGAATTTTGACATTTGTTGCATGATTCTGTACGCTAATTCCTTTTTTTCTCCCTTGACTGAAATCCATGTGTGGTTGTTCTTTTGAAGATGTCATGAATCCTAATTATTGGTGGCAAATCATTTCATTTGTCCCAAACTATTCCTCCTTATATTTATTTGGAATTTGTCCACACTAGGCTTATCTTGATTAATTTCTACGTGGATTATATAATGCCATAAGTCAGGATTCAAAGTTTTTATACAATTTAACCAGTCTTATACATGAACGGATAACTCTTATTGATGAAATCATTGTAATTTATTTTGTAAAATTTTAATAGTAAATATAAGCTTTTATTGGATTAATATGGATCTCAGTCTTTTTTTGTTGGTGTTGTTTTTATCATAATTTTATTGCTTTAATGTGGTAAAATGGTAACAACCATACATGGGATAATATTGTTGCATTCAATCATCATGAAAATGAACACAAAGCTATTTCTTTTAATGCATGTGCATGTGTCTTAAAATTTCTTAGCATACTTTCTCATACCAACTTGTTACTTATAATGCACCAAAATTCATGCGGCTTACTAAAAAAAGAAATTTCTCTACAATTCTATAAGATCTCTCTTCATTTTTTCTACAATTCTATAAGATCTGTCTTCACAATTATGTGATGCAGGAATTCTTCCATAGACTCAATAAAGACCAGCTTTGAAGATGCCTCAAAATCCCATTTGTCGAGGAGTTTTTCATAAGATTTGGCATGATATTGAAGTCTCGAGTCCCCTTTGTAATCTTATAAAATTTGCGAAGAAATTTATCCATTTTTTAAATTTTAAAAAACCCTTGAATGCAAAAAGACGTAGCATTAGAAATATAACTTCTAGGAAGTTAATAATATGATTTACTTCAGAAAAATTCATGGAGAGAGGGGATTGTTTAAGAAACAAGCTATTATAATGTTGTGCGGTCTCTAAAGGAATTCAAGTTATAGCATGTGAAGAAGGAGATGATTTTGTGCTAATATTATTATTTTTGCTTACTATAAACGAAGGGTTTAGACCCAGCTCTTTCTTAAAGAAGGATATGAAGGCTTTGAGGAGCTAGTTGGTAAGTTAAGATGAATAGTTTTTCTTGTCAAAATTAACTTCTTTATGAAAGAAGCTAGTCGGTTAACTAGATTTTGATATGAACAGCTTTAAGGAATTTATCTATTTTATTAACTAAATTTTTATATGAATTAATTAATTGCGACAAAGCTTCTTTCTCTATATCCTTTCTCATTTATGGAATGCGGACCTATAAAAATGGTAGAACTAAGGTTGATGCAATAATGATTAGTTTGACTTGATTTGTTGCCTTACATGTTGATATCTTCTGAGTAAAAATTGTTAGGGAAAGTCCTAATACATATCATATTTCATATCTTTATGCATTGGTTTAAAGCCTCCATGAAGTCAAACCTAGTCAATCTCAATTCTGATGGACAAAATTGATTAATTTAGTTCAAACCATGCTATGTTGTTACCATTATGAGTCAATTTACATTAAAACAAACCTAACCGAACATAGGCATTTTGGCTCAAACCTAAGAAATCAATCCTATGTCTAGTTGATGCTGTTACTTCAATCCATGGGATAATAAACCCAATAACGGCCCAAGTGTGGGAAATGATTTTTAATGGTTCTTATCATGCTTACCGTCTAATAGCTATCCTTCTACTCCCTCCATAGTAGCTATTATAGCCCTCCTGTCATCTTAAGCATTTCTTGTATACTTTAGTCTCACATTGGTAAGCCTAATCCTCTTTTTTCTCCATAATTATAATGGGAGAGGTTGCTAGGATAGAGAGGGGAGAGCTTAAATGTCAAAATGGTGGAATGCCTCTACTTTGTACAAAGCTGATGTGAGATTGTTTATCTCCTCTACCTTTTTTTCACTTAAACTTGCAATTTTCTTGCAATGACTTTTATGTCCACCACCATGACGTTGTTGATTCCATAGGCCTATGGTTATGAGTTTATTTCAATGCAAACAAATATTTAATTGAACAAACTAATGCATATGTTAAGTGATTTTAGGATTAGAAGTTTGTATGGATTTTGTTTAACCTTCAAAATCAAGTGATTGGTGACTAGATGACCAAAGTAGATTAAAGGAAACTTGAGCCTTTTAAATTTATTAGGTAGTGAGTTATATAAATGCAAGGTGCATGACTCTTATTTGTCGCAAGCATTCAATTTATAAATTTATTTATAAAAAACATTCAAAAATGCTTTTAAGAGTTTATGTATTTTGTAAATTATAAGCAAAAATCACAAATCAAAATTGATCTATCTTTTTCTTACTTTTTTGCTAATTAAGGGTTAATGATTTTTTAAATTTTAATAAAATAGATAAATAGTTTTTCATGTCAAAATTAGCTTCAAATTTTGTTTCCATTACATTTATCTTATTATTTACACAAAATAATATGTGATGTATAATATATTATAGTTTTATTGTATATATTTCAACTTAACATTTTCTAATTTTCACTTTGACCTTCACATATTTTGATGTTTTCCATGATTAATGAGTGTTGTCAAATGTGATAATGAGTTACTTTTTTTTTGTAAAAATTGATCATATGATACACAAGTAATTTTAGAACAAAGAGTGATAAAATTGAGGGTCTGTTTGGGGCAGCAACAGCTTATCCAGTTTATCCAGATAAACAACTTATCTTGATAATCTGTCGATAATCAGCTTATCCTGACAAGCTGGCTAGCTGTTTGGTTTTTGCGTTTCGAAAACAGCTGATTTTGGATAAATGACCATTCCGCCCCTGATCTGGATAAGTTGTTAGCTGTTTGGATCGCGCGTTTGAAAAATAACTTATTTATAGATTTTTGGTAGATAAAAGACCGTTTACACATTATAAAATTTTTTTTTGAATTTTTTTTAAATTATTTGTAACATAATTTTTTATAAAGTAATTTATATTTTACAATAATTTTAAAATAAATTGAATGAAATTTAAGAAAAAATTAAACTCAAGTAGAAGAAAATATGCAGGAGCTGAAGGAACTGAAGTGAAGAACTTCTTGCTGAAGGAACAGAAGTGAAAAATTTCTTATCCTTTATTAGACAATTAGCACAAAATACACACACACACACACACACATATATATATATATATATATATATATATATTTGTTGCATGACAAATTTATAATTTCATTACAGTATAGATTTTTTATTCTGACTTCATCTAAAATAGAATTCAAGATACCAAATTAAAACCAAAATACATATTGAAACTACAATTAGTACTAGGATTATAACATCCAATTTAAAATGCAAAAAGTAACATCTCCTGAGAATCGTTGCTCGGTTGGTGCACGATCGAATCACGAACAACATTTTGAGGTTGAGAAACACTTGAACCACAAGTGATTGTCTCCTACTGTGACACCGTCGAATCCCTTGCAGTGTTCTTCGATTGGGATAACGTTGAATTTGGAAGTTTGTCTGTCCACCTGAAGAAGCCGCAGTCGCCCGGTTCATGTTTCCACATCGGACACCTATAAAACTGCCGCCCGTAGCTATGTTGCCGGCGTGACGTCAGTAGCAAGGACGACATTCCGCAGCGGCACATCATTTGTTTGGACTTCCCTGAATATCTGGAGCTCATCGTCCTGTAATTATTAAAAAAAATAATATATCAGTAAAAAAATAGAGCGGTTTCCCAACGACACATCACTATGTAGCATGTCTAATTATTTAATAACATGTAGCTTTTTATAGCAGCAGTTCCTCATGAAGACATGGGCCATCCAAGCTGCCTTTAAAATAGAGAAACCCCAAATATTCTCCCCCTTACATTTTTAGTAAAATAGAACGGTGAGATGCTAGCAAACCTCTACTCACTGGGGTTGAACGCATACTGACCTGTAGCGACAATCCCCTTAAACATAACATCCAATTTGTCTTTCAACTCTGGCTCAATTCCGCACAACTTAAATTTTTTTGCATTTGGTACTGCCTGCAACAAGAAGGATGGACTGGGAGCATATTAGACAAAGTACAAGTATAAATGTAAATTAACTGAAAAGTTTGCAGGAAAACGTCTTTATTACCTCTAACTTCTCAGTCTACCATTCCTCAGAAGCATCCACGGTACGCTTGACAGGATTCCAACCCAATCTCGTCGATCCCCGTTTAAGTTCCTTCCATAACTTCCACTCCTTTAGCTGATCCCACTTGTTGTTGAATTTCAATCTATCGTAATCTCGTCCAGTTAATTCTTTAAACTTATTGAAAATATTCTGCCACCTTTCTTTGTTAAGGTAGGTGGTGGGTCTATTTCCAAGTTTAATCTCCTTAATACAGAAATTGCAGAAAATGATGGTCACTTTCTTATCCCTTATGTTGATGTAGCCCATTCTTTTTTTTTCTAGTCATAATGAGACTAATAAAAAATATGGATCAAAGAATGCTCATATTGATAGTCAAATAAAGCAGCAATAGAAAGAATAACATAGCATTAGATAAGAAAGAAGTCATGCAATGTAATTCTTCCAAATTGAAATACAAGAGTTTCAAAATATAATTAATATGAAAGAATGTTATATAAAAGAAAACAAAAGTTATTCCTTTCACATAGGTTCCATTTGTAAACCATGACATCAAAAGAAGAGAATCTATTGCCTATTCTAACTCTGTTCTTTTACACAATAAAAAGTGTTGGAAACTCTAATTTCTCCATTTTTATAATTTTTCTTCTTTAGTGTCAAATCCTATACTATATGATATAAATTCATGTATACAACATACAATTTTATCCTTCAAACTCATCTATACAACTACAACCCCCCCTCCCTTTGAGATTGCACCAACTTTATCGATGAACATTTGATGCATATTTTTTACACGAGACAAATGAACATTTGAAAGCATCATAAAGTAGTTTCAAAAGGCTTAACATGGGCGCGGGTATAAAATTTAAAAATTTACATCATTGTAAGTAATCATCCCCATCGTGTATAAGTGTAAAAACACACAAAAAAAAAAGAGATCCATTCATCACATTATATGTTTCTAGATGCATAAGGGGTAACTTATGAAAGAGCATAATTTCGATCCCTTCAAAGAATAAGAATCAGCCGAGAAAGAGAAATAACAATTTTCAACTCGAAGGTCTTCAAATTTTCAACAAAACTTTTGTCTAACTGTGTTTGATTTGGCAACAGCTCAATACTAATTCTGAAAGAATCCACACGAAACCCGCAGTGCGAGAGACGGAATTGATTCGAAGCCATGCAACTGCACCTCAAAGGATCTTTTAAAATAATAAAAAAAAATCTAATCACAATTAACCTCGATATAAGGTAGCTATTACTGATCCAAACATGGAGCCAAACACGATCAAACAATTAGGGTTTGACTCATCCATTTCTCATCTACCCTGCTACCAAGCTAAAGCCCCTGTAAAAATTTCTCATCCTTTCTCATCCATCCTGCTACTTCGACAAGGAAAAAAAAAGTGTAATAACAAAAAAGAGAATGGCCATCCAGATCCCCCAACGCACCGAAATGTCAGACGACGGAACCAAAAGAAGCATTCTTAAAATCATACCTCTTTAGGGACTCGATTAGCAAGGGTTATAGCAGGGAGATATGAAGGTTTGGGAGAACCCACAGTGCGAGAGGTACTGATTCGCTGCTTGCGAAATTAGGGCAAAGGAGCGAGGAGGGGCATTGACAGACTTTCGCCTCGGGGCCTTACCCGCGATCCGCGTCTAATAGCAATATGTCAACAGAGTTTTGAAAATGCCACTGAAATGAGATTTCCAAACAGACGGTGGCCCTGCAAAAAAGTTCTTCCAAACGCACCCTGAGTCTTCAATTTCTTTTGAACTCATCCAATTGAATAGTTTTTTTTCTGGTTATCCTTTATATTGGATCGGAATAACCTTTTGTTCTATAAACCATGAGAAGCTGGAATGCTTGTTTTATCCTATGCTTATGGCTTGCAAAAGTACTAATTTTCCCCTTCCCCTGCCATACACATTTTACAGGAAGTTCATCACAATGTGTTGTATTTTAATGAAAAATATTTTTCCCCACTTTTCAACTAAAAATTTTCCATATGCATGACTTTGACACCATTAGTTGTATAAGTTTTCTTTAGATACTCACAAATATATAAATTATAAGGGAGATGTTAAAACTTTATGCCTTTGTTACAATGAATACATGAATTAACGCTTTTGGCAGATTGATTTTTAGTGCAAGTATGCATATTTTTTGAACTATGAATATCAAAGTTAATGCTTGCATTTGAAAGAACCATGCAAATTTAAGTTTATATCCAAATTTGTTTCAGCTAAAAATTGGAAATTTTGAATAAAACCTACCTTATTTTCAATCTTCAATAACTTAGTGGCTTATTAATGCTTATTCATGATAAAAGGTTGCAAGACATGAAACTTAATACAACGTGAGCATAAAAAAGGGCTACTTTTACTGACTGCTACAGCAGTAGTGATTTGAATACTATATGACAAATAGAAGCATTTAACTAGCTTAGTTCAGAGGTTTATAAGATCTTCATGTCCATTTTTGTTTGATAAGAATATCAAATATATAACAAATTTAATTAATAGTTCTAGCAATTTACATGATTGGATAACATATGCTAGAGATAAATTATAAGTAGAATCTCTCTCTCTCTCTCTCTCTCTCTCATCCCATTTGTAGGCGATGTAGATGTGTGCATAGACACATTTGTATTGTTTAAGTGGACTGGTCCCTCCTGGACCGGTTGAGAGCCATCCAACCGGCCTACCTAGTCGGTCATTTCCATGAGAAGAAGCAGAGCGGCATTTTGCCACAGTCGAAGGAAGCAAGGTGCAGGTGGGGTCCATGAGGGGGTTAATCACATATTTAAAGAGGAGAAATTAAAGGAGTTTGAAGGCAAAGTGGGGAAGGAAAGTTTTTGAAATGCTGTGGGAGGATTCTATTCAGAGGAGTGATCTAGGGTTTGTATTTTTTTACGCATGTTTTTGTTGGCTGTTGTGTTTTCTTCTATTGGTGGTGTTCTTAGTGACGTCAAGGGTTGTGGGAGACTCGATCTACCTCTCGAACAGTAGATCATTATTGTATTTTGGCTTGTTTGCATTTGTTTTTTGTAAGAGCAACCTCATTTGAGTTCTTTCCATCTCTCTATTGCCGCTTCGTCATTGTTGGTTCCTGATTTTTGGTTTCGGAGCTTAACATGTTGGTATCAGAGTCTAGATCTTGGAGAGATGATGGCAAAGAAAGTAGATGTGCTAGAAGGGGAGGTAAGGTAAATCAGATCAGGAATGGAAGAAAGATTCACCATCATGGAGTACATGTTTTCTTCCGTTGAAAGTAGACTGGAGGATGGATTTGAGAGAATAGGAGAAATGCGTTGAGAGTAGACCGAAGGAGAAGAATACGGGGACTTGTCTTGGGTTAATTTCAAGCGCCTCATAGATGCAGAAGTGCAGGATAGAAGATCAAAGGGATTATGTTACCGCTGTGTCGAGAAATATGCCCTAGGCCATCGTTGTAAGGAGCACGCCTTTTAGATTCTTTTAGTTTAGGGGGAGGATACAGAGAGTGAGGAGTCAGAGGACAGTGGAGGAGACGCAACTGCATTTGGATGTCGTGGAGGTGTCCCTCAATGCATTTGGATTTATCCCGAATTGCACCATGAAGGTGAGGAGGTGGATTGGGGAACAACCGATGGTGGTGTTGGTACATAGCAAGGCCACGCATAACTTTATCTCTAATCAGGTATTGGAGAAGTTAGAGTTGGAGTTGGTGGCTACAAAGCGTTTCAGAGTTATGATGGGGACAGGGAAATTGGAGAAAAGCCGGGGAATTTGCAAATTGTTGGTTTTGACACTATATGTCCTACATGTGGTGGAGGACTTCCCCTAGATGTGGGCATCATAGATGCGATTTTGGGATGAAGTGGCTGTGATTGTTTGGAGAGTTGAAGGTGGTTTGGAAGTCCTTGACGATAGAGTTCCAAGAGGAGGTAGGAAGGTGATGCTGAGAGGAGATGCTAGTTTTTGCAAAACTATGATGTCACTTAAAATCATGGTCAAGTCGATTTGAGGAGCAGGGCTAGGTTATTAGGCGGAGCTGTTGAGCATTGAGGAGATTCAAGATTCAGAGTTGACAGAGTTTCCTGAAGGGGTTCAACAACTCTTACAACAGTTTATGGAAGTCTTCCAATAGCCAAGCAGGTTACCACCCCCAAGGGAGCACGAGCACGCTATTACATTAAAGGAGGATGCTTCTCCTATCAGTGTCAGACCATACAGGTACCCCCAACTTCAAAAGGATGAGATAGAAAAGTTGATTCGAGAGATGTTCGAGGCTAGGATTATCAGACATTGTGTGAGCTCTTTTTCCATTTCAGTTATGCTCGTAAAGAAAAAAGATGGTATTTGGAGATTTTGCGTGGACTTCTAAGCTTTGAACAAGGAGACGATGTTAGTCAAGTTTCATATTCCTATGATTGATGAGTTGCTGGATGAGCTTTATGAGACAATCATTTTCTAAAAAAATGATCTTAAGTCAGGATGGCATCAAATTAGGCTGAATCTAGCGGACATGTAAAAGGCAGCGTTCATGACACATGAAGGACATTATGAGTTCTTAGTGATGTTGTTTGGTCTCACCAATGCTCCGACGATATTTCAATCCCTCATAAATAGGGTTTTTAAACCTTACCTCTGGAAATTTGTCTTGGTCTTCTTTGATGACATGCTGGTCTACAGTCGTACAGAGATAGAGTATGGTCCTGGAGATGTTGAGGGAGCACTAGTTTTATGCAAACTTGAAGGTGGAGTACCTTGGTCATGTGGTGACCAGAACTGGGGTAGCAGTGGATCAATCCAAGATCGAGGCTATGGTGGACTGGCCTTTACCCAGGAGCTTGAAGGAGTTAAGAGGATTCCTGGGTCTTACCAGCTACTACCAGAAGTTCGTAAAGGGATATGAACGATATCATGGCCACTGCAAAGCAGTTGAATAAAAACAATTTCGAATGGGGGGAAGCACCAATATAAGCATTTGAACATCTGAAGAAAGCCATGACCAATATCAAAGTATTAGCACTTCCAGATTTCAATATATCGTGTGTGTTAGAAACAGATGCATCAGGGTACGGGTTGGGAGCAATACTCATGCAGGACCAACGATGGATTGCCTACTTCAGCCAAGTTCTTACAGCCAGATTGAGGCTAAAGTCAGTATATGAACGAGAATTGATGACGATTATTTTGGGTCATTTAGAAGTGGTGACCCTACCTATTGAGACGACATTTTTGGCCAAGACAGATCAGAGGAGTTTAAAGTATCTTTTGGAGCAGCGAATGGTAACGGAGAAGCATCAAAGGTGGCTATTCAAGCTACTGAGGTATGATTTTGAGATTCAGTACCTGTCAGGATTTGAGAACAAGACAACTGATGTACTGTCGAGAAAGGTGGAAGATCCCCAACTAACGACCTTATCGGTACCTTTGGTACTAGATTAGAAAGCCTTAAGATAGGAGAGCGAATGGGGTGAGTTGAGGAAGGTAAGGACTGAGCTATTACAGGACCAAAACAGTCATCCAGGATATATGTGGGGCAGCGATTTGTGCTACCAAAGGCATCAAAATCTATTTCCAGATTATTACAAGAGTTTCATGGTAGTGTGATCGGGGGACACTCAGGGGTGTAGAAGACTTACATTTGTCTAGAAGAAGGGCTTTATTAGTGGGGATGTGCAGAAACGTCTAGAATATGGTGACAAAATGTGATGTGTCAGTGGCACAAGTACTTGAGCACGAGACCAGGAGGGCATTATTGAGGAAGGTTTGGGAAGAAGTGAAAATGGATTTTATTGAGGGGTTGTCACGGTTAGATGGGTTCACGGTGATCATGGTGGTCATGGATCGCCTAAGTGAGTATGCACATTTCATTCTTTTATGGCATCCTTACATTGTGGTCTCAATCGTGGCGGTGTTTATTTGAGAAGTAATCCGTTTGCACGGAATGTTGAAATCGATTGTATTGGATAGGGACAAAGTGTTCCTCAACCACTTTTGGAAGAAGCTATTCAGATTGCAAGTGACAGCCCTTAAGAGAAGTACCACATATCATTGTCAAACCAATGGATAGACAGAAGTGGTCAACAGGACCGTGAAGACATACATGCATTATTTTGTATCCAATACTCCGAAACTATGGGTCAAGTGGATTGTGTGGATCGAATATTGGTATGATACTTCGTACCACCCCGCAACACAGATCATCTCTTTCAAGATATTGTATGAGTGGGATTCACCTAACTTGATACATTATGGGCATAGCATTACACCGGTATCCAGCATTGATCAATACTTAGAGGAGTGGGACAAGATTTTAGTAGAGCTTAAGGGACATTTTCTGAGAGCTCAACAAATCATGAAGAGGAAAGCGAATGAATATAGGAGAGAGATGCAATTTGAACCAGGAGACATGGTCTACTTGAAGCTAAGGCCCTACCGACAGGAGACATTAGCCAAGAGGAGAAGTGAGACACTTTTACCGCGATAATTTAGACCTTATGAGGTGATGACACGCATCAGGGCAGTGGTTTATCGTTTGAGGTTACCATCATCATTCGCACTACACTCGGTCTTTCATGTATCACAACTGAGATGTTCGATTGGAGATCATACACCCTTGCCTACACTAGTGTCGATGCTGACGAAAGACTTCGAGTTGATTCTGGAGCCGTTGGAGATTGAAGGAGTGGGCCAATGAGTAGGGGGAGCAAAGGAGGTATTAGTTAAGTGGAAAAGACTGTCGGACTATGGAGCAACATGAGAGCCTTACATGGTGATCCAGAAGTAGTTTTCGTCCTTCCATGTTAAGGGCAAGCTACTTCTTTGAAAGATGAGTATTATTATGCGTGTACGCAGACTAGTCCCTCCTGGATTAGTCCCTCCCGGACTGGTCAGGACCATCCAACTGGCCCGCTTGGTCGGTCTTTTCTGCGAGAAGAAGTAGAATGGCATTTTTCCACAAAAAAGAAGGTAGCAAGGCACAGGTGGGGTCCACGAGATGCTTAATCACATACTCAAGGAGGAGAAATTAAAGGAGTTTGGAGGGAAAATGGGGAAGGAATGTTTTTGAAATGTCGTGGGAGGATTCTATTAAGGGGATTAACCTAGGGTTTGTATTTCTTTACGCATGTTTTGTTGGTTGTTGTGTTTTCTTCATTTTGTGGTGTTCCTAACGATGTCTAGGGTTGTGGGACAGCCACTCTATCTCTCGAAAAGTAGATCATCATTGTATGTTGTTTGTTTGCATTTGTTTCTCATAAGAGCAGCCCTCATTTGAGTTTTTTGCCATTTATGTATTGTCATTTCGTCATTGTTGCTTGCTGATGTTTTGTTTCGGAGCGTAAGATGGTTGTGTGTATAATTTTGTCGAATGTGTTGAAGCGATTCATATTTATCTTTTTTTATGTGCAGTAGGGAAATTACTAGTCTATTTATCTATAAAGTCTCATAGCATTTATTTTTTACCAGAAATTGTAGAAGGTTTTTTTGAATATTTATCTCAATCATAAATTGGTTGGACTAGAAAATCTTTTTTTTTATAATATTACAATAATTTATCAAGAGGTGAAAATCTTGTTAACTCCAATCAAGAGGACAAGGATTACACCCAAAGGATGGCGATTACAATTTTACTCTTTATGGCAACCTGTACGGGAGCAAACATAATTGAATGAATTTTGAATTTGGCCTTTAAAAAAGAGTAATGAATTTTTTGAAACAATTGTAAATCATTGAAACCTCTCTTGCTTCTCAGAACAAAATTATGTCACTTCATTTCATTTTGTCAGTGCAATATTCTTAGTCCCAATATTTTAATTTTTGTTATATTTATCAGATCACATGTGGCTTTTAATGAGTTTTTGTTTCTAAAGAATATTTACGATTTTTCATGAAATAATTGTACATTTTTGTTAGATGAGATGTTTGAGGTTTAAATTATTTTGAGAAATTCACAACTTTTAGGATCATCATTATTTCTATATGAATAAAAAAACTTCTTTCAAAGCATCATCAAACATTTTTTTTAAATTGACATACATAAAAGAGCTCAATTTTAATGATTGACGTGGCTTCGAAAGGATGTGTGTGCTTATCAGTGTGCTTGAAAAAAGTATAATTGGCATAGTTCTCTATGATTAGCATGCTTTCAATGCAATTATACAATGTTCAAAGCTCTTGCACAAGTGTTCTTATGATTCTTAATGTCTTCATAAGATTCGCAAGTGCATATCATTCATTTAGAAAATAGTGTTTACATTCGATCTGCTTGCACTCGCTTATTTGTTAATTTGGGTGTGATTGATTTCAAATTAAAGCTTAAAACAATGTTATTTGCTTTCAATTGGTGTATGGTTTTTTAAAGTATAACCCCACGGAGTGCTCCTTTTGTTTACAAATAAATGTTCGCACTTGATCAATTTTATGTGAATTTTGTAATTCCAATTTTAGCAATTCTGAGCAGGCTGTAAGAGATTATTTTTTTCCTCGTGGAGGAGTTGTCGGGCTTTGTCCATGCTAATAAGAGGGTTATAATATCCCCTGTAATTCTTTATATGTTTTATTTATGATCTTATCTTACAATTTTTGTTAATTTTTTTTTTAGCCTCATTTATTATGTAGAAAGTCACTTAGACTGTTCTATTTAAATTTCTTTGTAAGCTTATTTTACTAAAAATTTTGGCAGTGCTTGGGTGTATCCCCAACTCGCCCCCCATTCTAAAAAAAAAAACATACAAAAAAGTTGATGTCATAATCCTTTATCAACTTCAACCATCTACTTTGTCTAAAATTTGTTCTTTCTGAATAATGACGTACTTTGAATTTTGATAATTTGAGTAGATCTTATATCTCACTAAATAATAATTCAATTTTTTAATGTGAATATAAAAGTTGTCAACTCCAAATCATGCGTTAGATAATTTTTCTCATGTGACTTTTATTATTGAGAAACATCTGCAATAACTCTTATATGTTATAGCAACAACCCAATCCTCTCTTAAAAGCATCACTCAACACCTAAAAATAAAAACAAATAGATGAAATAGTTAGAACAAATGCTGAAAGTAATCCTTTAATCTTTGAAAATTGATCTCACACTCCATGTTTAGTCCAAAAACAGTGTTTTTTAGTCAATTTGTCAAAGGACAACATTATCTGAAAATCATTTATCAAGCCTCTGATATTAACCTGTCATGCAAAAGATCTATGAACCTTTGACATTAAAGTTGGTCTCGATCTAAATTAATAATATTTCCTAACTTATAACTAAATTCCAATCCAAATTAACCTTGAAATATACTATTACCTCAAAATAAATACTTATAAAAGCATTGAAACCTATCACTTTAGTTTGGAGCCAATTCATCGCAGAAATTGCCAAAATCTAGATTCTTAATTAACCTAATTCACATCTTTTCTCCCCTCTCCTCTTTCTTTTCTTTTCTCCCCCATCTCCACTTCTTCTTCCTTTCCTTTTCTCCCTCTCCTCCTCCTCTTCTTCTTCTTCTTCTTCTTCTTCCATTTCTTCCTATTTCCTTTTTCCCCTTTTCCCTCAGCCAGTCCTGTTCTAGCTCTTTGTTACACGTGGAATGGCTAACTTATGGCTAATTTAATTTATTAACCCAATTAGTTTTTTTCTTAAAATGATTCAGCCATTCATTTTATCATTTATTGCATCTTAAATTTAGTGAAATTTTGAATTTCCATCACTTCTATTATAGCATCGTGAATAGTATTATTAAACTAAACGTCATAAAAGTTTACTTTAAATGAAAGTTAATTCCATAACTTCATCTTTTAGAATTAAGAGATACTTTTAAATTTTAAAATGATAATTTTGAATTGTAGAATACAAAGATTTGTATAAAAATTAAAAATGGCAGTATAATTTATTTAGAGTATTTTGCACTTGTACTTTATAAAAAAAATATGAGTAATACATTTCAACTTTTGAATACACCAATATATGTTCCATAAAAATGATAATAAATTCATTAACTTATACTTTAAAATATTGTTCGTCATATTCATATATACAATGAGGTTTTTAGTTACATTAAAAGGCCTGATTAATAATTCATAATGATCATGACAGATGTTGAAAGCATTCTTCATCATGCCTTTCTTATTTACCATTAATTTTTAATACTCAGATCTCAAATCTATTTTTAAAACATGCACCTTCTAGGTGGTCAATTATTTTATCAATTCTAGGCAGCATATACTTATCTTATATGATCACCTATTTTAATGCTCTATAATAATGCACATTCATATCATGTTATATTTCTTTTTCATAAATAACACTGGTACACTTCACGAAGATATATTAAGTCTGATAAAATCCGTCTACTAACTTTAATAACTAAATCTTTAACTTCTATATTTCTTTAGATGTTATTTTATAAAGGGCATTCACAATAAGAAATGTACCAGATATTACCTTGCTATGAAACTCTCTCTATCTTGGTAAAATTATCTACTCACAACAAAAATGCATCTAAAATCTTTCGTCGGAGGAAGATACTCCTCTCACATAAAGTTGGGATTAAGGAAGACTCGGCCTTGGTTGACGAAAGTACGAATGATTACTAGAGAAACTTATCTACTCATATCACATTATGCATGATATTCACTTTCTTATTAGTGCTGTTAGTTTATGATTAATCTCACCAAAAAACACCTTGATGTTGTATACAGGATACTAAAGTGAGTTAAAAGGGCACTTGTATGTGATTGTTCTTTAAAAATGGGACTACAATAAATAAACAAATCTTTGCTACTGTTTATTGTGCTCGATCTATAATTGATTGTAAATCAAAATAAGATATTTTCACATTTATTTGGGGAAATTTAACTATCTGTAGAAGCAAAAATATAGTTTACCTTTGTTTAAAGTAGTGATAAGCCAAATTTAGAGCCATGGCCCATGATATTTATAAAGGAGTGAATTTCCGAATAATTCATAAGTTTTATTGATAATGCAATGCAAAAATCAAGCTACTATTAGCATAGCCAAGAATCATAAAGAGACTAAGCATTATACATGAGAATATGAGAAAATTGATCAATGGTTCATCTCAATCAACTACATTCCAACAAAACTTCACACAAAAGACATATTTACTAAAATTTTGATTAGGCTAAATTTGACAACTTTCCAAGTCAAGAATGATTAACACTTATTCCTTGGTTAGGAGTGTGAAAATTATGATTTATTGCTAGGTTGCTAGCTATTACCAGCACATTTACCTATTTAGCACCTCTACTAGCTCTTGTCGAGCCCATTGCCTTTCTCAGTGCCTTGGCTAGCTCTTTATGGTCCAACAACTAATCCCAATTGCTAGCTATTACTAGCAAATTTACCTATTTAGCACCTCTAATAGCTCTTGTCGAGCCCATTGCCTTTCTCAGTAGTGTCTTGGCTAGCTCTTTATGGTCCAACAACTAATCCCAATGCCTACAACCTTCAAGTTGCTAACATATTAATTTTCACCTTGCCATCCTGCGGTCTTCAAGCTTGCTCCGCTAATTATGTCATTTGTGACTTTGGCAGTTCGTTATTTCTGCCTTCCATATATTGTTTGATAACTTTATTCTTGGCGAGGAAATGGTTATATGTTACATTTTTTTCTCATTCTTGTATAAATAATTATATTTGTGTTTTCATTTTCGTAGCTTTTTTTCTATTCTAATCACACACTTTGGATATAAATATTGTATCTCTTCTACTTGCTAAAATAAGATATACAAATTAGTATTCTCTCACATTTATTGATGTTAGGAATGCGTATGATTGAGTATCACGAGAATTGATTTGGTGTATTTTAAAGAAAAACATTTGCTTGAAATATTTGTTCAAATTATTAAAGATAATTATGATGAATTAATGATTAATATTAAAAATAGTTCTGCACTTAAGAAGAAGTTGATGGTGATGTAGTTTTACTTCATTTATTGACATTAGTATTTATCTTTCTACATTAGTTACCAAATTGCTTACAAAAGATGTTCACAATGATGTAATTTTGTGCATTCTTTTTTTTTTATAGTATTGTCTTAATGGGAGACACTTTTCTTAAAACACAAAAAAAGTTAAGAGAACTGACAGAATGTTTAGAAGGTAATGAAATTATGATTATTTGAATAAATATTGAGTGCATAATATCAAATTTTATTCACTGCAACATAAATAATTATTCAACGATATTATTAGAAGTGATATTCAAGTGTGACATTTTAAAATTTTTTTTATTAATTAAACTGGAGAATGTGGATGTAAATGGGCAATAAGTTATAGGGTTCAAATTCAGTTGTTAAAATGTAGAAGTGTCTATAATTGAATATCATGGAGGATTGAAACGGAAATTTTATTGTAATAGTGGTGGGCATTAAAATTATCTTTGATAAATAAATTGAGTACGGTCAAAATTGAGCATGTTTATATTTTTGTGTGCAAAAAGTATGAAGAATAAATTTAGAAATGATCAAATAGTTGTAGTAGTATCTATTGCAGATGATATAGTTGAAAATTGATTTAGGTCATTAAAGCATGTACAAGAAAGTGTAGATGATGGACCATTTAAAACAGTGGATGAACTTTATTTCGATTGAGTAAGAATAAGATGGGGTAGATTGAAGATAATTTGCATAAAAGTTGTGCAAAAGAAATGTGTGAAATAGTGGATTCATTAAGCCGATTTCAAATAATTAGAGTAGGGTTAATGACTTAATGTTGCTGTAAGCTCAACAATTTTCTTGTTGTTTGATCAAATTTATTTCTTTCTTATTTTACTTGAATATTTTGAATCCACTATTATGTTTGATCAAATTTATTTCTTTCTTATTTTACTTGGTTTTCTCCAACTGATATTAGGGTTTCATGCCTTGTCATTAATTTTAGTTTTTTATCTGAGGTTTCCACCAACTGATATTAGGGTTTCATGCCTTGTCATTAATTTTAGTTTTTTATCTGAACAAAGTGAGAAAAAAACTGCAAGACCACATTTAATTAGAATTTTACAATATTGCAAGTAAATGATTGTACGGAAAATAGTTTGAAGCGGCACATGGCTGATATGATTAATAGTTATAGTTAGCTAGTCAATAGATAGTGTTTATTTGATTTCTGCTCTCTCAATCTGAATACATTTTCCTATCATAAATTTTTTGATGAATTTGACTGATGCAGAAAAAATAGAGAAAGTGAGAAAGAACTTGGAAGAAGTCCCTCACTTTTCAAATTCTCCAGAGCAAGACCAGAAAGTTCCTGATAGATATAACTTGCGCAAAAGTTTAGCCTGGGATAGTGCATTTTTGACCGGTGAAGGCGAGCCTTATTATCAACTCTAGTCTTCTTTTTATTGATACTTCATCATTAAGTTTATCTTTTTGAATGGTTGGCTTTCCAAAGGTATTCTCAACCCTGAAGAGTTGGCAACCATGAATAACATGCGTGGTAAAGCTGGAATAACTTTACCTGGAATTCAAGAAATCAGAAAATCATCAGAATCAACTTCAAGTTTACAGAGTGATAGCTTGGCATTGGAGCAACTTGAATTGAATCTGTTTGATAATGTTAGAGATTCAATACAAAGGTCTTTGGGAAGCTCTAATCATACCACCAATATGGTGCATTATGAAGAAATAAAAGAGCAAATTAAGAGGGATGCATCAAATCCTAGAAGTAAGTTTTGCTCTGATTTTCAATTAGCATAGTTGGATCTGTTTATTTCACATGTTACAGAAATGCTTACTAAACTTCATTGCACATTGCTTATCAGCCCTGAAGAAAATTGATGATTCTTCTAAGATCAAGGTATCTTATTTCCAGCGACAGAATGTTTTTGTGTAAGACCATGTTTATAATTGTTTCAATTTTATATCAGCTGAAAACCCCAACTGCGTTGAGAAGGCACGGCATCACCAGGCAATCTCAGGAGCATACTTTGAAGGATGGTCTAGTTTGTATGAAATTGGTGTGCTTTCTTCCCATCATTTTACTTAAACATGTCTACATTCAATAATATTGTTTTTTTAATTTTACTCGTAAACCCCAGACTTAGTTTGTTGGATGGTTGAGGAAGGTTTCTATGCATTTGCATTGGGCCTGTAAATACTGTTGCATGCTTTGGGCTTTAGATGCTTTGATAAACATTATTCCTACTTTTGTAAAGCGCATGCTTGATCCTATATAATATATATTAACTTTTCGTGTGGTCAATTGAATAGCCTTCAGATGGAAATGCGGAATCAAAGCCTTTAATCAGACCACCGAAGATTTCATCTAAAACTATTAGTCTGCCAACATCAATGCCTGGCAAGAAGGCTTCTATTGAGATTAAAAAGATAAAAGGTAAAAGAAACAGGCTTTGCCTGGCGTGCAACTTTAGATTATTTTGATATTTCTGTTTATACAATTTTGATTTTTATACAAGCTATGACTCAGAAAGGATGAATAGCAAGGAAATTCTACCATTCACTATAAATGCAATTTTGTTATTCGCTTGCAGGTGCTACCACTAAGCAGCAGTCCATTGTAGCTTTTAATAAAGCACATGGGGTTCCAGGCAGAGCTCCTAGAACAACCTTATCAACAAAACCTACTTCTGGCACCCAAACTGGTTTGGTCCTCACAGCAACTTTAGAGTCATCATCCAGTAATCTAACCGCCGGTTCAGCTGATCCAAAAACTGTTTCTTCTTTAGTAACTGTTGCAAAAAGAAGTGCTAATAGAATTAATAGTTATTCTTCTTTAAGGACCAGTAACAATCTTCTGAATGTTAGCATAAATGGATCCAGAGGGGAAAATTTTCATCATCAAAATTTGGTCAAGTCTTCGTTAGCTTTATCAAATATTTCTCCTGCTAATTCTATAGACAGCGTTGTTTCAGAGTCTTCATCTTCAACTACTACTTCTATGATGCTCGGGAAGTCATTAGAAGGGTCTGATGCTGGGTCTTCATCCTCTTCTGTAGCATTTTCTGCTACTTTTGGGGACTCCCAAAACTCAGGTTAGAGGCTATCATTTATATTATCCATAAAGTTGGAAATGAGCTTTCCTTAATGTTTGCTAATGCTTGAACTCTTCTTATATGTAGGGGTGAAACAGGCTTTGCCTGGCGTGCAACATTTTTTGTGTTCGAAATATAAACAAGTCGAACACGAACAGTGAAGCGAGCCAAGGTCAGCTCGTGTTCGGCTTGATAAAAAAATATCACTGTTCGTGTTCGGCTTGTTTATATATGTGTTTGTGTTCGGCTTGTTTGCTTAGCGAGCTGAACACAAGTTGTTTGCCAACAAATGGTTATTTTGATAACCCTAATCACGCAGCCGTAGGATGATAAGGGTTGGGGCAAGATTTAAATATTATTATTTATTTTAAAACATCATTTAAATATAATTTAATATAGTTTTATTCAATTTTTTTACATGATAATTTTGATTGATTATAAATCTTTGTACCCTTGTAGTCAAATTAAATTTTATAAAAATATTACTCATCAATTATATTTATCTATATATATATATATGTGTGTGTGTGTGTGCGCGCACAGCGAGACCAGCCCCCCGTGTGTAGGGTGGGGTACTCGAATATTTAACACTGAGGGATGGTCGGGTCTCGTCTAATAGCCTTCGACCATTTCTTATATATATATATATATATATCATTGATGAGTAGTATTTCGTGCCAAAACGAGCCGAACATAAATGAACAAATCTTTGTTCGTGCTTAGGTCGTTTACATATCGAGTGCAAAAGAAGTATTCGTGTTCGGCTCGTTAACTTAGCAAACGAATAGAATACGAGTTTTTTAACGAGTCGAACACAAGCTGTTCACAAACAATGAGCCGTTTTAACAGCCCTCCTAATATGACATTCTATTTGAACAGGTCCACTCTCGGAGACATTTATTGATAATCGAACTAAAAGCTCTATAAATGGTGATTGTGGCTCAAGACTTGCTAGACCGTCTGGTCTTCGGACGCCAAGGCCAACAATTGGTTACTTTGATAAGGTGAAAGAGGTTTATAATTAGTTGCTACTTTTGATGTGTTCCCTTCGAGTATATATTATGTAATTATTTATTTATTTCTAAAAATTACAGGAGAAAACTCTAGTCCGTGGTTCAAACAAAGCCCAGAAAGCAAGCTTGCAGAATGCTTTGATGAAGAATGCTAGCGTTAATTCTACTAGTGCAACAAACAAAGTGAAACCCATGGATCATTTCATTGTAAGAGATAGAGGACTTTCTCCTGCTCTGTCAACGCAGGCTTCAAAATCCGCAGAAGCAAATTTTCTCACAAAAACTGAAAATCATCAAAATCTATGCCCTAAAGTAAACAAGATATCTTCCGAAACTCTTGAACAGAACTGCAAAGTAAATTCCATGAATGAACGGGCACAAGCTGAAAAAGTTCGTTCGTGTAACTCAAGAAAGAAAGAGGAACCAAATGTGCTTCATGTGGGCAGCAGAAACTGAAACAGTTGGAGATGAAACAACTCATTATCATTCAAACATAACACAGAATCAGCAGGAGAACGTGAAGTATGTCCATAATGCTGCTGATAGCGAAACAGATAAAGAGAACACATGCCCTGAATTGAAGGCTCAAGATTCAAGTAAAATGCAGAAGATGGAAATTGTAGTTGGGGAAGTTGTCCCGTCCTCTCTTTTCACTTCCTGAAGCAGAAGATTTCCCGGTCATATACTGAACTCGATCCATGTTAGCTATTGCAGTTCATCTAATCACTGACTGGTTACAGTTCAACACAGCTGTTGTTGATATGGCTTGCATGATGTCAGTATTGGATCAAATAACTGTAATTTTGGATTATATGATTCTGCTCACAGCTCAAATACATCATTAATGTGTTGTTAATTTGACAAGTAATCTCCTTGATTTTGTTGGTTGTCTTCCTCTTCCAATACTCGCCCCCAATCATTGCCATTGTTGCTACCTGACGCCGCTCATTGATATCTGTTGTTTGGTTTTACATTGATTTCTTTTATTTAACCAATGAAAAAAAGAATAACTGCATTTCTTTTACTTGGTGTTCTGTTTTCAACATATCAAATCAATTTTCACTGAGCAATTTTTTGGGTGGAATCTTAGGTTAGTTAATGGTTGCTTTCCTTGGAAGTTGCTTCTGTTAAGAGAATGTTGGTTGAAACTATGATCTTGTACTGTCAGTCCATTTGTTATAGCTGTATGGGTGAAATTTTTTGGCTAAATTGCTTGGGATTAACATTTGTAATGATTAGGCTGTATTTTATCGAACAAGTTCATTAAGTTGTTTTGTTGTTCTAGCTGTGAATCTTTCAAGCCCTCTTGTGTAGGACAACATTTTATCTTTAGGAATTAAAACATTGGATATTTTCGCGCCAAAAAAAAAATCTAAGATTTGGGGAAAAAAAAATAAGGGAATCAAAAGGATGGGCCCCAAAAAAGAGGGATTTTTGCATACATACCACAAAGTTTTTATGTATTTACATGTTTAATATCTAAACTTCTATGCTTAATATCACATAAAAAATATCAATATTATTTCCTTTTTAATAGTGAAATACACATTTTCGTGCATAGGTTTATAACACCAAAGTGTTATGAATGTAAATATAAAACCTTAGGTGTGGTATGTATATAAATTTAAAAAAAAAAAGAAATTTATGAAAAAAGGAAAATTTTAAGAAACTCGAGACCAATGTAAAATTACATAAAAAAACCTTATTTATTTGTTTATTTATTTATTTATTTTTTGAAGATGATTAAACTTTTGGAATAAGGATTTAAATTTTGTGAATTTTGAATCAGATCACAATAATTGCATCAAAATAAGCTAGGCGTATTTTTCAAAGTTTTAAACATAAAAAATTTAACATTTGAGTTTGCACATCAAAAATGCGCCAAAATGAATCTTGAAACAATTCAATGGATAACAAGATAAAAGTACAGTTAATGATGTCTCATCAGAAGATGTAGAGACCACGTAAGTAGAAGACTACAACCCCCTAAGAACAGGATTTGGGTTGACCGAACGAAGGTCATCCAATTCAAAGAACGAGACCTATCAAATCAAGGAAAGGAAGTAGTCTAAATTTCATCTGAGTATCACCTGACACACCACATGAGCCTACAACTCTTCAAGAGGCCTAATGACCTCATCTTCAAACATTCATCGAGCCTTCCTGATAGACCTCTTATCAAAAGAGGTAGGCTATCTATTAGAGTATGGTGATTCACCCTCTGACTGACAACATAGTTATATCTTGACAACTTAAGTTTCTCATCCAAGGCTCAACAATCGACAGTCAGACCAAGATAACAAACCCAGTGACTCGAGCTGACCGAATGAAGTTTAGATGACCGAGCAAAGTTTGGACAACCGAAGAATCATTAGTGCCAACCGACTGATCACCCCAATCGGTCGAATGTATCTGGTCGTCCCAAGCAATACAGGTTCTCGTCGACTGAAAAATAGAGTATCTGAACTATAAGCTCTTTTATTTTCTATATACCCAAAATATCCTATAACACTCCCATAAAAGTGGGGACACCCATGTAATTTTCCCTCTTTAACACCCCTCACCTAAGTATTGGGGGTCATTTCTACTGTAAAGTGTTAATCAATGACATTGAAAGAACCATATCCATAATGTGCACTTTTTCTTTCTCTCTCTCCCTTTCTCTATTTTTCTCTCTTACTTTATGCTTTGCTGTTGAGATGTGATTCACAAGACATATTCAGATTCAACATCCTGAAAAGTGTGGTGATCTTGTATTATATCACCAATAAGAAGAGGAGCACAAGGAGAAGAAACCCATGAAGGAGACACATCAAGCATGACATGGAGTGTACTAGGAAATTTATACAACAACAGATCTAGGAATTGAGAGACCATATGCTAGGTCAAATGGTAGCAGTAACCCGAGAAGCACTAGCTCGGGGAGGGAAGCAAAATCCATGAGACCAGCACCCCCCCCAACCAGATTCCTAATGTGCACGCTCTCTCTCTCTCTCTCTCTCTCTCTCTCTATCTATTTCCTCTCTTACTTTCTGCATTTTTCCTGGGATGTGATTCACAAGATAGATTCAGATTCAACATCCTGAAAGGTGTGGTGATCTTGATTATATCACCAATAAGAAGAGGAGCACAAGGAGAAGAAACCCATGACGGAGACACATCAAGCATGGCATGGAGTGTACTAGAAAATTTATACAACAATAGATCCAAGAATTTAGAGACTAGATGTTCGGTCAAATGGTAGAAGAAATCCAAGAATCACTAGCTCGGGGAGGGAAACAGAATCTCTGAGACCAGCCCCCCGGGAGAGCATAACCCTCAGGGAGAAGAACTAGTGCCTAATGGTTAAAGAACGTTATTGGTCAAGGAAAGAACTGATATCCTCTGTACAAGGACAATGTTAGTTCTCCACTAATGGATAGACATGGGTTCAAATGCATGGAGGCCTCTCACCAGTCAGAGAATGCATTCTCCTGATAGTTCTCTATCACTGATCCCTTTAAGAAGTCCAAAGTTTTGTCGCTCGGCTACTACAAAGGCTAGACTAATCTGAACAATCACATCAACTCCTTTGAGTAGAATTTTTTATTGGTGAGGATCACCAACACTATGAAGTGTCATTTCTTCTTTGCCACGTTGAGGTTAGCCCTCGAGTGGTTTAATGGATTACCCATTAGGGTAGTCACCTATTTTGCCAAATTCAAGAGGTTGTTCGTGGCACAGTTTTAAAGCACCCACAAGTTGAAGAAGAGCTCGCAAGCCCTGTGACAGATTAGACAAGGGTAGTGTGAGAACCTGTGCACATACATAACCATATTTTAGAAGGAGATGCTAGAAGCGTGAGATTTGAAACCTACATTAACACGTCATCTTATCCCAACAACTGAGGGGAGAGCAAATTTGATCTGCTCTGCGACTGCAATTATCAAAGACCTTGGTTGAGTTGTTGGAGATGGACAACAACCACATAACAACTGAATAATATGTCAACAGTCCCACCTACCATAAAGCTAAATCTTCTAATGATCAATTGTAGAAGTGGTCCTAGTAAAATAACGGGTGGAGACTGGAGGACAACCAACATCCTCTCATCTGTCCCTATCATAAAGACAGTCTGCCACCTCGTAATAGAAGGGGGGCCTGATATGAATCATTAACTTGGTTGTTAGACGAGGTATGCTGATGAGGGACCGTCTCAATATCATAAGCAGCCAACAAATGACCACCATGCACCAAGGGCTAGTGACTAAGAGTATCGATGGCAAAGTTAATGGATGCCATCCAAAATAAAGAGTAATTCAAAAAACGACCCCCAATGAGAGCCAGAGAATTTTCTCGATCCCCCCAAGAATTACTACACCTACCATCGAGACCATGGTCATGATACACATGATTGCAGGCACCTCTAAAGCCTGATCAAGGAGCTAAGAAGAGCTGGAAAGCTCAAGGAGTTATTACACATAGAGTAGTGACCCAGAGACATGGTAAGCTTTAGTGGAAAAAATACCGGATGAACCTATGTGGACAAATGCCATCCATATTGCTAGGTTTGTGTCAACAATTTTCAGAGGAGTCTGAGAACCCTCCAGATGGGCCAACCAGAAGAGGCTCTAATTTAGGGAACTTTACGCAGTTACTTTCAGTCTAAAGTGTAACCACTATCCATCAATAAATTTGTTGATACATGCATGCCTTAGAAGGAGAATCCCTACAATGACATAGTTGTGACGGCGATGATCAATAATTATTATGTGGGTAGTTGATATGTCCTATAGCATGCTCAATTTCCTTTACATTTAACATTTATTTTTAATGAAATTGCACTTTAAAAGTATTTTTGTGTTTTTTTTGTAGGTATAACAGGTAGGAGAGCTAAAGCTGAGATGGAGTGAAACAAAGGCGAAATAGAGCACTTGAGGAATAATATGGTTCCAGCACAGTGGCGCTTAGCGCGCCAATGTGCTCTACCCTAGTGGCTTTGCTTCGTCCCATTGGGGGTCGCTTAGGCGCCAACTTTGTGGCGCCTAGGTGCCAGAACTACCTGGAGTAACTTATGCTGTTACTTTAGCATGAATTTGGGAGTTAAAAAAGGGTTGGAGGTAGTTAAAGCTGCCCCCTATGAGTCATTGGACAGACTGGGAGAAACCCAAGGAAGGCAGTAGAGGAGAGTTTAGAGTTAGGTTTTGCTTTTTCTTCATTTTTTAGAGAGATTTGGGAGAATTCTATAAGGGAATGCTTTTAGCAGTTCAAGGAGCATTTAGAGATCACTTAGGGAGGAGTAATCAACTCTTTTATCAGGGAGAAAGTTAAGTCTTACATTTTATATTGTCTTGCACTATTTGTAAACTCATTTTCTATGGATTTGCTTTATAATATGATGATGAATTGTAGTGTTTTCTTCATGCACTGTGAGTAGTTCCTTAATACATTTCTCTTGCGATGAATTAGTTGGATGTGTAGGATATTAGGAAGTTTTTAGAATAGGTTTTTATTCATTAAAGTGATGGTTTTACTTTGTGCTTAGTTTACTTATCATTCTAACAAAATGATATGTTAAAATTTGTTGTGAACCCATAAAGACTCGTGAGAGCTATGACATGAATAACTAGGAAGAATCACAATACACTAGTAGGTGAAGGAAACGTATTTCATAGGGCAATGCAACTAGATAGAGAAATACAAATTAATGGGTTCAAATTGGGGTTTCTAGGGTGACGGGCATAAACACTAACCAAGTTGAACTAAACTTCTTTATACACTCGTGAGAGGGCAAAGAATATGATTGCTCTTATTTGTCTTTAGTTACAAATTCTATTCTAAGTGTTCCATTCATACACACTACTTATGTCATTGCAAGGGACGGGTAGTTTTTATATGTTGATTTTCCCACTTTATTTAGCTTTAGTACAATTCTGTAAAAGTAACTCAATAGGATTAATAATAATTTAGTAGGACTAGCAAACACAACTTAAACCAACTTTATGTCAAGGCTAAGACTCATTATAGTAGGCTAGAAATTTTCTTAAACTTAATTACCACATTTTCTATAGGATCGATAATCCGAACTCAATAATTGATATTATTGGTACGACACATATCCTTACGTGAAACCCCTAATATGTTAATTTCACCTGAATTGGGAAACATATCAATATTTTGCACCTTTGACAGGGGCAAAGGTGTAGTTCCACATTGCTGCACAAATCAAGTTCCAAATTTCATTGTACTAAGATTACAATCAAGTATATCCACAAGCACACTAGAAGGGTATCAAGTTTTTTGGCGCCGTTGCTGGGGAATGCGACGACATATTTGACTTAAGAAATTTTTTTTTTGAAAGTGTTTAGGCTTAGTCGAGCTTAATAACTAATTAATTTTAGTATGCTTTCTAGCATTATTATATTTGAATTGGATGTCTTGCATTATGTAGGATTTGTTAGAAATTTCTCTAGGTGCTAGTAGTTAGAACTTCAAACAAACTTGGGTTTTCTTGTTGCTTGTTTCAAAATAAATAACTATTATTTATTAAAAGATAAATATATCATTCGTTATTAGGGGTGTTATCCTTGCTACTTGTATTAGATTTTTGGCTAATTGAAGGTTTGTTAGTCGTATCCTTTAAATTATATTCATATAATTGTGATAGATTTTATTTATTATTCTTTAATCTTATTTTACTGTTGTATAGACTTCTGCTTAATTACACATTTCTTGTGTTCCCAACATTTATTATTATTTTATAGTTTTGATGTGCTAAATCACCTTGTTGCAAATTCTTAATTGAGTATAATTATTAGTAGATATATTATAGTTGCACTCCTGTGCTATAATTATATTGCATGAAATATATATAATACTATTATATTATTATGTCAACTTTAAACTATTTTGTTATGGTTAGCTGAATCAACTTGTTCTCAGAGAAATCATTAGATTTTCTTGTGGTTGGTGCTTAAATTTCCTTATTTCACAGTTTTGTACGAAATTGACTACACACACTCACACACACACACACACACACACACACCCGCACAATATTTTAGCTTTAGTTGATCAATATTTCGAGCAAAACGAACCGAAAATGAATGAACAAATCTTCGTTTGTGTTCGGCTTGTTTATATATTGAGCACAAAAAAAAAGTTTGGGTTCGACTCATTAATTTAGGGAACGAATCGAAAAAGAGTTTTTTAACAAATTGATCACAAACTATTCACGAACAAAGAGCAGTTTTGACAGCCATAATGTTGATGCACGCCTTTGCGTCCTCTAGGCCTCATCTATTGTGGGCTTCTACGACTATGGTAGGATGGCATTAGTTCCTTATTAATCTATGGCCCTGAAAGCAAATAAGGTCCACC
>NW_018164547.1:1049912-1051194 GCF_001263595.1 Phalaenopsis equestris | reverse complement strand
CATTTGAATTATTTATTAAATTATCAAAATTCATAGTGTCTGCCACAAATCAAATTATTGAAATTTAAAAAAAATAAAAATAATTGTTAAAATTATATTTTGAATTTGAATATGTTAATGAGAATATAAAAAAGTAGAGGTGTGAGGATGTTAAATTTGTAAATAATTAAAAATTGGATGTTACCAAAACAAATATGCTGAATATGGCGATAATTCCAAGGATACTTCATAAGCATTTATCAGAGATTATACCCCTCCAGGTGAAGCAATTAAGTATTAAAGGTGAATCTTATCTAATGTAAGGAACCCCCTAGCCATGCTTGTAGGCATATAAAATGTCATTAAGAAATAACTGGCAGAACTTCCAATTTTAAGGTGAGTGTGATAGAAAAATTCATCCATAGGAGCTCATCTCCAAGAGCAGAATAGTTTATTTGCTGCTTCAGGAAGGAATGCCCCTAAGCATCCATTGTAGTATAAGAAACAGGTCCATTAGCATTAGAGCCGGGTACAGGGAAGACAACTATTCTCCAAGGGTGGGTTGATCTCCTCGATCTTTGGATCTTCGGCGAAGTAGTGTAGGGTGAATTGTAATCGTTTGATGTCAAGTAGAACGAAGAAGATGGGCCCTGGACTTTGGGCAAACAGGCTGAGTTCGAATCAAGACAATAACCCTTCTCCAGCGTGGCGGACTGGAGTGGCAGTTCATCGAGCGTCTTGTAGGCCTGCTGCAGAATCCTCGGTGTTTACCTTATCCTTTTTCTCTTGGCAGCTATATCTTTGGTTCTCGAAGCATGTCATCGAAAAGATTTTCTCTGTAAAGTTTCCTGATAAAAACGATTTCCTGATAAAAACATCGTGTAGCTCTCTTTTTGTATCATTCACTCGGAAGTGCATAATTTCCTTACGCACAACATTTTCGATATTTTTCCTGATAATATCATAAGTAGGATTTCAGTAATAATTTTGTAATGAAAATCTCCAAAGCCTCCTGCTCCGATTGATTTTTTGAAGGCTTCAAGATGACTGGAGGCTCTCTTAGTTGGATCATGGAGAGTGAATCTTTCACATTTTGAGAAGGAACAGTAACAGACTTTTTGGATGAGATTTCTTTTGCTGGTGCACGGTTCTCACTAACACAAAAAATGGACGAAATGCCTCAAATGCGTCCACTTCCGCTTGAACTTCCAGCTGAACCCGGTCTGTCCGAATCTGAAAGGGGTCGCACTCCCGGAGCCTGATAATGGAGAACTCCATTTGCTCCAGCTCTAGCAAGGATGGC
>NW_018164547.1:1046552-1049812 GCF_001263595.1 Phalaenopsis equestris | reverse complement strand
GAGAAGAAGTATTTCTCTTTTAATTTCTAAACCCGAAAAAGTTCACCAACTTCCAAAACCGAATCAAAGCTGGGTCAAATTTATTCTCTGTGCCCTCTAAACTTATTAATTTGAAAGAGCTTAAATTCTTGCCATTAAATTTAAACTTTTACGATGTAATTATTGGACTTTTATTGCTTTTTAATTTATCCAATTTTTCTCACATTGCAATAATATAGTATTTATCTTCAAAAAAATTAATAAATTATTTATATTTTAATCCTTCACTTAGCTTTACTCCGATTAAAAAAAACAGCCTTTACGAAAGGGAATAGAGAACTTAAAAATTAATCCATGGAGCTATTTACCAAATGGTAAGATAATGACATTTTGAATGTTTAGCGCTCGTGAAATCTTCATCATGAAGAATATGACGATAAAAATTATAATGTTTTCGCATCACTCAGCAAAGATATACAGTCCAATTTTGCATTATTTTTATTGTTTGGGTCCATTTGGGACAACGACAGCTATTCATGTAATTAGTTGTTAAAATAATAATAAAAATGTTGAGAAATTAGGATGAAGAAACATATGAATCGACATAAATCCAGAAGAACACAGAGAGATTTAACGAGGTTCGGCGAAGATGCCTATGTCCTGGGGAGTAGAGCGGTAACTTTCTTTCTATTTTAGAAAAGAGTACAAAACACAGAATACGAGATACTCCCTAGGGTTACAAACAAGTATATATATAGCAATGGAGTAAACCCTGAAGTACAATATGTAATTACAAAATTACCCATGTACCGTACCCCAACCCACATAATGAAACTCCCCCGATTTGACAGATTCTTTCGCTCTGTTCAGCTCCGTTTCGTTCCAGTATCTGTCCCTTATATGGTATATGAGTCATACTATAACAAATCTCTATTTTGGAGAATATCTAGCTCCTTAAGAGAAATACAACATGGAGTTTCTTACAGACTGAAGTGGGTTGGGCCACCATACTTCTCTAGCAACTGCAAACATTCAAAAAGTCCAAGCAATGCAAGAACTTATTGATAGTAACTGGCTTGGTCAACATATCGGCTGTATTTTCATCAGTATGAACATTTTACAACAGTATCTCACCAGAAGCAATCAATTATCTGATCTTGTGATACCTGACATCAATGTGCTTTGTTCTCGCATGGTACACATGGTTCTTAGCTAGATAAATAATACTCTAACTGTCACAATGCAGCTGAACTCCACCGTGCTTAACGCCAAGTTCCTTTACTAGCCCAACAAGCCATAAGGCTTCTTTCGCAGCTTCAGCTACTGTCGTGTACTCAGCTTCAGTTGTAGATAATGCCACAATACACTGAATTGTTGATTTCCAACATATAGGCCCTCCACCAAGAGTAAACACATACCCAGTTGTAGACCTTTTTTCATTCAAATACCTGCATAGTCTGAATCAATGTACCCCACAACTAAAGGATCATCCTATTGACTGCCAAATATAATTTCATGTCCTACAGTACCCTTCAGATACCTGAAAATCCACTTGACTATTTTCCACTGTCGCATTCCAGGTTTAGACATGTACTTCCAGAATTGACTAACAACATGAGCCAAATCATGACGAGTACATACTATTGCATATATCAAGCAGTCAACTGCACTGGCATATGGAACCTTAGTCATGTCTTTGATTTCTGTATTTATCTTAGGGCACTGTTCCGAAGAAAGCTTAAAATGATTTGCCAATGGAGTGCTCAAAGGCTTTGCTTTGCTCATCTCAAACCTTTCCAGCACTTTCTCAACATAGCCTCGTTGAGATAAACATAATCATCTTGAGTCTCTATCACGCTGAATCTCCATTCCAATACTCTTCTTCGTAGGACCCAAGCCTTTCATGTCAAATTCCTGGCTCAATAAAGCGTTGAAGCCACACCAAACCACAGACATCATTCATATTTTTTGCAGCAATCAGTATATCATCAACATACAGTAACAAAAAAATAATAGACCGGTCATCAAGGCTCTTCACATAAACACAACGATCATACTCACATTGCTTCTAGCCTATCTGAATTATGTAGGAGTGAAACTACTTGTACAATTGTCTTGGAGACTCTTTTTACCCATATTACCATCTTCTTCAGATTTCTATTTATATGTTCAAAAATTGTCTTGGCCAATAAATGCACATTAATATGAAAATTTAAAAAAATGTGCAAGCATTAAATGCTCATAAATAATAATAAATAAAAAAATTTCATATTCCAAAACCAAAAAAACAAAAATGATAAAAATACTCAAATTCTATTAATCTTATTTTCGGAATTCGAAGCTCTCTTCAAATTCCTTCATCTCTTCAAATTTCTTTATAAAAATATTATTTATTTTATTTTAGGCGGAATTCGAACCCTCCCCCCTCCCCCACATGAAGCAAAACATGCTAACCAACTAAGCTGGGTTCAACTTTCTATTTTTTTAAGGATAAAAATTATTCTGATACTAAGTAAGATACACACACACACACACACACATACATAAATACTCCATATGGTTTTTGAATATGACATGTTTATACTTGAATTAAGCGGCTCAACAAAACGAATCCAACAAGCCCAAGATCACTCAATTCTGACATCATTAAAGCACTCAAATGTCCAGAAAACACCGTATGATTAAGGGAAGCTCTCTGGATCGTCCGATCAAAATGATTCATATTCCTACATTAATTGCACCTATAACACAATAAATAGAGCCCCATCCCTCTCATGAGGGTGGCTGAAGTCTGCAGAGAGAGCCTGAGACCTTGAGGAGAAGCTGCAGTTCAGCATCACCGCCGATCGTCGTTGAACGACACCGACCCCCGTCCTCGACGTCGACGACCACCGCTGATCGCAGTCGACCATCGTCGACCGCCGAAGACCATCACCGATTGTCGTCAACCTCTGCCAACAGTCATCAATCACCATCAACCAGCGCTATCAGGCAACGTCGTAATCTAAAAAATATAGCTACACTTTCTCGTCTGCGGGATAAGGGATTTCTGTAATCATCAATCAATAGCGGATTTTCGCAAACGAGCCAGACCCGTGGTTTTTCCTTTTACGGGTTTTCCACGTAAAAACTTCTAAAGTAGCCACTATTTTTTTTTCTTTTTCATCTGAGTGTGTGCAAAATTCTCGTACAACGCTAAGATGATAATCTGTTACTCTACCGCCGCAAATTTTCCTACACGCATCCCTTATAAAAACGGAAAATGTATGCATACCATTCAA
>NW_018164547.1:1031263-1046452 GCF_001263595.1 Phalaenopsis equestris | reverse complement strand
CCCCACTTAGTGGGATAAAGGCTTCTTGTTGTTGTGGGATTAAATCCTTTAGAGAAGCAAACATTACAAGTATTTTTTTTTTTAAATCTTGGTACTGTTTTGTTCTGTGTTGTCTTTTTATGGTTCTTATTTGTACTTATTCATTAATGGTCTTGAAAAATAATGATGTTCATTGTTTTTTTTAAGTCCTGCTATATTGCATTGGTTCACAAATTCTTTGTAGAGTTGGCTTCTTTTCCAATTCATTTGTGATATGTGATGAAGTGTTTTTTGAATATACACTATTAGATGGCCCTAATAAATTTCAAATTATGTGGACATTTTAAAGCTCGCTTTGTGGATGTTGAATATCTCAATAATTATCTCAATATTTGGGCACATTATCATTAATACATGTTGCTAATTTTTAAAATTATTTCAGGATAATTTCATTTTATTCTTGTCTTCATGTTTCAATTTTTTTTTTAAATTAATTTTGGAATGTCAATTTTGACTTTGAAGGATTATTTTTTACATCTTATTTGTAAGCTTTTCATTGAAATTTTCTTCGTATGCTTTTTGACAGTCCTGTGCTGATTCACAGTTGACTATCAGCGCTTAACATTATCATAAGCTAAATAAATATTGTTGCATCATGTATCTGGAAATCCTTAATGTATTAATTTTTTCTTGGGTTAGATACATGGTAGCATATATTAAGTGCTTTCATATGCATGGGCTTTTTGTAGTTAAGCTGGTATAGTTTTACTATTCATATTTTTCTCCACGCATGCATGTGCATTTGTGTCCCTTTTTTGTGGTTCTGTTTGAGTTCTGCTTTGGCATTTAAGAATAATTTTTTTAAAAAACTTTGTTCTTATTTTTCTACCTTCACTTTCTGTGCATTTACATGATATATCTTGCATGTTCATTTCATTTTAATATTTTTGGTTGGGGGTTACTGCTTGTTATTTTCTTATTAATGGCAAGTAAAAGTTGAGTTAGTAAACCTATAATTTCTTTTGCATTTGAATAAAATTTTTAATTGCAGGAAAATACATGGTATGGGAGCTGGTCGAAAACTGAAGACCCATAGAAGAAATCAGAGGTGGGCAGACAAATCATACAAGAAAAGTCACCTTGGAAATGAATGGAAGAAGCCTTTTGCAGGATCTTCTCATGCAAAAGGCATTGTGTTGGAAAAAAATGTGAGTGCTCTCTTAATTTAATTTTGTACTTCCAAAATATTTTTCGCTGACATGCAAGTGTGTGCATTCCACTACAGTGGCATTGAGGCTAAGCAACCTAACTCTGCTATTAGAAAATGTGCTAGGGTTCAATTGATCAATAATGGCAAAAAGATTGCAGCCTTTGTTCCAAATGATGGTTGTTTGAACTACATCGAGGAAAATGTAAGCTCATGTTTTCCTTAAGGTTTATTTAAATTTATTTGTAATATTAAAACATTTTTGCTTTGTCCATGTTTTGTGTTCTCTAGTTGCTTTTATTTGTGGTATTAAAGCCTTCTATCAACCTAGTCTTTTTGATGTATTACCTGATCATCACACCTGATCTGCTCCACATTGTGATCATGTAAAACTTTTTTTTGGTTGTGAGCCCACCATATTTGTTCTCATCGCTCCGACTTGCCCTTCTAGCATTGTTGCAAACTTAGAACACCATCTGCTTCCTCTGCTTGCCTTATACACTCAAGCTGCTGCAAACCTACAACACTATCTGCTTATCTTATACACTCAAGGTGTGGCTGCAACTCAGTCTTCACATGTACACATCTTGCATACTAAGATTGGAACTAAGTGCCCGTTTGGGGCAGCTTAAAAGTGCGGGCGTCGTTTTGAAAACGCCGCCGTCTCGTTTAGTTAGCACTTTTTGCCAGATCATCCAAAACTCAGTTTTCAATCTTGTGAAAAACGGGAACCCCGCGGTCCGCGTTTTGGGAAATGATTTTTATGTATCCGCCCTTGACCCTCATTTGGTCCCGTGACCTTTATTAGCTCCCGTGACACTAATTCGCTCTCGTGACCCTGCCCTCGGACTCCTTCAGTGGAGAATCCTTCGCAATACTCGTGCCCTAAGCGCTCCTCCCCTACGGATCCGGTTTTTTTTTCCCTCCGGTTCTTCGGCCTTTGACTCCTTCGCCATCTTCTTCTTCGGCTTTTCGCTCTACATGTATATCTTCCATCGAATATCTCGTCTTCCATGTTTGTTGTTTGCAGTTCGTCGTTTGCAGTCGTTCGGGTTTGATATGTTTATTTGGATTTTTTTGCTGTGGAAAGCGGTTTCATCTTTCTTCTGTGAAAACCTTTTGCAGTCGTATGACATTTTGTTTGGAGGATTTATTGTCATTTCGGGTGAGATATTTGATGTATCTGATGATGGATCTGAACACCTGAGGTGTAAAATTAGTAGATCCAACTAATTGCTTCTGGAAATTTGGTGGTTTTGCTCATTTTGCAGTATGATTGTGGCTATGAGAATGTTTAGGGTGTCATATAAAAATTTGTTTTACAAAACTTACAATAGTTTTATAGGAAGTGCAATTTATAATATTCTTCCTTCATACCAATTGCTAGCTGAGCAGGGCTTGGGCATTGCATTGCTTACAAACATATGTATCAATTTTAGATATTGCATGGAGGAAGCTTTTGTGATCTTTTATTTTACTGTTAACCGTTGTATGTCATCTTAGGATGGGGATGATTTACTCCAGGATGATTACTCATTTTTATCATTTTAGAAAAAAATGCCAAATACTCATATACATAATTTAATTTTGAATGGGCACAATTACAAGCATATTGGATAGGTGTAAAACTCAAGTTACCTTGCCTATATGATGAACTCAAAACCATGGATACATGGCAAGAATGAGATATGTGGAGAACATCTTCTGCTTGTATTCTTTTATTCGTTCCTTCAATGATCACAGAAAGCAACCATTGGAAAGAAAGAAAAAAAATATCAGTTGTTTAGTATATATGCAGGAAAAGTTTTCTTCTTGCAAACTGTAACAATTTCGATCAATTTGTAAATGATTCTTCATGCAAATTGTTTCAGTATTATTTGTCGATTGCTCTGGATTGTGTAGTAGCAATATTTTTTGCTATGAAAAGAAATAGTTTGTGCTTCTCTTTTAATCTGACAGAACTTAATGAATAAAACTAAAGAGGCTGGATCATCGGCCATGTGAGATAGAAATATAACTATTATATTTTGTGATCTATGTTTGAGGGAGGTGATCTATGTTTGAGGGTTTGAGGGAGGTTGAGGTGGGAAATAGACCCACTACTTATTTTAACAAAGAAGAGTGACAAAATCTTATGGTTAAATTCAAGGAAGTCACCGGAAGAGATTATGGTCGCATGAAATTGAAGAACAAGTGAGATTAATTAAAGAATGATTGGAAACTATGGAAAGAGCTGAAAAGGAGATCAACGGGAATTGGTTGGGATCCAATTAAGCACACAATAGATGGACCAAATGATTGGTGGGCTGAGAAATTACATGTACATAGATATCTAATATTTCTTTATCTTGAATCAAATTTCACATTGAGTTATGGAACTAATAACGATGTTTTGTGGGTAATATACAGTAACTTGAATGCCACACAAAGATGGGCATTAGAATCTGTCAAATATGACATCACTAAAAAAACATGAAACACAACCCAGAAAACTGTAAAAAACTTCCAACAACCACAAAACAAGCGAACTGAACTAATAATAGTAGGTAATACATAATGTTTCAAAGATAACAAATGACTACTTCAATCACGAATGACTGATATCATCTGTTATTTGTTCTCGTAAAGTCGTCACTTCTGATGCACATTCACCCTCTCGAGTGCATGCATCATGTGAATTCATTTCTTCATGTGACATTGTACGTCCCACATGGTATTTGAATGCTTCAAGCGGAATCTGCACTGAATCATCTTCTAGAACGGCGAACTCTGCATCTGATCCAAAGTAGTGGCTTCAGATGAAATTGTGTAGTGTCACTGTGTCAACAACTATTTGTACTTGCTTTGAAAAAGAGTAAGCCGACATATCCCGTAATATAACCAATTTTTTCTTCCACACTCCGAACGCTCTTTCGATTACGCTGTACAATAAAGAGTGTCTTTTTTAAATAACTCTTTTTTGTCTGGTGCTACACCACTAGATCTTTCAAAATAAGAAATGTGGTGCTTCGTATCTGGATAGGACTTTAGATATTCCCTTTGTAATGAATATTCAGCGTCAACCAAATAGTATTTACCCGAAGGTGGGCACGGAAAATCATGTCTCAGGTTTCTAGTAGAGAACTTAAAAACACTACAATCGTAGGTGCTTCCTTCTCATCCAGTCATTACAAAGGTAAAACACATGTTAAAATCACACACAACCATAACATTTTGTGTGAGGACGCCGCACCGGCTGATGTACGCAACTTTATCTGCACCAGATTGTCATGCATCGACGTGTGTTCCATCAATAGCTTCAATACAGTCCTGGAGTTACAGTTAAATTTTTTTTTTTATCTATCGTGTAATAAAAGTAGACGTACGAATGTAATGGTAAAAACATACCTTAAAGAATGACATGTATCGATGGTCATTTGTAATTTGTGAAGGAATTGAATGGAATGTTAGATCCTCGAGCTTCACTACCTTACGGGCCAAACTCACCAGAGAGTTCAAACCGACTGAGAAATACCGGGTGATGGTTTCTGATGAATGTTGGAATTGCTTCATATCACCTTTAATTGATTTATTCTGAGAAAAGATGTATACAGTTAGTGCAAGCACTTCTCTTAGCATTGTTCATGCTGAGCCGTATAACCCATGAAGGTTCCGAAGTTCATTAAGCAGATCAATTAAGCAGATCAAGAAATATTTTTTCTTTCGTCATACAGAACATATTGAAGAATCGTGTGGGATGACCCCGTAATAACTCACCCATCTGTCTCCAATTTGACTCAACTTCATAGATGAGTTTCGGTCGTGTTTAAGATAATAATAGTACAACAAAGTAATGGTAAGTGCGGTTATGCGTATGTGGTTGACTTCTTCTTCATCCATACAACAAAATTAATAAACTTTAGTAATAGAAAAAAGTACTTAGCTAGGAAAAATGAAAATAACACAATTGACATTTGGGTAAAGCATAGAAGGTACAAGTGTTAAAAATAAAATTTGTGCATAATACAAGCTAAATTAAAACAGTCCCACCAGGGAGAAAGGAAAAGTGTCAATCACAGAAACATAGAACAGAACTATAGGAAATAAAATACATGATAACTCAAACATTCATTCATCTATAAAAGAGCACAAGTATTTGACTCGATATTTCGGTTTCAACTTCAAAAAAAATTATCTTATGGTTGGGTCTCGTAACACCTTCACATATTGTATATAATCGTCATCGTTTGTCTTAACATCAGAATATATATTGAAGACTTGAAAACACTCCTCAATTGAGCTGAATTTATCGGTCGACATATGGTTGGGTGCAGTTTAATTTAGTCTAATATAGTATTTAGAAATTAGATATTTTAATTCGAAGAAAAAGACGTCAAACTGATCTCATTGATTCCTACAATTTGAATATTCGAACTAATCACGAGTAATGTACCACCCTGAATGGTAATACACTACTTGATAATAAGCTCAATTAAATAAACTATAGAAATAAATGACTTCCATTTAATCTGTAAGTTTGCATAATGACCGGCAGATCCCTCTATTTGATATGGGAGTCAAATAAAGTTTATTTTAAGTCTGAGTTCTTTTAAGCTCCCTGTACGGGCAAGCCCCTATAGTTAATTATATCTTAAGCGAACGGATCACTTAAAAAAACTCTCGATAAAAATCAAGAATCTTTTCTTTTCATGAATTCAAAAAGAAGGATTTTCAACGAACATGATTGTGAAATTTTCAATAGGGATTAATTCAAATATGAAAAATTTTATTTTAAGAGTCAAAGGAAGAAAAGTAGGGGAGATTAAAGATATAGGGTAGGTTCTTAGTAATGCATCAAACTATCCTAATATTTGGCTCAATTTAATACGATATTAAGTTAACTCTTGTCAGTTTTATTAGTTAGGACATAGATTTGTATAATGATGACCTACACAAAAAGTCTAGAAAGGTATGAGGTTTTACGTTGAGTGACTACCTCAGAATTCTAAAACAAGTTAAGACATGTTACATAAAAGAGAACCTCAGAATCTTAAGGATTGTTATTAAACTAAAGAAAGGGTCTTGAACGAGTTGCCACGAAGTCTGCTCCAAGTTCCATACTGAAATGTCTTCAGGTCTTCAAGCCTTTAGATCCTCTAATTTTATTATTAAAATTTTTATTTGTTTCGATAATTTCATAGCGAATTAATTAAAATATAATGAATGTATAGTTCAAACCTAGGCCAAGACTAAGTTCACTTACGCTAAATAATTCTCTAGTATTGTGATTTCTAGGTTCTGTCAAATCTAAACAACTTTTATTCTTTCATTATTTGTCTTTAACAAATGTATTCTATATTTGATAGAAGCAATAAAAGCTTACATTGAGATACATAAAATATTAAATAAAATAAATAAAGAAACCAATGTTTTATCAAATTTTTATTAAATTTTAATTATTTAATTAGTGATAACACAATCAAGATGTCTATGGCTCCGTCGTCTCGGGTCGCCAGGTGCTCTAATTTACTTAGAGTGAAATGTGGTTGTCTTAATTAAACCTAGGTTTGAACTTTATTTTAAATTGCGTTAGGTGATCTTTGTGATTAAGATGTGAACTCGAACAAAAAGAAATTTCAATCAAGATGTGAACTAGAACAAAAAGAAATTTAAATTACGTTATGTGATCTTTGTGATTAAAATTTAAGTGATTCCTGAGTTACTTTATCGATTTTTTGGTTGAAATATTTTAGGTTGTTTACATCTTGTTATCGAATTTTAATTTTTTTATTTTAGTTGTTTTTGTTTACTTGTTATTATTTATGTAAGGTTGATTACTTCGAAGCTGGCTTGACCTCAAAACTATGTTTTAAAACCTTGTTACATTTGGTTTAGTTTAAGTTTAAGTTTTAATATGTTTTATATAAATTTTACCTCTCAATGTGTTTTATTTTATTTCTGAATTACTGTTCAAGTTGAGGGGTTTAGGTTTAACTTACGTTTAAGGTTATACCTAAAAAGTTATTTTATATTCAACTTATAGGTTAGGTTCTAACCTAAGGTTTATGGTAGGTTTAGCTTAAGGCTAAGCTATGACTTAGGTTTATTTTACGTAAAGATAGTTGGATTAGGGTTAACTAATATAAACTTTAGATTAATTAATCATATTGGTTTAGGGTTAACTAACATAAGGTTTAGGTTAACTAATCATATTAATTTAGGATTAACTAACCTAATGTTTAGACTTAGCTAATTGTATAGATTAAGGTTAACTAACCTAATGTTTAGGGTTAACTAATCCTATGGATTATGGTTAACTAATCTTATTAATTTAGGGTTAACTAACATTAGGTTTAGGTTAATTAATCCTATTGGTTTAGAGTTAACTAACTTAAAATTTAGGTTAACTAATCATATTGATTAAGGGTTAACTAACCTAAAGTTTAGGTTAACTAATCCTATTAGTTTAGGGTTATCTTACCTAATATTTAGCTAATTAATCCTATTAATTTAGGGTTAACTAATCTAATGTTTAGGCTTAGTTAATATTATGGATTAGGATTAACTAACCTAATGTTTATGCTTATTTAATCCTATGGATTAAGGTAAACTAACATAAGTTTTAGGTTAACTAATCTTATTGGTTTAGGGTTAGCTAACCTAAAGTTTAGGCTTAGCTAATTTAATTACGAAGTTGGCTAACCAGGTATTGGGTTTAAAATGAGTTCACCCCAAAGGGATGAATTTATATCAGTCCGACTAATGCTAGAAGACCAAAATGAACCTTAAATTATCTAGACTAGATTTAGCTTGAGTTCGGGTTAGGCTAACCTAACCTAACTCAAACTTACTCCCTTAATTAGTAAATTATGATTATTAAAATGAATTTAAATATGATTTTAAGGTTTCCAAGATCCGTTTAAAGTTGAAGAACAAAATCAAGGGGGATTTGAAAATTCCATATTTCTTATTTTTTCTTAATTATTTAAAATGACACGTTTCACTTAAAAAAAGAAATCTCTCTACCCTAAAGAGGAATCAAAATAACTTAAAAAAATCCAAGAAATTTGTTTCCAAGCCACTTAATGTCTTGGTCAAATTTCATATTTTTCTCATTTATATTTTAATTTTTATGATTTAAATACTTCAAAACTTCTAAAATTAATTTAAAAATATTTAGTTAATGAAAAATTATAATTTCAGTTTTGAAAAATTCTCCTCTTTTTTCTGAGTTCATAACATTTTTCAGTTTGTTTTTTTAAGTTTTCTACAAAAAGTTATGTAATTTCAAAGTTTAGTTATAATTATTGGAATTGAAAAAAATTTTAAACAAAATTACTACAGTAATATCTAACTCCTGCGACGGACGAACAGGAAGGGTTCCGACGGCCAAAACTTCCTGGACTCTGCTCTCAACCAAATTTGGCGTTCTTGGACACATTTGTTCAGATCGAATAGTAGATCACATCCATACAGATACTTAAGTGTTGTAGTCTATTTTTTGATCTGGAAGGGAGGGAAGTTCGGGATCATCATTTAAATTTAAGAGATATGACCTTTTTGAGCTTATCCAATTATTTTTGAATAAGTAGACCTTCTTGAGCTTATTAAACTCCTCGTGGCGTCGATTTGACATGATTTTCACATTGGGTTGGAGGTTCGCCGAAATTTAGCTCGACTTCAGTTTTTCTGGCAACGTCGGCGTTTTCCGGCGAAGGAAGAGAAGGGGGAGTTGTTGCTGTGTATAACGAAGAAGGAATGTAGGAGTGTGGGGGTTGTTGTTGATCTTATTTTAGGAGAGGTGTTCACCTTTCTTATATATGAGAGGGAGAGGGAGAGAGATATTGTTTTCTAAAAAAAAAATTATCCTACAACTAGCTAGCCGAGAGAGAAAGAGAGAGAGGGAGAGAGAGGGGAGGCGTGGGTTTAAGCATGCGTGAGTTTTTGTTTTTATTATATATATATATATATATATGTGGGTAATTTATAAGGTTTTGCTTTGTTTTGTACACTACTGATTAAATGTATTTTTAGGAGTTGAATGGAGCATGGACAATGATGCATCTAATGCCGCTGTTGTCGTTGCTAGCGAAGCCCATGCTATTACTTTAGCAGTTGAAGGACTTTTATATATATTAAGGGGGAGAGAGAGAGAGGGTGTGTGAAAGGGAAGCATGCATTGGAGAGCATGATTGTCGCCCATGAGATTGGATACTTGCATGTTTAAGTGATAAACATATATTAAAGGAGAGAGAGAGAGGAGACAGAGAGGGTGTGTGAAAGAGAAGCATGTGTGGAAGAGCATGACAGCCGCCCATGGGATTGGATACTTGCATGCTTAAGTGATAAACATATATAAAACTCGCGCCTGCTTGAACCCATGCTTCCTCTCTCTCTCCCCCTTATTTTATTTTATATATATATATATATATATAATAAAATAAAATAAAAAACTCACGTATGAAGCATGCGTGGGAGAGCATAATCCACGTCCATGGGATTGGATACTTGCATGCTTAAACGATAAATATAAATAAAACTCGCGTCTGCGTAAACCACGTCTCCTCTCTCTCTCTCTCTCTCCCCCTTATATATATATATATATATATATATATATATATATAATAAAATAAAAACTCGTGCATCCTATTGGTTTAAGGTTAACTAACCTAAGGTTTAGGTTAACTAATCCTATTAGTTTAGGGTTAACTAACATAATGTTTAGGCTTAGCTAATCCTATAGATTAGGGTTAACTAACATAATTTTTAGGCTTAGCTAATCTTATAGATTAGGGTAAACTAACTTAAGTTTTAGCTTAATTAATCTTATTAGTTTAGGATTAACTAACCTAAGATTTATCTTTAGCTAATGTAACCCCGAAGTTGGCTAACCAGGTATTGGGTTTAAAATGAGTTCACCCTAACGGGATGAATTCATATCAGTCCGACTAATGCTGGGAGACCAGCATGAACCCTAAATAGACTAAACTAGATTTAGCTTGAGCTCGATATAGATTAACCTAACCTAACTCAAACCTACTCCTCTAATTAGTGAATTATGATTATTAAAATGAATTTAAATATAATTTTAAGGTTTGCAAGATCTATTTAAAGTCAAAGAACAAAATCAAGGGGGATTTGAAAATTTCACATTTCTTATTTTTCTTAATTATTTAAAATGACTTGTTTCACTTAAAAAAAAAATCTCGCTACAGAAGAATCAAAATGACTTGAAAAAATCTGAGAAGATTGTTTCCAAGCAACTTAATGTCTCTGTCAAATTTCATATTTTTTTCATTTATATTTTAATTTTTATGATTTAAATAGTTCAAAACTTTAAAAATTAATTTAAAAATATTTAGTTGATGAAAAATTATAATTTCAGTTTAGAAAAATTCTCCTCATTTTTCTGAGTTCATAGCAACTTTCGATTTAGTTTTTGGAATTTTTTACAAAAAGTTATGCAATTTTAAAGTTTAGTTATAATTATTGGAATTAAAAAAAATAAAAAAAATTACTACTATAATATCTAACTCTCGCGACGATACCCTCAACTGACGAATAGGAAGGGTTCCGAAGGCCGAAACTTCCCGGAGTCCGCTATCAACCAAATTTCACATTCTTGGGATTGTTTTGTTCAGATTGAATAGTAAATCACATCCATAAGAATACTTAAGTGTTTTGTGGTCTATTTTTCGATCTGAAAGGGAGGAAAGTTCGGGATCATCGTTTAAATTTAAGAGATATACCTGAGCCAAAGAGGTTTGTCCTCAATTAGGTTTGAATAAATAAGCCTTCTTGAGCTTATTCAACTCTTCCTGGCGTCAATTTGACGTGATTTTCACGTCGGGTTGGAGGTTTGCCAGATTTTAGCTCGGTTTCGGCTTTTCCGGCGAGGTCGGCGGTTTCCTCGTCTCCGACGAGGGAGGAGAATGAGGAGCTGTTGTTCTGTGTAAAGAAGAATGAATGTAGAAGTGTGGGGACGTATTGTTGGTCTTGTTTTAAGAGAGGAGTTCACCTTTCTTATGTAGGAGAGGGAGAGGAATATTGTTTTAGAAAAAAAATTTATTTTTTATCCCACAACTAGCTAGCCGAGAGAGAAAGAGAGAGAGAGGGAGAGAAGGGATGTGTGGGTTTAAGCATGCGTAAGTTTATATATATATATAAACTCACGCATGCTTAAACCCACACATCCCTTCTCTCCCTCTCTCTCTCTTTCTCTCTCGGCTAGCTAGTTGTGGGATAAAAAATAAATTTTTTTTCTAAAACAATATTCCTCTCCCTCTCCTACATAAGAAAGGTGAACTCCTCTCTTAAAACAAGACCAACAATACGTCCCCACACTTCTACATTCATTCTTCTTTACACAGAACAACAGCTCCTCATTCTCCTCCCTCGTCGGAGACGAGGAAACCGCCGACCTCGCCGGAAAAGCCGAAACCGAGCTAAAATCTGGCAAACCTCCAACCCGACGTGAAAATCACGTCAAATTGACGCCAGGAAGAGTTGAATAAGCTCAAGAAGGCTTATTTATTCAAACCTAATTGAGGACAATAGGATTAGTTAACCATATATATATATAAACTCATGCATGATTAAACTCACGCATCCCCTCTCTCCCCCCTCTTTCTCTCGGCTAGCTAGCTGTAGAATAAAAAAAAATTTTAAAACAATATACCTCTCCCTCTCCCTCTCATATAATAATGTTGAACTCCTCTCCTAAAACAAGATCAACAACAACACCCCCTCACACTCCTCCATTCCTTCTTAACTACACACAGCAACAGCTTCTCATTCTCCTCTCTCGTCGGAAAACGCCGACGTCGCCGGAAAAGCTAAAACCGAGCTAAATTCCGGCGAACCTCCAACCCGACGCAAAAATCAGGTCAAATCGACGCCACAATGAGTTAGATAAACTCAAGAAGGCTTACTTATTCAAACCTAATTGAGGATAAATTTCTTAAGCTCAGATATATCTCTTAAATTGAAACGATAATCTCGAACTTCTCTCCCTTCCAGATCGAAAAAAAGATCACAAAACACTTAAGTATCCGTATGGATGTGATCTACTCTTCGATCTAAACTAAACAAGCCTCAGAACGCGAAATTTGGTTAAGAATCAGCGGAAAACATACTCTGAAAAGTTTCGGTCGTCGGAACCCTTCATGTTCGTCCGTCACAAATATCGTTGTGGGAGTTAGATATTACTGCAGTAATTTTTTTTATTTTTTTTAATTTCAATAATTATAACTAAACTTCAAAATTACATAACTTTTAGTAAAAAACTCCAAAAAATAAATCAAAAAATGTTATGAACTCAGAAAAATAAGGAGAATTTTTCAAAACTGAAATCATAATTTTTCATCAATAAAATATTTTTAAATTAATTTTAGGAGTTTTGGAGTATTTAAATCATAAAAATTAAAATATAAATATGAAAAATGTGAAATTTGACAGAGACATTAAGTGGCTTGGAAACAACTTTCTCGAATTTTTTCAAGTTATTTTGATTCCTCTGTAGGAAGATTTCTTTTTTAAGTGAAACGGGTCATTTTAAATAATTAAGAAAAATAAGAAATGTGGAATTTCCAAATCCCCTTAATTTTGTTCTTGACTTTAAATAGATCTTGGAAACCTTAAAACCATATTTAAATCCATTTTAATAATCACATTTCACTAATTAGGGGAGTATGTTTGAGTTAGGTTAGGTTAGCCTTAACCCGAGCTCAAGCAAAACATAACCTAGCCTATTTAGGGTTCATTTTGGTCTCCTAGCATTAGTCGGACTGATATGAATTCATCCCCTTGGGGTGAACCCAGTTTAAACCCAATACATTGTTAGCCAACATCAGGGTTATATTAGCTAAGCCTAAAATTTAAGTTAGTTAACCCTAAACCAATAAGATTAGTTAACCTAAACATTAGGTTAGTTAACCCTAAACTAATAGAGTTAGTTAACCTAAAACTTAGGTTAGTTTACCCTAATCCATTGGTTTAGCTAAGCCTAAACATTAATTTAGTTAACCCTAAACCAATAGAATTATTTAATCTAAACTTTAGGTTAGTTAACCCTAAACCAATAGGATTAGTTAGCCTAAACATTAGGTTAGTTAAACCAAAACTAATATGATTAGTTAGTCTAAACCTTATGTTAGTTAACCATAAATCAATAAACTTAGTTAACATAAACCTTATGTTAGTTAACCCTAAACCAATAAAATTAATTAATCTAAACATTTAGTTAGTTAACCCTAAACTAATAGGATTAGTTAACCTAAACATTAGGTTAGTTAGCCCTAAACTAATAGGATTAATTAACCTAAAACTTAGGTTAGTTAACCCTAATTCATAGGATTAGCTAAGCCTAAACACTAGGTAACTAACCCTGATCCATATGATTAGCTAAGCCTAAACCAATAGGATTAATTAACATAAATCCTAGGTTAATTAACCCTAAACAAATAGAATTAGTTAGACTAAACATTAGGTTAGTTAACCATAATCCATATGATTAGTTAAGCCTAAACATTATGTTAGTTAACCCTAAATCAATAGGATTAGCTAACATAAACATTAGGTTAATTAACCCTAATCCATAGGATTAGCTAAGCTTAAACATTAGGTGAGTTAACCCTAAATTTATAGGATTAGTTAACCTAAAACTTAGGTTAGTTTACCCTAATCCATAGGATTAAATAAACCTAAACATTAAGTTTGTTAACCCTAATCCATAGGATTAGCTAAGCCTAAATATTAATTTAGTTAATCATAAACCAATAGGATTAGTTAACTTAAACTTTAGGTTAGTTAACCCTAAACCAATAGGATTAGTTAGCCTAAACATTAGGTCAGTTAACCCAAAACTAATATGATTAGTTAGCTTAAACCTTATGTTAGTTAACCCTAAATCAATAGGCTTAGTTAGCCTAAACCTTATGTTAGTTAACCCTAAATCAATAGGTTGTTCATTTCAAATACCATATGCATGTAACAATGTTTTCCGTTAACCCTAAACCAATAAGATTAATTAACATAAATTTTTGGTTAGTTAACCCTAAACCAATAGGATTAGTTAACCTAAACATTAGGTTAGTTAACCCTAAACTAATAGGATTAGTTAACCTGATTAGTTAACCTAAAACTTAGCAAAACTTAGCTTAGTTAACCTTAATCCATAGGATTAGCTAAGCCTAAACATTATGTTAGTTAATTCTAATCCATAGGATTAGGTAAGCCTAAACATTAGTTTAGTTAACCCTCAACCAATAGGATTAGTTAACCTAAATCCTAGGTTAGTTAACTCTAAACAAATAGAATTAGGTAGACTAAACATTAGATTAGTTAACCCTGAACCAATATGATTAGCTAACATAAATATTAGGTTAGTTAACCCTAAATCATAGGATTAGTTAAAGCCTAAACATTAGGTTAGTTAACCCTAAACTAATAAGATTAGTTAACCTAAATCTTATATTAGTTAATCCTAATCCAACCATAATATTTAGGTAAAACAAACCTAAGTCATAGCTTAGCATAAAACTAAACCTACCATAAACCTTAGTTTACAACCTAACTCATAGGTTGAACATAGAAAAATATTTTAGGTATAACCTTAAACCTAAGTTAAATCTAAACCCCTCAACTTGAACAACAATTCAAAAATAAAATAAAACACTCTGTGATGAGTAAAATTTATATAAAACATATTAAAACATAAACTTAAACCAAACCAAATGCAACAAGGCTTTAAAGCAGGTTTTTAAGGTCAAATCAGCTTCAAAGTCGTCAACCTCACATAAATAATAAAAAGTGAACAAAAACAACTAAAATAAAACACTTAAAATTCGAGAACAAGATGTAAACAACCTAAAAAATTTCAATCCTAAAATCGATAAAATAGCTCTAAGGATCAATTAAGTCTTAATCACAAAGATCACATAACGCAACTTAAACACATTTTTGTTCTAGTTCACGAAGATTTCTTGGACGATGCATTTTGTGGATGTTGACAAAAATCTTCCGAT
>NW_018164547.1:1016247-1031166 GCF_001263595.1 Phalaenopsis equestris | reverse complement strand
CCACTAATTAAATAATTAAAATTCCACTAATTAAATAATTAAAATTTAATAAAAAAATTGATAAAACATTGTTTCTTTATTTGCTCAATTTATTACTTTATGTATTTCAATGTAAATTTTTACTGCTTTTATTAAACATAAAATGCATGTGTTAAGGACAAATAATGAAGGAATAGACAAATAATGAAGGAATAAAAGACAAATAATGAAGGAATAAAAGTTTTTTAGATTAGGAAGAACCTAGAAATCATAACACTAGAGAATTAATTAGCTTAAGTGAACTTAGTCTTGGCCTAAAAGTTTGAACTATACATCCACTACTTTTTAATTAATTCATTATAAAATCATCGAAATAAATAAAACTTTTAATAATAAGATTGGAGGGCCTGAAGACTTGAAGACCTGAAGACATTTCAGTATGGAACTTGGAGCAAACTTCGTGGGCAGCTCGTTCAAGACCCTTTCTTTAGTTTAATAATAATTCTTAGGATTCTGAGCTGTCTTTTATGACATAAAACCTCTCTTTTTCTTAGGCTTCTACATAGTTCCGATATGCAGCATGTCCTAAATTATTTTAGAATTCCAAGGTAGTCACTCGTCGTAAAATTTCATATCTTTCTAGACTTTTTTTGTAGATCATAATTACACAAATATATGCCCTAATTAATAAAACTGGCAAGAGTTAACTTAATATCGTCTTAAATTGAGTCAAACATTAGGATAGTTTGGGAGATTATCAAGAACCTACCCTGTATCTTTAATCTCCCCTACTTTTGATTTCTTTTATTCTTAAAATAAAATCTTTCATATTTGAATCAATCCCTATTGAAAATTTCAAAATCATGTTCGTTGAAAACCCTTCCTTTTGAATTCATGAAAACAAAAGATTCCTAATTTTTATCGAGAGTTTTCTTAAGTGATTCGTTCACTTAAGATGTAATTAACTATAGGAGCTTACCCTTATAGGAAACTTAAAAGAACCAAGTCTTAAAATAAATTACATTTGACTTCTATATCAAATAGATGAATCTGTCGATCATCATGCAAACTTGCAGATCAAACGGAAGTCATTTATTTCTATAGTTTATTTAATTGAGCTTATTATCAAGTAGTGTATTACCTTTCATGGTAGTATATTACTCATGATTAACTCGATTATTCAAACTATAGGAATCAATGTGATCAATTTGACCCCATTTTCTTCAAATTAAAATATCTATTTTTTAAATACTATATTACACTAAATTAAACCGCACTCAGTTGTATGGTGACCGATAAATTATGACGACTTCGCTGGAGAGTAATTCTCTCCATATTAATCAGGAATAATTGTTTTCATACATCGGTAATGTATGGTAGGTTTGAGTTAGGTTAGGTTAGTCTAACCCAAGCTCAAACTAAACCTAGTCTAGCTTATTTAGAGTTCTTATCGGTCTCCTAGCATTAGTGAGACTGATCTGAATTCATCCCTGCAAGGAAGAAGACACTGTTTTGCATGTTTCAACCAGTGTATCAATGGCGCCTTTGATAAAAGTGACCCATTTGTTCTTCTTTTTCTACCATGGGACGCTTAGGCACGTTAGTGGATTGAACATCTGTGTGGACATGACTAGGACCTTCTCCTGAATTACCTATCTACACGGTCTCCATCTTCTGTACTGAGCTGTCAAAACCTAGATCATTTGAGGTAAACGCACGAGTTCCTGTTTTGACAACCCCAGTGAACATGTCATCCAGTTTCTCCTCCAATACTGGATCAATGCCAATGAATTTAAATTCCTTTAAATATGTGAATTTACCTGCATAAATTTCCAGTTTTCTCAAACATTTGAATTGTGCCTGATAGCCCTGAAATATTATATAAGTCCATGTCTTTTTCTTGCCTGCATCTGCTTCCACTGTAAGAAATCATTTTCCACAGAAAAAAAATAGAGATTTGTAAGAGATGGAAGCAAGCAAAAGGTTGGAGATTAGAATATTTGATGTGGGAGATAAGAGGTGGATTGATTTATATATATGAGGGGAGTGGTTTATGTCTCCCAGATTTCCAGCTAACACAAAACACTCTGTAAGCTGGACTGGTTCCATTTTTAGGCAATGCCTATAGTTTAGGTGTTACATGTGTACATTTATTGGAAGGGTATGGTATGCTGAGAATAGTTATTGTTATTTACATCTCTTACAAATCTATTTAACTTTTTGACTTTAATAATTGTAGGACGATGAGCTCTAGGTATTCAGGGAAGTCTGGGCAAGTGATGTGCCGATGCGGGCTACCGTCATTGCTACTCACGTCAAAATAAACACAACTACGAACGACAATTCTACAGGTGCCCGCAGTGGGAACACGAACCGGAAGACTGCAAATTCTTCAGGTGGGCCGACAATACAACTGTTTCTGCGATATCCCAATTGGACACCGCTGCTCGGAGTTCGACAGTATCACAACGGGGGAACACCGCATGTGGTTCTAGTGCTTCCGTTTCTATAATATCCCAGTCGGACAGGTTTGTTCAGGGTTCTGAGATATCAGAACCAAACAACATTCGTCGTGATATGCATTTACATTTCAAAATTAATATTGTAATTTTTTTTCTTGTATTTTTAACATGCTATTTTTTTTTTATTGGTCTTATTATAATCCATATTAGTGTGTGAATGTGTAATTCACTTTCGTATATGTCACTGTGCTTATTTGATGTAATAAGAATTTTTTGAGTTATATAAATGTAATTCAACTCTTTTGCATTTTTATGTCTTGACATTTGAGAAAATAACAAATTTTACGTGACAGATTATTCATTCAACTAAAAAAAATGAGAGTAAGCTATTTACAAAACGCACAAAACGAACAGCCAGTCAGCTTATTCGGATCAGCTGCTCATCAACAGATTATCAGGATCAATTGTTTATCAGCAGAAACTGGATAAGCTGCAGCTGCCCCATACAGACCCTAAGTGTCTTTTTGGGATAACTTTAAACAACTTATCCAGAACAGAGACATAGTTATTATTTATCCAGAATAAGTTGTTTTCCAAACGGACAAACCAAACAGTCAACCAGATTATCAGGATCAGTTGCTTATCAGCAGATTATCAGGATCAGTTGCTTATCAGCAGAAACTGGATAAACTACAACTGCCCCAAACAGACCCTAAGTGTTTTTTTGGGACAACTTTATGCCTACTTTTCATTTTAGATTGCCATCACAACTCTGATGGAGAATTGCTTTTTAGAAGTTTTTGTTGTAAGAAGTTATTTTTTGCAACCAAATCTGTTGAAGTTTGGTGGTTGCATGAAAGTTATTGTAAATATTTATAATTCACACTGCAATAATTTTAAGAGGTTGCTTTCCTCATCATAATTTTACAATTATCTTTATAAAAAAACTACAGCCGTCCCAAATAGACCTTTTATCATCTACGATTTTACCTTTTAGCCACATCATAGACTTCCCCATACATTGCATGGGATCTTTTCATTGTTAGTCATAGTGCATGTCCACTTCCTTTGGCTTAACTGTTGATGTTCCAATTCTTATCATTCCACCATTGTCACCTTTCCATCATTGTCAACACTGTGTCTAATCAAAATGTATAATGATTGGTTATTTTAGATTAACCAATAAAGATTATGTCGGTGACCTTAAAGGTGATATCAATTATATCAATTAGAACATGATTGTCATCATTTATTTTACTAAACTCAAATGTAATTTTCATTTTATGTACATTGTTGAATAATATTGATGAGAAGTTATTAAAATGGAAGTATAATTAGTTGGTGTTGAATTTGAGACAATAAATCAAAGAAAAATAATTTGAGTTCTCTTCATTCTAGATTAATTATGGCATTCTTTTTTTTCAAAATAAGTAGCACAGTGTTTTGTAATTTTTATTAGATGAATAAAAATTTTCAATCATTTAATGATTTCAGCTTTGTTGATATTCTTAAGAATTTAATGCAAGTTTTTTATACTATTATTGTTGATTTTTGGGTATTTCTTTTAGATTGTATCACTTAAGACACCATTTTACACTCTTTACATTAGAATGGATTTTTCCATTCATTTTCCTTGTAGATATATAATCGAAAATGGCATTATGGTAGGTGATTTTTCATGTTTCTCCAATAGCATCTCACTTTTGCGAGGTAGGTCATTGACTTTTTATATATGTGAGGAGATTTTTGAGCTTTGGTTTATATATTGATGCGTGCTAGAAAATTCGCTGCAGTAGAGTAATAGATTATTTTCTTGGCGTTGCGTGAGGATTCAACACACTCAGATGAAAAGGGAAACAACATGTGATGACACCAAAAGTTTTTTACGTGGAAAACCCGTAAAAGAGAAAAAATCACGGAACATGACCCAGTTATAAAAAACCACTATAAGTTGATTACAGAGAACCCTTGTCCCACAGACTCGAAAGAGTTACTAGATTTGTGAGCTTCAGTTTTCAGAAATCGGAGCTCTAGATGACTCTTAATTGAAATTTAGATATTTTTTGCTTATAATATTGTCTCGAGATTCGTGTCGAATGATGAAAATTTATTGGTGGCGTATCAGTTGCCCCCTATTTTTGGGCGAGTCTAATTTGGTTGCCCTAAAACATTCAAATTTAAAGATTTTTATATTTTTATCTTGTGTATGTATCAACATATACATATGGTTTTTTTCCTTATATATAAGAATAATTTATATCCTTATATTTTTAAAGAGCTGATCTCAGTTCAACTGGTCGGATTCTTTTTTCTCCACGCCAGTGATGAGTGTTCAAATCCTGCCTCAAACAAGTAGTTATAAATATTTTTTAAACGGGCCTATTTTTCGGGCCAACAAACTGACTGATACGAAACTGAAGAGATGGGCTGACATTATGTTAAAACTGAATCGAAAACCAAAGATGAACCCCAAAATCAAAAATTGATTAGAGGAAACAATATATATATATATATATATAATATTTTATTACAAACAATTTTTTTTGTTTTTTTAATGAAGAGCTATTTTTTTAATGACTGTAATCAATTTTATCATAAAGATAGAGAGTTTTTCAACCTATGAACAAGCCAAGGAGAGGAGAAAAATGGAGTCTCCATCCCTGTATAGCAGGTGATTCAGGATTCCCCTCCCAAAAAAATGTAATCAATTTTATCATAAAGATAGAGAGTTTTTCCCCTCCCAAAAAAGGTCGGCTCTATCCTGCATAGCAGACAAACAAAATGAGATCTTCTTTCTCGTTGAGGTGAAGAGTTGCAGCTAAGAGTTGCGATGAAGGGTTGAGGAGAAGAATTGAGGCGAAAGGTTGCGACAAAGAGTTGTGGCGAAGTATTGCGGCGAAACGTTGCAGCGAAGATTTGCGACGAAGAGTTGTGGCGAAGTGTCGCGGCGACGCGACACGTGGGGCGTTGCGGCAATGCGTTGTGGCTGGGCGTCGCGACGACACGACTCGTTGTGGCGGAGAGTTGCGTATTCCGGAGGAGATTCTCGTGCCGCTCTTGCACGGTCTGAAGATGATGGAGAAATGTAGTTTTCTTGCCTCATTATGAGGGGGGATTTTCATGCTTATGTGGCGGTGATATGTGGAGACTCCTTGACGATCATCAGAAGTACTGAAATTTTTGGAAGGCGATTCTGACTCAAATTGAAAATGAATTGATTTAATGTAGCCTTTGTAAATGTATATGTTGGTATTTGTAGTCTTTTTAATCATTTGACGTAAAAATTGTAGATGATAACAGTGTATTTCTTTGTTACCTCTTTGATTGTTGTGGCTTCTTAATTGTGCAAAATTCTTTTGAGGCTCGTAGCCTTCTAAGGAATTTTATGCAGTTGTGTCTTGTGAGGTCTTTAATGTACTAATGCCTTCTAAGACTTGTAGCCTTCTGAGGTCTTTGAGTGTACCCGTGCCTTTTGAGGCTTGTAGCCTTCTGAAGTTTTTGAGTGGAGACTCTGTCAACCACTTGCTCTCATGGAGTCTTTCTAGTGAGGACCTTGTCCACTACTAGCTTCCCATCGAGACTTGTCTCTTGGGCTCGTCTTCCAGGGGCATGGTAGCTTCTTCTTGAGTCTTGCCTCTTGGGCTTGACTTTTATGAGTACCGGTTCTTCACGTCGAGTCTTGCCTCTTGGGCTCAACTTTTAGGGGCATGGTAGCTTATCATCCTCAAGGGGGCTTTCTACACAAATTTCTGGTAAAAAATAAGAAAATTTCAATGAAATGATGTTTTAAAGTAACATGAAAATTTTGTTAAAATAAAATTAAGAGTTTATAAGTCAGTCGTTTACTCAGAAAATTTCGTTGTACTTCTCATTCGATAACTCCAACAATTCTATTCTGGTTCCCCTCACATTGTTCTTGTAAGTAGCGACCTAAATGACCTTGGCGTATTAAACGTTCAATTTCTTCCTTTAATTGAAAACATCTTTTTGTTAAATGTTCTTTTACTTGATGAAAATGATAATATTGAAACTGGTTTCCACCATCTGAATTTCTTAATTGCTTTTGACCACTTGACAATCTCTTTATCCTTGATTGTCATTAAGATGTTAACACTTGTTGAGTGACGTGTATTTTTTTTTCTGATCGTTGTTAACGATTCCCCTGTGGTCTGAACTTTTTTCGCTGTGAGATTTGATTGATATTCTTAGTGTTATTCTTGTGCTTGCCCCCCAATTGCTCAAATTGTTCCTTGTGAGCAATGATGGTCTTATCTGTAGAGATTTGTGCCTCAACATGGTGAACAAGGTCGACATAAGAATGAACTGCTTCTCACATCAATGATGAATAGAAGGGTCCTGGGCGGAGGCCCACAAGGAAGAACCCTCTTAGTATGTTTGGATCCACTTCTGAAATCTGTCAGGCTTCAGTAGAAAACCTGCGAAAGTAGTCCTTCAGTGATTCTCCTTCGTTTTGACGAATTCTCGAGAGATGGGATGAATCCTTGATGATCCGTCGGTTTGTTATGAAATGTTCCACAAACAGTATGACAATTTCATTAAAGGCGCTTACAGTGCCCTCTGGTAGAGAGTAGAACCAGGTTCAAGCTTGTCCTTTAAGATTAGTCGGGAACACTTGACACAAACACATCAGGGGCACACTGAATGTGCATGATGGTTCGATAATGATCAATATGCTCGCAGGGGTCGGTTATCCCTTCATATGTATCGATGTTCGGAAGCTTGAATCCAATTGGGATGGGGTGTTAGAGGACCACATCCACTAAGGGAGAGGATTCATGGATGTTACGATGAGTGGAGAGGTGATCCTTTTTCTCTAAGGAAAATTCTTCCCGGACGAGACGTCGTAGTTCGTTACGAATGAAATCATCTGGAATGACATGAAGATGTGGCGATGTTGGGTGAGCTACACGAGATGGATGAGTAGAACTTGCGGTATCTTGGAGTTCAACATCATGCCTAACAGGGGAAGTGTTCTTTCTCGAGGAGGCGGGCCGGTACGAGTTTCTCGTAGGTCACGAAGTTAATGGTAAACAAATTTCATCCAATGGTGTAGACAACAGTTATTGAGCCTCGTGTAGGAGCTATAGGATCTCTAGTTGAAACTACTCCATTCTACGCATTCAATCTTCTATAGAAGGATCCAAAACGCCTTCGTTGGCAGGATAGCGTCTTCCAGGGCAGGAAGATGAAGAAGTATACCGCCCTTGGCTTCTTGACTGCTCTCTGGAACGATGAGTGTTAGAGCGGGATGCTCCATTGTCACGAATATTGTGCTGGTGGCTATGTAGTAAACTACGTAAATGCTTTAGTTGTGGGATTAAAACTTTCCCACAGACAGCGCAGAGGAATAAGAGAGGAGAAGAAATAGATGCAGAATTGTGGGAAAGGCAAACAATCGATGACAGAACGATGTTGGAGGAAATACATTGTATTCATCCTCCAATTTTTGCTAACTATGTTGGAGATCAAATTATATTGAGGGAATCATTGGCTCGTTATTCATAAGTTCAGTGATAATAAAAGCAAAAAATTTACAAATAAATATAATCAAAGTTTTTGTGCCGTATCAATTATCTCAGCATTAAGAAATTTTCATAAGTTCAGTTGCTGCTGGAGATTAAGGAAACATTCTTCCTTGGTTGAAGAGACAAAGGGGTGAAAACCCAGCCCAAAGTCATCAATAATAATAGACAAATTTTGCCATAAAACCTCTAGAACATCATTAAAATTCAGAAAAAAAATCCTTTGATGTCAAGGTATGAGTAGTCTCTTTATTTTTAACGAAGGTTTGTTGTTGGCAAATTCAATACCAAATTTTTTTTCCTGTCCACTTAAATAATATCTTTTTCTTTGCGGTAAATGAAATTACAACTAACATTGAAAATTGTACGAGTAAATTTAATATATTTCTAATCTAGCTGCATCAAAATGTTCTTTAGCTTCAAATGTGCTAAGAAATACGTCTTTATATAATGTTATACAGGATGAAGTATTGATTGCTGGATTTGGTCGTAAAGGGCACGCTGTGGGAGATATTCCCGGAGTTAGGAGATATTCCCGGAGTTAGGTTCAAGGCTGTGAAGGTTTCTGGTGTCTCTCCTGGCTCTTTTCAAAGAGAAGGAAAAGCCCAGATCTTAGTCTGGCCAAGTCTTCAATGTTTGGGGAACTTATTATTGATTAGCTTCTGTGTTTTTACCCCTACTTTTTTTCTTTAAGATCTATCCATTAAAGAGACAATTTTGGTGTTTTTTTCTTCTCTTTTTGGAACATATGCTAGCTTATGTTGAATTTGTTTATCGAAGTTTGGTTGATTTGATAAATAGTGAAATTGCGTTACAATTTCTCTATTTACTTCTTGAACGATTTACATACATACCATACCGCCCAATGTCCATGCATGACATATCTTACACCTAAACTTTCACATACATTCCACTTTACCCATGCTTGAAACGGTGCATTTTATTTTCTCAAGACTTAAAATAGTGGTATTTTTAATCTGATATGAAGGATTTAGGTGTCGAAATGCATAAGACAGAGTTTAGGTGTTTGATATGTAAATACATATGAATTTGACGGTATGTTTGTAAATGCCCCCTTTTTTCGGTCTGCATTGTTATCTTAACATTTTCACGTCCGTTTTATGTGGTCAAGTTTATTCATAGAGGTATTTAAATGCTTACCACGCAATTTTTATGTATTTGCATTTCTACATTTTAATTTGATTTTTACATTTATCATATTCCAATCTTTCATATTACATCTAAAGGCATGCTATCACTACTTTGTTTGTAATGCTGTTAGCTATTATGATTGCAATTGGATTACTTAGTGTATTGTTGAAGCACTTGTAAATTGAGCTTGAGATGAAGAGTACAGTTTTTAAGAGTGCGAAGTGAAGTTCCAATGTTACTTTAGTGTGTATGGATCTGTGATTTAACTCATGATTCAAGTATGTTGAATACAAAAACTGAATTTATTTGATTTTTGATAGAATTTTTCGTTTTGATTCAGTCTAGAAATGCTTGCATCATTACTTCTTACATTCCATCAATATATTTTTGGAATATTTGCAATGCATACCACACTTCTCTTAAGTAGTTACACATCCAACCACTAAGCTTTCATATTTATATTAGTACCAATTTGGTGTCAAACTTATGCATGAAAATGTGTATTTCATTTTTAAAAAGGTAGATGAAAGTTGTATTCTTTGATGAGCAATTAATATTTTGAGTGCTATGCATATAAATATGAAAGTTTAGAGTTATATGTAAATATATAAGAATTATCCGGTATGTATGTAAATGCCCCAATAATTTTGAAGGAATTCTTCCCTTTTTTTAAAAAAATTCTTTTGATGACTATTTTATTATCATTAGAATAATGTTCACATCTCTCTTTATTTATGTTGGTGATATTCTCTTTATCGGGGATCATCAAGAAACTATCAATTTCATCCTCCGAAGACCTCAACAACAATTTAAGATAAAAACCTTGGGTTTCATCTCCACTATTTTAGGTTTATAACTCTTTCCAATCCATCTAGCTTCACCTTAATTAAGCAACCTATGACAATCAAATTCCTCATATATTTGGCATGATCAATGCAAAACCTATCCAAAACCCATCTACTTCCCACCAAAATAATCTTAGACCCGATCTAACTTTCTACTAGGATCCCTTTTTCTATCAAAAAGTTGTTGGATCCATTACTCAAAATGATTTATCATATGTTGTAAATAAAGTGAGTCAAGTGATGCACCAACCTATTCAACATAAATTTCAACAGCTGAATCATATTTTTTGATATCTTCATGACACTTAAAACTTTAGCTTACCCATATCCAATGTAACCTTGAGTATTTGATGACTCTGATTGGCTGGGAATTCTTATGATCACAAGTATATCACAGGCTATTGCGTTTTTTCTTTGATCTACTCTCATCTCTTGGTTAATTAAAAAGCAACAAATTGTAGCTCGCTCTTCTATTGAAGTCGAATTTCATGCCTTTGCTACGGCCAACACTGATATTGTTTGGTTGAGATGCATACTACAAGACTTCATAACTCTAGAATCTTAACCTATTATCCTGTATTGCGATAGCATTTTGATAATTGCTCTCGCCAGCAATCCAATGTTTCATGCTAGGAGCAAAAACATTGAAATTGATTGCCATTACATCAAAGAATATATTCAGCAAAATAACATTACTGTTCAAAACATTACCACTAAAGATCAGATGGTTGACATCTTTACCAAACCCCTATCCAACAACATATTCAAAGAACGTCGCTCCAAACTAGCAATCTCTGACAAAGAATGTTCAGTTTTAGGGGGGATGAGCATTTCAAAATTTTAGTTTTTGGCTGTTATCTTATTCCTCGACTTTACTTACCAAGGATTTAGTTGTGTGTATATTTATGTGTAATAATGTATTTGATAATTGAATATTCAAAAAAGGTCAAATTTATTTCACATAAAAAGGAGTTATTTGGAGTTGCTTTGAAGGATTAATTTTCTTCGAACTTACTTGCATTCAAACCACACAAATCTGATGTATATAAATATCTAGCGCCTAAACTTTTATATTTGCATGCATAGCTCTCAAATCTTTAACATCATATAAAAAACAATTGTATTTTTTTAAAGTGAAACCACCTTTTTAGGCATAAGTTTATGATATCAAACTGTTATAAATGTAAATATAAAAGTTTAGATATTAAATATGCAAACACATAAGAATTGTATGATATGCATTTAAATTTCCCTTTCTTATGATGATTTTCTAATGGCTTGAAAAAGGCTTTAACTGTTAAAAACAAATTGAGATATTTCAACCATTCACCTTAATGTTTCTTAATTATCTTTTTTGGTGATCTCTCTCTCAATCTTTGATGTATTTTGCATGTTACTTTTATTTTACATCTTATAATAATTTTATTCCAAATTTTATTTCCTTTTTAATAGTCATGTTAAAGAGTAAATTAGAAGACACTGATAAAGTATTAAATTCTATAGTTGGATATTTAAATTTGCTTATCCCTTGAGGATACATGTTGCAATTATGTTAGCTAAGTTCAAGAGAGCATTGTGGGCAGCTCCATTATTAAGGAGGAGCTTTTCCACCACAAAAGAGATGATAAATTTCTAAGCAAAGAGACATTTGTGTGTAGAAGTAGACCAATTGAGTGCTTATGTAAGAATTATTTATATCCTTAATATCTATAAGTTAGTTTCTTTTATTTTCTTGAACACATTCTTATTTTATTATGCATTCATTTTGATGTGAAGACTAAATAGTTGAATAATTATAAGCTAATGTTATAGAGTAAACTTTTTATGTTCAGGTTAGTAATGTGCCTTTACTCTTCACAATTACATGTGGGTGCTTTTAAGTGTTTTTGTAGTTTGATGATTGAAGCTCTTAATGATAATTGTTTGTGGAGTTCTTCAAGTCATCATGCTCGAAATTAATATTCTCATACAACACCCACTTTCCTTTATCTTAGTGCCATATCACCTAATGCATCTGTATATTTAATTAAGTACTTATTTTTGCAAAATTAGTGTATGATATAAGTCGGAACTAATGAATCACTCTAAATATTCTTCAAACACTAAAATCATAGAAGACGATTCGTATCATATAGTTATTTAGTACAAACAATTCATATTGACCTTTTCTACTAACTCCATCCAAAAAATTTTCACCTCGCAAATAAGGAGTTAAGCAGAAAATTGCTTTGAGCTTTTCTACATAGTAATGTACGTTAGAATAGACGAATTTGATTAAATTCCAATGAAACAAATTAGAAATAATAAATCCTCTTCTGGTAATGCAATGCTTCGGTTGCTGCTTTTATGTCATTTTGACCCTTTTCTCCTCAGTATTAAACTGCAACCTGTGTGCTATTCCACTGCCAAGAAAACTGTTCTTGCATTAGCCACAAAAGAAGCATAATTCTCCATTTTAGAAAATTTCTAAATTTTCTCATGTATCGCTCTACAAATACGTATATAGTACCAAAAATTTCATAGCAATACAATTAGTAAAAAGATTATATGAGAAGAAACAAAATGATTTACCTCATATTTAAAGGGAATTAAATAGACCTAGGAGCTTGAGGATGAGACAGAGGTATAAATTAGCAATCTGTTTGGGGCAGCTGTAGCTTATTGAATAATCTGATGATAAGCTGATTAAGGACCCGTTTGGGGCAGCTTATGTGCGGGCAGCGTTTTCAAAACACTGTCTCACCGTTTGGAAAACACGTTCCAGCAACTTATCTGAAAACGCGGTTGAGTTTTTACACTAAATGCAGACCGCAGGTTGAACCCCGTGGGTCACGTTTCAGGATAAGCTGCTTATCTGGATAAGCACAAACTGCCTCAAACGCACCCTAGATTGGAACAATAAATTTGGATGTTGTTCCTTATAAATATTAAATTGGCATGCAATCATAATTCTTATTGCTTTGGAAACTACTCCAGAGGAGTGCGTAGTTCTTTAAAATTAAAATATCTTCATAGTTGAATAATAAATATCAATATATATATATATATATATCATCAGGTTATCTTTTTCAATCCATTAGTAAATTCAATTAGAATATCTTACTATGATTACTATTTGTACCTGGAGTGGAAGGAACTATTTTGGGTTTGGTTGTGATGGTGGGCGTCACAGCGATTGCTCCAGTTGTTGCTGCAGGGAAAAAGTGTGCAGCAGAGAATCCCATGGTTAGAGGTTGGTATTGTTGTTGATGATGATGATGGGGCTGATACATTGGGTGCACATGCAACATAGCATTCGGAGATGCCATTCCTCCATGATATGAGAACTGATTTGAGAGATATGTGCCTCCAGGGCTACCATTGCTCAACTTCTGAATAATAAAGCCAAGAGAAGTATTGTAGAATACATTAGACTTTATAATAATATATATTAATTTGAAATTAAATTGAATTTGCAGAGATTTACTGAATACAAAGACTCACTGTCAAAATCAAACACAGATCTAAATATGCCAATCATTGGCTCAAAAGAAAGTGTAGAATTCTAAGGGAATGAGTTATAGAATGGGCACTCATCCAAGGAAAAAGAAGCCAACAATTGAGCTCCGCATATGGTTGTAGGCAAAAATGATTTGTTGGGTATTTCCTCTTGTCACAAAATAGTTAGAAAGTAGTCTTAACATTGTTGTATTTATAATAAAAATACTGAATGTTTTTATTATTATAAGTTTTATATGATTAAATGTTTATACATAGCTTTGACTGAAATGTTTGATCACACAAAATTAAGGCTCGATAAGTAGGGGTGTAAACAAGCCGAACACGAGCGAGCCCAGACTCAATCTTGTTCGGTTCGTTTATATTTCGAGCTCAAAAAGTGTGTTCGTCGTTTGCTGTTCATGTTCGGCTCGTTTGCGTAGCTAGTCGAACACAAGCCGTTCACGGACGAAGAGTCGTTTTGACAAACTTAATCACGTAGTCATAAGATGTTAAGGATTGGGACAAGATTTAAAACATCATTTGAATCTAAATTATTAATTTTTATTCTATTTATAAATCTTTATAGCGTTGTAGTGAATTAATTTTTTTAGAAATACTACTCATCATATATATATATATAATTGATTAGTAGTATTTTGATCCAAAACGAGCTGATCACGAACGAACAAATATTTGTTAGTGTTGTTCATGTTCGACTCGTTAACTTAGCGAATGAGCTGAACAAGAGCCGTTCGAGAACAACGAGCCGTTTTGACAGCCTTACACACAATAATAATCATGAAAATGATTATAAGATAAAAAAAAATGTTCATTCTAGTTAGCCTTTCAATTGAAATGAACAACTTAGAAAACTTGAATAGTGAAACACACTTTGTTATTAGGAGAGGGCAAATTCATATATGATTTAGTGTTCAAATTGCGCTATTTTGTCTCATATAAGTTAATATAAAACACACCACACAACTCTTACGTATTTACATATTCAACACGTAAAATTTCATTTTTTACATTTATAACACTTAAATCTTTCTTTCAAAACTATTATTATTACTAACTTTTGTAAGCAAAGGTAAAGTGGTGTAGAAATAAAAATTAAATTTGAATGTGTTAGATATGTGAATACAAAGGAAATTGGTGATATCTATGTAAATCTTCTTAAAAGATATTAAATTTTATTTACAGGGTGGCCATATATATTATAAGAATAATTTCAAATAATGCCTCTCACCATGGAAAAAATATTACATCAGGACTCCACACGTAGAGTTAAGTGTGGAGTGCAATGAAATCACGACATCAGGACTCCACATGTAGAGTTATGTGCGGAGTGCAATGAAATCACGCCACATGACGGTGACAAAAAAAAAAATAAAATCTGTCTGGTAACACAAAGGAATATTTTTCCAGTATTATTCAGGTATTATTGTGTGTTATTCA
>NW_018164547.1:1006104-1016147 GCF_001263595.1 Phalaenopsis equestris | reverse complement strand
GAGAGAGAGAGAGAGAGAGAGAGGGAGGGAGAGATTACCCAAAGCCTCCGGAGGCCGCATAGAAGGGAACTCCTCCCGCGTATTGGTGGTAGAAATGGGGAGGCACCGCCTGCGTAGGTGCGCCCGCATAATACCACGCTGCGTTAAACGTCGTCCCTCCCCGTGTTGGCAATCCTCCTCCTGTTCCCCCAAACGCGACTTTCCTCACAAAATCACCAAACATGAAAACAAAATCAATAACCAAAGTAGCATGCCTCGTAATAAAACAACCAAGAACCGAGCAACAAAGAGAATTAACCCTTGTTCAGCTGCGGCGGAGCCGGTGTTGCCGGCGGCGAGATCTTGCCGCCCGGCCGACGTGCCCCGAGAGAAGCCAGGTTACAGTTAGCCCGACGGCCATTGATCACAGGCGTCGGGTCCTCACAGGCCTTCCTCGCCGCTTCCGCATCCTTAAACGTCACCTGTGGTCAAGATCCTCGACAATAAGTAAAGAGAAGCGAAAATTACATGCAGAGTCCACACATGCGAATTGATGGTATTTCCATCACAATACCATCATAATATTACCAAATTTCACAAAATCCACACATATCCACACACACAAAATTATTTTAGGAGAGCGGAGATTATATGTGGAATCAGAACATGCAGGTTGGTAGTATTTGTTGGTATTTTGATGATATTGCATCATAATACTACCAAAATAATATCAAATTCGCATATTTTTACATCCAGAATCTGAACATACATCTGAAGATACAGGTTGGTGGTATTATGATGATATTGCATCACAATAACAAGAGATAGATATGGATAAATAAGGAATAGGTAATGTAAAAATAAGAAATTACGAGGTTGGTGGTATTATGATGATATTGCATCACAATAGCAAGAGATAGATATAGAGAAATAAGGAATAAGAAATTACAAAGCCGTAGCCTTTGGAGCGGCCGGTGAATTTGTCGGAGATGATGACGGCTTCGAGGATGTCGCCGTATTTTTCGAAGTGGTGGCGGAGGACGTCCTTTTGGGTTTCCCAAGCAAGGCCGCCGACGAAGACCTTCGTCTGCGTCGTGTCACCGAACTGCGGCGGACCCATTGATCTCCTGAAGGAAAAGCTTTAGAGGTGGCTCTCCCTCCCCCCTCCTCCTACTCTCTCTCTGGATCTGTGGAGATGATCTCTCGCAGAGAGATGGAGGGGTGGGTAAAGAGGGATGGGGGAGAGGGTTTGGGGTTATATAATAGGAACCGAAAAGCTGACTGGATCTGCCTTTGAATGGGAAGTTTACATGCATGCCATTTGATTCTCTTCTATTTACATATCTAGCACCTAATTATATTTATATAGACTATTTTAGGCCGTGTTTGATTCAAAATATCATCAAATACTATCTAACATCTAATTCTCTTCTGTATGTTTGATTCAAAATTAGATGTTTGATATTTATGTATATATATGTATATGTATATATACATGTAAAGTCAAATAACCTTAAAGAGTAACGTGGGTTTGAGTCATTTGACTCTGAAGAAGTGGAGGGAGGATATGTTACCAAATAAGGAATAGGATAAATTTCGAAGTTATTAAATTTATTTTAAAATTAAGTGTAATGCATAAAAACTTATTTTGAAAATATTATTTTATTTTAAGATAAATAAAAATAAATTGATAAAAAGTTTGCTTGGATATTATAAACAAGTTTTTTCTTAAAATTTGATTAGAAGGGGTGTCATTTCAATAATTTTTTTTATCAAGCATGAATCTCGTTAAAATGATCTTTAAAATTTAAATTTAAGATCATTTGACCCCCAATTTCAGCAAGTTTATAGTCAACTTGATCGTCTCGACAAGACAAACCCAATGATGTCAGAATTGGTTCAATCTGGGTCCAATCAAACCCAGATCAAGTTGTTGAAGCATAATTATAGGTTTTGGATCGTCAATTGAATGATCAAATTAACTTCAAATTTAACATAAAAACCAAGCACTTCAACCAGAAAAATCCAAAAAGCCCAAGAACGGTAAATTACAAGGTCATTAAGACACACAAATCCTTAAACAAACATATATGATCAAGAAAATCAGCATGAACTATCTAATCAGGTGGTTAGAGAGGCTATATGTCAAAGAACCAAAATGCCTCTCCTCGAAAAAGCTATAAATAAGCCCCTCTCTTGACTTTTGAGAAGGAGAAAAGAGAAGAAGAAAAAAGTGGAATTCTAGATCCATTTTAGAGAGAAGACCTGATGAGTTACTACTGGCCTCCGTAATAGTCAACCACCATTGATCATCACCTATTGGCCACTGTTGATCACCGTTGGTCACCGTTGACCACTGAATGCCGTCACCGCCTGCCATTGTCGGCCATAAATTGTGTTGTATAAAGGCAAGTGTAATTCTTGGTTTAAGATTGTAACCTCCTTTCTCTTTGTTATGCAAGAATGGACACCCTTGTACTTACAAACAAATAGTAGATTATTTTAAATGGGTTTGGCCCCATGATTTTTTCCCTTTAAGGATTTCTTTCACTTTAAAAACTTAGTGTCTCATCTAGCTTATTTTTTTATCTATGTGTATTGGATCTTCATGTAATGCTAAGACGTTAAATTATCATCTACCTTTGCAAATTTTCTGGCATGCCGCAGTTTGATGTCGTTAGTAAGAAACAAAGTCGTGTATATAGAAGTCTATATTTCTTCAATAACCAACAAAGAAAATACATGAGGTTCTTGCTCTAATAATTTTCATTCCAAGGCACAGTCTCAAAGTCCGGGCACCGAGTTTCCACTTTGTTTTCCCATTATAAGTATCACTCAACTAGTGGAGGAACATCCTTTGCACCTCGTGAAGATCATGTACAAAGAATGAAGAATTCTTAAAATGAGATCCTCCAACTTTTATGTGAGGCTCGATGACAACTGATTTTAGTGCATACTGAAGAGTACAATTACCTCAAAAATTCCTTTCTTGGCGGTACATGTTCAACACCCCCTCCATACACCAAATTTCAATATATATGGATAACATAACTTAACCTCATCTAATTTTTGACAAGTTAAAATGTCTAGTGCAAGAAGTGTTTCCTTGAAGGAATAAAAATATATTTTCTACTCAATGTAGTTACCAAAATTCTTCTTCTTTGACTAATTTCATCCTTCAAAACTCTATTCCAATAGGGTTCAAGCCTCCAAACATTTATTCTTATGATGTGAAGTCTAAGCCATATGAATACATTGATCATTATAGAATCATCATGAACATGCCATGAGCTTATAACGTGATATTTTGTCAAATTTTTATCCTACTTTTAAAGGCCAAACATGCACTTAATTTTCTTCACTCATAGAAGAGTTTGACATTTATTTATTGCCGAGACCTACTACTAAGTCACAAGTGCTTGCTAATTTTATGGTTGAATTCATAGTTCCAACTATTATCGACCCCCCCACCCCCTCCCCCCCCCTCTAATTGACGCTATACGTCGGTAAGGCCTCTGGAAAAAGTGTTGGAGCCAGAATCTTGCTTATTTCTCCCAAGTAAGTGATTTTAGAATGTTCGCTTTGCTTGAAATTTCTTCTAATGAATAAATGTCACTGAATAGGAAGGTCTCATTATTAGATTAAGGCTTATCATTGATATGAAATTTAAGGTATAATTATTTATACTGATTTATAACTTATAACTTCTCAAATGGAAGGAGAATTTGTTATCACTGTTCTAGGGTTCCTATACGGTGTGATAAAGTGTAAAGAATGTAGGAAACATATAGGAATTATTACGTTAGCAAGGAGAATTACAGTGATTGAAAACAAATGTGCATTGCAATAGTACAATGAATCAGAAGTAGAAAAATGTTATTTCTAGTAGTAAATAATAGGTGGAGGTGATGGATGGCTTTTGAAAGAAAATTATGTGGTGGGGCAATAGGTGGGGTGACTTTAACAATTGTTTAAACTGAAAACAATAGTCTAATCACTAATCAACAAGGTGTAGACAACTGAATAACAAATCATAATGGAAAATAATGGGTTCCGTACAACGAACAATAATTTTCATTATGTTGAACAATGAAGGGAGCCTCCAGAAGTTCGAGAGAGATCATCACCTCAATCTTATCAGGTTAGAAACACACCACCTGAAAAAAAATTATGGTTTGAAACACCCTACCTGCACCGTGGTCTGAGACGACTGTTAACTATCGTTTCCCAAATAAATAATCGATAAAAATACATATTTATGAAGTTAAGGGGATATATTTCAGTCATGCTTGGTCTCCCTTAGCTCATGGATCAAAGAAGCCCTCAACCGGATTCTTTATGTGAAAATGAGCATTTTTGGGCCAAAACGATGCCTAAAACAACCTTTGGGGCCTCCAAACTTAGCCCATGGAAGTCTGCCACCAGTTTCAGGCACCTAGTTGCTGGACCTGGGTGCCAAGATGCCCAAAATTTTTAAATAATAGTCTTTTCCTGAGAGACAGGAAACTAGGCACGACCTGTGGCGCCTAGACACCAAAGTTGTAGCGTCTATTAGTCGGTGCCCTTCAAAGAAGTGAAAATCCTCAAAATTTGTAAGCCATTTTGACCCAAACACACCTGCCTAGGTAGCCAAAATTGTAAGATTTTTTGGTCCATGTGGAAACATGCTTAATGGGAGAGATAAATGAATGATTAAGTCTTAGATGTCACTTTAAGCAACGGGCAACATTTTTTTGGGGAGAGGAGAGGGCTGCTTCTTTTTCCTTTTGGCGGTGGAGAGCTAGAGAGGAGCTTCAGAGAAGGGCAAATGTGGAGAGGAGCTCAAGCAAAAAAGAGAAAACTTCTTCTAATCCTTCAAAACTCCATCTCCTTCATCTTCTTCAAATTCTTCTTCTTCATCTCATTCAGCTCCCTCCACAACCTTTCTTGAGTTTGCGAGGAGATCTTCTTGAAAAAGAGCTTGGCTAGCAAGGGAGAAAAGTGCCTACTCTCCTACATTAAAGGATAGCTTCATCTCAACTAGTGGAAGAATCACCCGAGCTTCGTCAAAACTTCATTAAACCTCCTAACTTTGCCAGAATCTCACTGGACTCTCCTTCTAGAAGAGAGCTTCATCATTATTTGGAGAAGTGGAGCTAACTTGTCAGAGCTTCACTGGAACGCCACCATCTCTCGTACCACTGAGATACTTATATAGAAAGATTATTAATATAGGCTATGTTGGGATATTTGGGTTTCTACGAAAATTCAATGTTAAAAAGAGGGTTGTGCTCCATGAATTATTTATATACTACACTACTAAAGAACAATACAATCATAACCCTCAATCTACCATAAATTATAAAAAATTTTAACTTTAGATATTAAATTACTTGAGTTCATGTAATGTTTAAGTTTGAGGGAATTTAATGTGAAAAAAATGTGTGGTAATATTTCTTATATTTTCTCAAATTTTATGTTAAATTTATGCTTTTTAAAGGTACATTCGTTGATTTTTTTAGTTTGCAGGTTGAAAGCTAGCAAGGGGAGGAACATGGAGTAAATTTATGCTAAGTCTGAGTTCAAGAAACTCGGCGCTCTCTCCATTTGCAGGTTGAAAGCTAGCAAGGGGAGGCACATGGAGTAAATTTATGCTAAGTCTGAGTCCAAGAAACTCGGCGCTCTCTCCAAATGTCTAGATAGCTGAATAAACTTCCAAATTTGTAAAAAAAGACCAAAATATAGAGCAAATAGAAACTCAGCACTTGACCTTGGAAAGTTGGCGCTTGATCCCAAACACCTGGACGTCTAGCCTGGTGCCTTGGTTCTTGAAGATGATAATCCCATCTTTCATGAAACATAAAAATAAAAAAACATGGAAAATAAGTGCATTATTAGGCACTTAAGCGCATGAGTAGGATGGGATTCTATGCCACATAACAACATACTTGGAAAGTCGGTGTTTCTTCAATGCCACTTTGAGCAATGAGAAGTTTTTTTTTGGGAGAGGAGAGGGTTGCTTCTTCTTCCTTTTGGCGGTGGAGAGCTAGAGAGGAGATTCAAAGAAGGGCAAATGTGGAGAGGAGCTCAAGCAAAGAAGAGAAAACTTCTTCTACTCCTCCAAAACTCCATCTCCTTCAACTTCTTCAACTTCTTCTTCCTCATCTCATTCAGCTTCCTCCACCACATTTCTTGAGTTTGCGAGGAGATCTTCTTGAAAAAGAGCTTGGCTATCAAGGGAGCAAAGTGCCTACTCTCCTACATTAAAGGATAGCTTCATCTCAGCTCATGGAAGGATCACCCAAACTTCGTACGAACTTCATCAAACCTCGTAACTTTTCCAGAATCTCACTGGACTCTCCTTCTAAAGGAGAGCTTCTTCATTATTTGGAGAAGTGGAGCTAACTTGTCAGAGCTTCGTTGGAACGTCACCATCTCTCGTACCACTGGGATACTTATATAGAAAGATTATTAATATACGTTATGTTGGGATATTTGGGTTTCTACGAAAATTCAATGTTAAGAAGAGGGTTGTGCTCCATGAATTATTTATTTACTTCACTACTAAAGAACAATACAATCATAAACCTCAATCTACCATGAATTATAAAAAAATTTAACTTTAGATATTAAATTACTTGTGTTCATGTAATGTTTAAGTTTGAGGGAATTTAATGTGAAAAAAATGTGTGGTAATATTTCTTATATTTTCTCAATTTTTATGTTAAATTTATGCTTTTTAAAGGTACATTTGTTGATTTATGTAGTTTGCAGGTTGAAAGCTAGCAAGGGGAGGCACATGGGGTAAATTTATGCTAAGTCTCAGTCCAAGCAGCTTTTCAGCTGCAGCTGCGCTGCCCCTGGAAGCAATTAGATAGCTGAATAAACTTCCAAATTTGTAAAAAAATACCAAAATAGAGAGCAGATAGAAACACAACACTTGACCTTGGAAAGTAGGTGCTTGATCCCAAACACCTGGACGCTTAGCCTGGTGCCTTGGTTCTTGAAGAGGATAATCCCATTGTTCATGAAATATAAAAATAAAAAAACATGGAAAATAGGTGCCCTAGTTGGCACTTAGGCGCATGAGTAGGATGGGATTCTATGCCACATAACAACATATTTGAAAAGCCGACACTGAGGGCTTGTGCCTAGACTCCCAACATTGACTTTAGGCAATTGCTTTATAGTTTTGAGATGATGTGGCAGTTCATTGGCTTAAATATTATGGATTCTCAATTCCTTAAGGTCTTGTGCTTCGTTTTATTACTCCTAAAAACTGTTAGAGAGAAAGTTAGGGGTTTGAGATGGAGTGTGAGAGGGTGGTTTTAGAGTGGTTATTGAGTATTTTTCTGCATGGTGAGTGTGTGAGAGAGAAGAATGACGTGGAGATCATTGTACTATGGACGTTTGAGATGGAGTGTGAGAGGGTGGTTTTAGAGTGATTATTGAGTATTTTTCTGCATGGTGAGTGTATGAGAGAGAAGAATGACGTGGAGATCATTGTACCATGGAGGATTTCAATAGAGCAAGTCACTATGTCCTTCGATTTTGATTGTTCTTCTCGGAAACATTGCTTTTCTTACTTTCATTTTAATGAACATTGCCTGGTTTTCTCTCAACTTGTTTAGGAACTAAATTCTCTATGATTCTTTGATTTGGATGTGTGATGAATCATATTTTTTATGAGATTTAATTTAAATTTTGTAGGTTAAAATCATAATTAAATTGATGTGATATCTTTTCAATCTTCCTTTACTTTCAATCTTACCAATTGAAATGTTAAAACTCATTGTGATTTAGGATTATTTATCATAGAATAGAAGAGTAAGTCGGATAATACTTATAACCTAATAAAATATGAATATAGTATTAGGAGATTCAAACCTCATATGGGTCTAGAAGATTCTTGAGAAAATTTGAATGGTTAAATAAAACTTAACTATAATAAGTGTTTTCAACACTCTTAATATCTAGAAATAAAGTAAGAAATATTTGTCCTTGATTATAAATTTTAGAATGGAAATTTATTAGAACAATATCAAAGAATCACTTGATTCAAGTCAAAGGAGCATGATTCACACTGTAGGAAAGCCAACCTTGTAGATTTAAGATTTTGCAAAAATTAGGATTTACAAACCCTTTAAAAATTTAATAAATTTCGACCCTTCAAACTAAAACTAGAAATAGTAAACTAGAAATTTCACTTTTTTTTATATTAACTTGCTCTTTATGAAACCGATACACAAAATCATTAATTCATAGACTATATGATCGACATGTATATTTGTGTGATTAATTAGTGTTTCACCACTTCGTAGATCATCACACACACACACACATCTGTTCACCCTCATGCATACAACTACATCCCAACCCTTGTTCGTACTTGTCTGTGGTTCTCATTACAGCGTTACACATATTATTTAACTTATTTTCTTGTATCGACGTACACGTGCACTCGAGCAAGCATAATGTCAAGTCGCCACAACCAACTAGGAGAATGACAACATGATCCAAAATCCACAAAGCATCAATGACAACTCAAGTCTCTTGAAGCTATAATTTTGGACGACACAAGCAACATCATATGAAATTAGGGGGTTGTTGACGTGTCATTAGTAAATTTTTCTCAAGTATGAATATCGATGCATTTTTTAGTAAGGACCTTCCAGGTTAAAATTTAAGATTACCTGAGCCCTAATTCATCAATTTTATAGTCAAACTAATCGTCTCCACAAGACAAACCTAATGATATCAAAATTGGTTCAATCCATGTCCAATCAAGCATAAATCAAGTTGTTGAAGCATAATTAAGGATCATTGAATGGTTAAATGAACTCTAAATTTGACATATTTATACTCAAATTAAGCATCTTGATGAGAAAATTCCAAATATTTCAAAATTGCTAAATTACGATGTCAATAAGACATCCAAATCATTTAACAAATCGAATATGATCAGGAGGGATCAATATGGACCATCTGATCAAGTGGTTAGTGGAGATACACGTTAAAAGATCAAAACACTCCTCCGCAAAATGCTATAAATAGATCGCATCTCTTCACTTGGGAGGATCAGAAGAAGAGAATGACCTAGTGAGTAACTGCCAACCTTCGTTGTAGCCAACCACTATCGACTATCGTTGACCATAATCATTAGTCACCATCTATCGTCACCGACCTCCATCCATGAACGATCATTGCTTACAATACTTCAAACCCTTCACAAGTTTAGCTTTGGTCCATTGGAAGTTGGAGCAGACCCCATGCCATCACGATCTGACCACAATGATTAATTCCATGTAAAAAAAATTGGTGTCCTCAAACAATTTTTCTTCTATCTGTGTGTGCACTAGATCTTTGTTTAACACTTAGCAGTTAAACTATCTCTTTACCACGGTAAATTTTCAGACACACTACAAGAAGTACCAGACAATTATTCAAAAAACAAGTATGTGAAAATTTTTAAATAGTCATACAGAAATTAAAAAAATATTTTCCATACAATTTATTAGATAATTAAAATATAATACAAGAAGGTTGTTTAGAAGTTAGAAGGCAATTTTCTTATAATTGAAATAATTTTGAAATCATTGCATATTTATAAAAATAAAACTTTCTTAAAATAATTTTCTAGCACTTAATTTTATAATTTGAAGAAAGTTACAATTTACCTCATTTATTTTGCAAGCTAATAATTAAAAAATAAAAAAATAATTTTTAAATTATAAGATGTGATATGCTGGAGTATGAGAGGTTATTAATACTCTATTTTACTCTATTTTTTTCCCACAAAAATTAAAATAATCAATTTAAAAACTTTTTTTCATAATTTTTTTTACATTAAAATGTTATAAATATAACTATCAACCTTTGAGTAAGGCTGTCAAAATGACTCATTCGTAAATAGTTTATGTTCGGTTCGTTAAGAAGCTAATGTTTGATTAGTTCGCTAAGTTAATGAGTCGAATATGAACAATTTATCTTTGCTCGATATATATAAACTAGTCGAGCACAAACAAAGATTTGTTCGTTTGTGTTTGACTCCAAATAGTCAAATTAAATTATGTATATATATATAT
>NW_018164547.1:991835-999894 GCF_001263595.1 Phalaenopsis equestris | reverse complement strand
TTACCCATACAGTGAAAGTTGTACATATATGTAGAGGGCAATAGCCGCCCATAGAGCTTACGCTACGTGTAAGCGCCGAAGTTCGATCCTTTTCCCGCTCCAACCTCCCGATCTCCCACTCCTGTTTTCGCGAATCAACGCCACCCTCTATCGTGATACCTGTTCCCACTCGTTCCCGCTCCTCACGTTTCGCGAATCGACCCCAGCGATTCTCTGCCGCGAAGAAAGGCTTCGCTTGGTCTCGTTCAACCGCTCCCGCTCGGTTTCACGTTAAAAAGAAGCGACTCTCCTTCAGATAATGATAAGTCATGGTTGTTGTTCTTCTTCGGGCTTCCTCAGGATAGAAGGAAGAAAAGTGCAAGAAGTAGTTCGTTGCAGTGAAGGAAGAAGAAATAAGAAGAAGAAGATTGATCCCCCTTGGCTTCTTCTTTGTGACTTATGGCAGAAGAGATATTGGTTTTATTTCTCTTGTAAGTTTATCTTCTTCAGTATATCTCGGTGTAGAGTTTCTTCGGTTCATCTCATTGTAGAGAGAGAAGAGCAGAGAGAGAAGAAGAGAGAGCAACGAAGTGAGAGATTCCTCTTGTAAGTCGAGGTAATCAACTAGTGTAAATTCCACAAGTAGTAAAATCCTCTGCAACTCTGTGGACGTAAGCAATTTGTCGAAGCACGTAAATCTGTGTGTTCCGCTGTGTTGTTCTTTTCTGGTGTGAATTTTCTCATTCTATTCTTCGCTTTGTCAATTGTTCTCCTGTTTGATTTATATATATATATATCACATCAACTGGTATATATCTATAGATCTCGCAACAACTGGTATCAGAGCTTTTTTCGGATTTGAGGAAGAATGATGGCTGCAGATGAAACAAATGTTTCAGGGATCAAGAAATTTGATGGCACAGATTTTGGTTATTGGAGAATGCAGATTGATGAATACCTTTTTGGGAAGAAACCTTTTCTTCCGTTATTGAGGAAAAAACCTGAAATGATGGATGAGGATGAATCAAATTTATTGGATCGACAAGTTCTGGGGGTTATTCGATTGACCCTATCAACGTATGTTGCACACAACGTCGTCAAGGAGAGGACAACTGCAGATTTCATGGGAGCCTTATCAGGTATGTATGAAAAGCCATCGGTGAATAATAAGGTGTACTTGATGAAGAAGTTATTTAGCTTGAAGATGGTGAAAGGTGTTTTTATTGCTCAACATCTGAATGGTTTCAATACTATAACAAATCAATTGTTGTCTGTTAAAATTGATTTTGACGATGAGATACGTGCGCTGATATTTTTGGCATCGTTGTCAAATAGTTGGGAAGCCATGAGGATGTCAGTTGACAGTTCTGCAAGTAAATCTAAACTGAAATGTGATGATATTCGTGATTTGATTTTGGCTGAGGAGGCGCGCAAAAAAAATTTTGGCGAGATCTCATGTATGAGTTCGACGCTGAATGTTGATTTCAGAGAGAGATGACATGATAGGAACTCAAATAAAGGGAGATCAAAATCAAAGTCTGGTCAGCAGGCAATCTGCTGAAATTGTGGCAAGGCTGACCACATAAAGAGGAACTACATGAGTCCCAAGAATAAGGAGAAAGATGGCGCAAATGTGGTACCTGAAGAAGTAACAAGATGCACTATTGCTGGCAGTTAATAGTTCTGTTGACGATAACAGTGAAGAGGATAGGGGGTCTGGGACACCCATTCCTATTGTTCCACAGACAGATGGTGGAAATCTCATGTATGAGTTCGGCGCTGAATGTTGATTTCAGAGAGAGATGACATGATAGGAACTCAAATAAAGGGAGATCAAAATCAAAGTCTGGTCAGCAGGCAATCTGCTGAAATTGTGGCAAGGCTGGCCACATAAAGAGGAACTACATGAGTCCCAAGAATAAGGAGAAAGATGGCGCAAATGTGGTACCTGAAGAAGTAACAAGATGCACTATTGCTGGCAGTTAATAGTTCTGTTGACGATGACAGTGAAGAGGATAGGGGGTCTGGGACACCCATTCCTATTGTTCCACAGACAGATGGTGGAGAACCGGAGAGCTATGACGAAATCTTACAAGATGAAAGTTCGAGCAAGTGAGAGCTGACAAAACTTCAACCAGGAAAGAAGGCATTACACAACAAGTGGGTGTACCAGGTGAAGGCTGAGCTTGATGGCAGTAAGAGGTTCAAGGCTAAACTTGTTGAAAAAGGCTTTCAGCAAAGGCAGGATATTACCCATACAGTGAAAGTTGTAAGTAGATACAAGAGTAATCCAGGAAATAGCTTGGAGGTGCAAGGCTATTTGGACCCTACTAATATGATGACTGTGGGTGTTACTCTTAAGAAACTGAAGTTGTGTACAACTTCAGTTGGTCTTCTGAAGTGAAGACAGAGGATTTGAGTTGCAAAGGTGGAAGATTCAAGATGGAGGATCCATGTTTCAAGAAAAAGGAGACACCGCCAGCGGAGAATTCAGTTCGAGGAAGAAGACGTTGAAGCATGTGCATCGATCTCCAAGTGGGAGATTGATAGCGGCTCTCCTTTAGATGATGATAAGTCATGGTTGATGTTCTTCTTCAGGCTTCCGCAGGATAGAAAAAAGGAAAGTGTAAGAAGTAGTTCGTTGCGGTGAAAGAAGAAGATTATTCTCCCTTTGTGGCTTGTGGTAGAAGAAAAATTGGTTTTATTTCTATTGTAAGTTTATCTTCTACGGTGATCTCGGTGTAGAATTTCTTCGGTGTATCTCGGTGTAGAGAGAGAAGAACAGAGAGAGAAGAAGAGAGAGCAACGAAGTGAGAGATTCCTCTTGTAAGTCGAGGTGATCGATTTGTGTAAATTTCTCAAGTAGTAAAATCCTCTGCAACTCCGTGGACGTAGGCAATTTGCCGAATCACATAAATTTGTGTGTTCCGCTGTGTTGTTCTTTTCTTGTGTGAATTTTCTCGTTCGATTTTTCACTTCGTCAATTGTTCTCATGTTTGATTTATATATATACCACATCAACTGGTATATATCTATAAATCTCGCAACACTACAAACAAATTAATGAACATTACAACAATTTTTAAATTTTTATGAATTATGACAAAGTTTAACATTATTTAGTTATACATTTATATTCTATAATCACATTTTAAAAGAAATATGACTTATTGTAAAACTAAAAAGTAACCATGATTTTAAATTAAATTGCAGCAAAATAGTAAAAAACAATAGCAATTGGAAAAAAAAAACTAAAAGAAATTTTTATTTCTATATATTAATAAAATTTAAGCAGTATTATAACCATAATTATAATTATTTAAAATATCTAAAATTATCTCTAAATTTCAATACTGAGTTTATATATGTTTGACTTCATGAGTTACATTATTATTTTGCTAATAAGACATATTCAGCTTATAAATTGAAAATAAATTGATTGATTCGAGCCCTGAAAAAAATAAATTTAAATTCAATTTATAAATATATTTTATAGTTTAATATATTTTGTACAGCAGGAAAATATGGTTTAAAAAATAAAATAACAATAAAAATAAAATAAAAACTGATAAGTGGGATGCCAGCATTTTGAAGGGCATGAGAACGTGATCCCATATATTCAGTTCTTCAAAGAATGACAAACAAATGGAAAGCTGACACGCAGAGAGAGAGAGACAGAGAGAGAGGAGGGGGAGACAAGTGCTGGAAGTACAGCATGGGCTGAGGGTTGGCTTTGTCCTTCTCAACGTGCTGCTGTTTCCATGACTTGCAGACCTTTAACTTGGAACTTCAGCATGCATGATAATCCAAATTTTGAAATGGTGCCAGTCCAAATCATCAAAAAATTCTCTCATTTTTTTGCACCTTACAAAAATATTTAAAACTATTTTTATAAAATCCTATATTCTGTTGGAATCATTTTGAGATTATATATATATATATATATATTAAAAAAAGGAATGACCGATGACTATTAGACGAGCCTGAGTCATCCCTAGATGTGTTAAATATTCAAGTATCACACCGTACATACAGGGATTCGAACTCGTGATCTGAGGGGACTTGCGACCTGCAGAGAGGCTGCTCTATCAACAGACCATAGAACTTGCGTGCACACACACACACAACATACATACACACATACATACATGCATGCATGCATGCATCTCATTTTATTTTCTTAGATAAATTGAGTTAATTTTAGTTGCATACTATTGTTCTTTGATTTTATTTTTGTTATAGAAGGAATGTTTAATTTGAAGCTCAAATGTAAACTAGAATGCCCCAACATATGTGACAGGCACATATATCTTATGCCAATGATGATTGTATTATATTTACAACTATCATCTACTTACATATGGCACGCCTTTTAGAACTCTAGTTTTAAGCATAATACACATTCAATTTTTAAGTAATTAATTAAGTGCTAATATACATTTTTCGTTAATTTTTAATGGAAGATTCTTATACATTTATTGATAGTACCCCTTTCAATACTATGTGCAAATTCCTAGGGATAGGTATGAAATGAATGAAGTGGATGAAGATAGAAATGAGAGGAAATAGATGGGGGTGTCAATGCTAGATCATTTAACTAAGAGGAGATTAACTTTGTCTACATGGGAACTCTTTTATTTGTGGGATTGTGCACATATTAAGAACATAATTGCTTAGAAAGGCATAGAGGAGATATATGACTCTATTTCAAATGTAGTGAAATAAAATATGCCAAATGATTTCAAGCTAGAAAGAAAAAAAAAAAATTAGAATGTATAAAATAAAGTTATCTCGACAATAAAAGAGGATTGAGGCAAGATGTTCCAAATACGTAGACTTTCATCATGCCTGATAGCGTTAAATACTTGAGACATGTTTTTTCACATATAGAGTCGAGTGATTCAAATTATAAAAGCCTTTTCTTTCACACATATTGCGAGTTCAAATCGAGTTGGAATCAATTTCAAATGACATATAAGTGTAACAATCAGGCTGTGATATATATATATATATATATATATGTATGTATATTCTTAACAAATTTATATGAGATAACATGAGTTTGCTTGATTAGTATTGAAGTTCATTAAAACATGATATTGTTGAGACATTAATGTATGTGAAAGATTGGTCGCATTGAGTACAAGGTACTAAACACATATTAAAAAAAATTATTATTATTATTATTATTAAGCAAATCAATGCTAATATAGAGTATTAATGCTTGCAGTAGTCTTCTTTATTTTTGCAGATATGATGGAACCCCAAATTAAGGCATGAATGAAGATGTTATGAAAGTAAAATTTATTGAATATGAAAGAGAGGATAGATATGACTCAATCAGCATGAAAATTTAGTGCTTTGTTGACTTTAAGATGTTTTATACTTTTATTGGCTTTCTTAAGAATGACTGTTTGTGCTTGGAGGGGAGGTTACCATGTCACTTAGAGTTGGATTGTGTGGATCACATAGGAGTTTTAAATTTCTCATTTTATAATGTATACAATATCAAAACAAATATATCACATGAAGAGGCAAGAATATGACCTAATGAGGAATCTAAACATAAAATAATGATTTTTGGGCCCGATGCTAACATTATTAGAAAAATTTTCCTTGCTATTTGGGTAAGATAGAGTTTATGTTATTCTAATACACAATAGAAGTAAATAAGCTTACTCAACAAGTTCGGGGCAACTTTATCAAATGTGCTACACACCTAGTTACATGATTGTCTGATTTTTTATACGTTTTATTTTATTTTTTGTGTAGCCACTCATGTAACTACCTTGGGGTCAGGACAAAACCTGTAAGTGGAAGAGGTCACCCAATTGGCAATGAGGGAACCTCTTTCTTTTTCACAAAGAATTGTACTCAATATTCTATGTTTCATCTTCATATTTAAGAGAGCTTTTTTCTATCACCACTGGAATTCAACCTATTTTTGATGGTCAGATGCCAATAGCAAACATTAGAAAATTGCAAGTTAATAAGAATTTGATAAATTTTTTATGGTTTATAGGGTGTAGCTAATTAACTTATAGGTAATCTCATAACCTATGGACTTTCCAATAGCTTTTATATATCGATGACTTATGGATATGTAGAACCCTTAAGTTTATGCTTAAAGCTTGACCATTGATAAACTGTCTAGTCACAATTGGATAAATAAATGATGTTCAAATGACATCAATTAATATCTAAAACATACCAGCTGACTATTCATTGGTAATAAACTGGCGGTTAGAGGACGCAAGTTTATGCCAAATTGAAAATTTTGTTGGTTGCTCTCAAATTGATTTGTAGGTTGAGTGACTAATAGAACGAACCATCACTTTATTGATAGGCCATCATTAGACCGTTGGTTAGCCATCAGCCCATTAACTGATGGTCTATAACCATTAGATAGTACGATAAAAGACTGAAAAAACTATCGGATAGCCTTGGGAAACTATAAAAAATTTATAGTATGAAAAAAAATAAACAACCTTCTTCATTTCATTACAATTTTCAAACATACAATCTTAGCACACATACAAATCCAATTATATATATCATACTCTAATTTATCAATCCAAGTAGTTGTTAAACTAAAATCAAATAAATGACTGCACAAAATAAATACAGAAATAAACATAACACATTGAAATACAGAATTAAACCATTGTACATAAAATAACATGATTGAAGTGTCTCATAAAACAAATAGAAATAAACATAACACATTGAAGTAAATAATTAAACCATTGTACATAAAATAAAATATTTTAAATGTTTCATAAAATAAAAAGAAATAAAAACTTTTCTAATCCTACTATGTGCCCTTAACTTCGTGCTCTTCAATATCCTCATCTACTGGCTATTTTCCTCTCAAGTATGCTCGACGTCAAAGCACATCTAATTCCACTTTCTTTTTACCCTTCAATTTTGACTTTATCCGAGCGAATTGAGTAGCAACTAGAGTTTCAATGTCTGTAGTATATGTGATAACATGCCTATGAACCTCTTTCTCTAGTGCAATAGAAGTAGATGTGATGAATGCGTGACTTTATCCGAGCGAATTGAGTAGCAACTAGAGTCTCAATGTCTGTAGTATATGTGATAACATGCCTACGAACCTCTTCCTCTAGTGCAATAGAAGTAGATGTGATGAATGCACTGGAGGAGTGAGGAGTGTCGTAGGTCTGTGCCTCAGAATTTCATGGCCAAAAATTTATTGAGAAGTAAGTCGGTCAATCACACAAGTATACATGTCGAGTAATGTGCAGTATAAGAGTCTATGTATCGATCCCACGAGGATTATGCTGAAATATATCTAACAAGAAAGGTATTAGTTTATTGAACCGATGAATCTAGTTTGAAGTGATCAATTCCAAGAAATGAATATAACAGTCCTAAAAATGTGTAAATAGAAATGATAGGAAAAAGGATTGAGTTTTCATATATGCAAGATTCATACTCTTGTGACACAGATCAAGCAATTTCTTTAAGTTTTCCTATAGTATCTGTCATATTGTTGACAACTAGGGATATAGTTTTTTCCTTAAGCCTCACCTAGGTTAAAAGAAGAATCAGACACCCACAAAGTTAAGTTTTGCTTAAATTTATGGCATTTCTTAGCATTTTTTAGATTCTTTATCTTGGTTGCAAAATCCTAATTAGAATATGTCTATTCTATCAAGTTTTTGTTATTAACCGACTCATTCAACTATGCATTGTTGATCTCACTTTTGGTTGAGGTCTAGAAACTTCTTTAGTAGCCTAGGTCTAGCCATAGGACTTTCCTATTGACTAGTCTTAGAAAACTAGAAAAGGTATCATCACCATTAGAAACTCAAAACTCTTCTCTTTACTCAACTTGAATCTCCACATATTAGTCCTAACCTCTAATATTTAGAAGGTAAGATCATTATGAGGGAACTCAAGGAGAGTTCCTATAGGGTTACTTTGCCTTAGAATTAACCCTGGGTGTTGATTTGGAGCTAAGATACACTATACCCTCACCATACCTTTACAATATCTTTACAATACCTTAGCTAAGATCAATACATGAGAGCCCAAAATGGAGATTTTATTGATC
>NW_018164547.1:991100-991380 GCF_001263595.1 Phalaenopsis equestris | reverse complement strand
ATTGAATGCCTTAAGCCTCAAATTGGCATCCAATTTTTGTTGAAAATCCTTTGTAAGGTCATTTTTGACCAGACAAAACAATAAATTTGGACTTAGCCCAAAGCTAACCCAAATTTGACCCTTAAAGGCTTAATTTAGGTCTAAATCCAAACCCATCAAAACCCATTCAAATTGACCATCAAATCAACTTCAAAACAACTTTCATCCTTCATGAAAGTTGTTCATCGTGGTGTTTTACACCAAACACAACTATCAATTTGGACTTAGCCCAAAGCTAGCC
>NW_018164547.1:990007-990431 GCF_001263595.1 Phalaenopsis equestris | reverse complement strand
CCCAAAACCGTGAGCCCCCACATAGGCCAAAACCCAAATTCATGCCAAGAGGCCACCTCAGCCCAAATTGAGCTAAGAGCTCCTCTGCTTGACACCTAAGCAGTGGAGCTAACCCCTCATTTGGCCAGATAAGCCTCTCCTTAGCCAATTTCTATAAAATCCACCCCACGGCCATGAATAGTGGTGTGGTAAAACAATTTTCACTAAGGCCTTCCAAACTCCTCAGAGAGCTTCCCTAGGAGACCCTTAGCATATTTCGATCCACTTCCCTCTCCCAATTCCACCATGACAATCCAATTTTGAACTTGAATTCCTACCCGAAACCAGGACAAATTCCAATCCCAACCTACACAGCACCAAATCCCCAATAGATTGGCCCTACACCTTCACAACAGTGAAGGAAGCCAAACCCCCATCAATTCCC
>NW_018164547.1:985317-985727 GCF_001263595.1 Phalaenopsis equestris | reverse complement strand
GGCCATCTTCAACAGCAAGAGGATCTACAACAACACATCCTTCCTTAGTTTTAAAACAACAAAGCCATAGGAATTCTAGGTTGTTTGCCTGGTGCAACATAAATCCTCAAACACATCTTTTAGGCATTTGTACAATCCTGTTGTACAATTTAAGCCCTAAACTCGTCTTACGATTCCGAGGTTGTCTTCGTCATGACTTAAATCCTCACATCTTCAAGGTTATTTGTGTTGATTGCTTCACACAAATGTAAATCCTAATAAAAAAATACAGATTGCAGGATGAAACATCTAAATGATTTCTCCTAAATTGAAGCCAAATAATAGGATAGCTTAGAAAGTCACCGAAGTTCTCCTTCGAATCCGTGACATCCTCTAGTGTTTCCTTTTTTGGACTCCAAAACAAAAATTTT
>NW_018164547.1:976521-985155 GCF_001263595.1 Phalaenopsis equestris | reverse complement strand
CATTTAAACTATGAAAATTATGGGGTCAGTTTGACTTTTTTTTTTTCAAAACTAAAATTTTTTAAAATGTCCTTCCGAAGCGGGCAACAGGATTTCAATTCCGATGACCGACAGCTTCTTACGGGCAAACCCCACACCAAAAATAGTGCCGACATGCATGAGCAGAAGTCATACTTAATGAGAGATTTTAACATTTTCATCACGTCCAATAATAATAATTTTATGATTAGAAGGTTAACACATCAACAATAGAAATTTATGCTTAAAAAATGCATTGAGGGAAATAGAAAATCAATATTATAAAAACCACAAGAAATTATAAAACTTACATCACAGAAGTATGAAAGCCAGGTTACTTACAATTCTTGAAATATGAAAGCACCAATACTTGTTATTGTGGGAATAAAAAGAACCACAACTGAAGAGGTACAAAAAATTCTCACTGAGCGAATCAGCTCTTGCAAAACACCTTGATTTTTCTGTAATGTAGGAAAAATAAGTAAATTTACTCTGTATCAATTCATTCAAACTTACTCATTACTTACCTTCAAGTAATCTCATATCTCAACAAGGATTAAAAATTAGTTGGAGTTCTCATGTGGGTTCCTGATTCTTTCACTGGATTATATAAGTGTTATAATGGATGCGTAAGTCTCAATTCAGGGTAGGATTTTCATTAATTTCTAGTAATTTAGTCCTTCCTTTAATTTTCTTTTTCCTAACCCTAAGAAAATCTCAAAAAAGCTTAATCTAGTCTAATTAAAATATTTTCATTTCCCAAAGATAGTTTTAAATCGATTAAGATTCAAGTAACCAATCTAACATCCATAAATTCTTTTATTGAATATAATATTTTAAGAATTTCATTAAAAATTTTTTAAGCTTATTATTTAAGAGATAACTATAACACTAATTTTTATTTTTATGCTCACCCAAGCTTCTTCTCAGGGTGGTTGGTCATTTTGTTTTGATTTTTTATTTTAAAATAGGCCTTTCACATTTCTTTACCTTTTATTTTCTTCTTTTATTTCATTCATTTTTTTTTCAATTCCTTTAAAAATTACTCTATCTGCTGGAACACAATTCTTTTCAGAATTTTAAATGTCTAATTACACATAAATGAAAATTCTCAATTCCTCTTAATGTGAACTCCAAAATATTATAATTCATTTAAAAAATTCAAGACTCAATTAAATTAGTTGGATTGAAAATTAAACGACTTAAAGTATCTTTGATTGACTGCTAGTATTTCAATTACACTATTTTAACTATTTTGAGACACCTTAAAATTTTCGTGAAAGATTTCAAGTTGTAACACACAGTTCTTATGCATTTACATATCTCAAACCTAAGCTTTCATATTTACATACTTAACCCAAAACTTTAATATCACATTAAGAACATCAATATCATAATTACTAATTTTTAAAAGTGAAATACACATTTTTATGAATGGATTTAAATATTTATAGTTTCATGTATGTAAATATGAAAGTTAAGGTGTGAGATATATAAAACATAAAGAGTTGTATGCTAGGTATGTAAATTTGTCATTAAAATTTTAGTGTTATATATGAAAAGACCTAAGATATTAGTCGTAAGCATGTAATAATGAGATGTATCATCAAAATTTTGGATTTCTCTAAAACACTTAATCAAAAAATGCGTAAATCTAATGGTTCAAATTAAACAAAAACATTAAGAAATACTAGAATTGAGATTACTAGCAATTTGAGCATAAGAACTTGAAAATCGTAAAAGCTGGCGAAAATGGGATTTGAGAAGGTTCAATCGGCTCTAGAGCGAGTTCACGCACATGAGAAGAAAATGAGAAATTTCAAATGTCAGTTCGATATAAATACCTTTTTAGAAGGCTTTCCAACTGTCTTTAGATCTTTGGTGCTTAATTTCTTAATAAATGATGGATTAGACCATCGGTTAATAATGACCCAAAAAATTACGGCATGACTTTCAAACGAGTAATGACCTTCATTTTATATTTTGATGTGAACAGATGATTCAGTCAATCGATGCTTATTTCATAAGCATCAAGAAGTCGATTCAATTAAAACCCGCAGTTCAACCCGTAGCAAAGCTGTCTGTTATACTAACCATCACTAGGTTTTCGAAAATAAAGACAAATTTACCTACGCACTCTAAACCGTGAGTTTACCTACCCTTTTTTTCTTTCATTGATTGTGATCTAACTTCACTCTTTGAACGTGTCCTTTCTCTGAAAGGTGTGAGACCCATAACAATTCAGGATCCAACAACATGCAAATCACCAAAGACTGTTGGTAGAAAATGTAGATGTCAACTAAGTGATTGTAAGTTCAAGGCCATGCATATGTGATATGCACATATATTTGCGATTAAATCTTCTCAAATGTCTATAAAAAATAAAATAGAATTTTTATTTTATAAAAAAAATTATGGGGCTGCCATGAAACAAATCATGACATCATGTCTTTTTCTCTCTGTTCAACAACAACCCACCTTTTTAATATATATATATATATATATATAATGATTAAATTGATTTTTCATTTTTATAAAGGTTTTCTATATACATTACAAAATTATAATAAAGAAATTAAATATTATTTAAAATATTGTTTTTATTCATTACATGAATAACTCAAGAGATCTAAAAGAAGACGACTTTGGCAGCTTCAAAAGATATCTTTCCACATTGAAGGAATCGTAGAATGAATTTAACTCTCCATCAAAATTGATTTGACTGAGTTGACTCCAAACACCTCTGAAATACAATTAGCTACGAAGTCAATTAAGCTGACTCATTTCTTATTTTCTTGAAAGAAAGTCTTGACACCATCAAACTCATCCTTCAATTCATTAAAAGAAGAATTTTAACTTAGTTGATTTAGCATCTTTGACTTTCTCTGACTCAATTACCATTTTAAATATGATCAAGTTGTTATTCCAGAAAGGAAAAGGGCGACAACTCAATTACCATTTTAAATATGATCAAGTTGTTATCCCAGAAAGGAAAAGGGAGGCAGGACTCCGCATATACATGATCAGTCCTAATTCTATACATAAATATAAAATGCATAATTAAGATGAATTAAGCTGCGGGGCCCGAGCATCTGCTCCTGGTCCCCTTCACGTGGTTCCCGCGCCAAACTCCTCGGAACCCGTGGCCTATATCTTATTTCTGCTATAGGACTCTCTTAGACTCTAAAAAGTACATAGAAAAAAGGAAGACTCAATCCTACATGAAAACAAATGTCAGCGGGAAAACTCACATGCAAATAACGTATAATGTGTCATGCCTTAAAGTGGGGGAGCTAAATAATACCTGCAAACAAAATGGTCAGAAATCATCACATGCTCCCTCAATAGCAGTACTTGTGTGTGTGCATATAAATAGACATGACTCCCTGCAAAAGAACGCCTTAACACACTACCACACATATGCATCATGCAGTCCCCCCATAAGCATAATGCAAAAGAAAGATATCTGGCTAGGGTAACCAATCCAACAGAGAAAAATAGCCAGACATAAAAAAACACTCTAAATCCTAACATAGTACACCATCTAACAAAAAGTACGTCAACCTAGTATCTAAGTGTGGGGTAAGCCTGGGTATAGTATGACTTTGACTGGGTCGCCATACTGGGCCCATCCCAAAGATCCAAAGGATCTAAAGGGTGTCACAAAGAGTCACAAAGAGTGGTGACACAAGTTAGATATATTAGATCTTTAGTGTGTGCTCAGGCCGGTCAGACTCATGTCAATCCCGATGACTTAACTCGTATTGTTCACTAGGAACTCCCCAGTAAGCAATGCTCATTAAGACATCGCGACCAACACGGGGTCAGTCTCCTAACGAGCCTAGCTTGCTATCCATGCAAACATGCAAATGCAAATGCAAGCAAATCAAAACATATAAATAGTGATAAAGAGTACGCCATGAAGGCGGTGACTCGTAGGAATGGGAATGTCGTAGGGGCAGGGGCCTGAAAAGAGAGTATGCCAACAATGCAGTGACCCGAAGGTGGGCATACTGTGACGACAACAGCCCGAAAAGAGGGTATACCTGTAAGGCAGTGAACCGAAGGTGGGCATGTCGTGACGGTAGAGACCCGTAAAGAGGGTACGCCGGTAAGGCAGTGACCCAGAGGTGGGCATGTCGTGACGACAGCGGTCCGAAAAGAGAGTATGTCGGTAAGGCAGTGACCCAAAGATAAGCATGTCGTGATGATAGCGACCCGAAAAGAGGGTATGCCGGTAAGACAGTGACCCGAAGGAATGCAACTCAAGTAGATGATATCAATCATGCAGACAAACATGTACATGCACATACATAACAAACAAATGAGCAAGTGGTCGGTCGATCGGGATGGAGCATCCGATCAAACCAAAGTGTTGTGCTAACCGGGCTGGAGTAGCCAACTGAAACACAGGTGATGTGACAGGTTTGGGATAACCGACCGAGGCACAAGTGGTGTCGACTAGTCCAGGACGACCGATCGAGGTACAAGTGGTGCAGGTGCAAGTGCAAGTGCAAAGTGTAAATGCAAGGTGCGAGGTACAAGTGCAAATGCAAGTTGCAGAGTGCAGTGCAAATGCAAATTGCAGAGTGCAAGTGCAAGTGTGATATATGACATACAATATGTAACATGCAAGGCATGCACATGCAAACAATGAGGTGCAAACGACCACATATGTTAGCAAGTCACCATCGTACTAACGACCTCGCCTAGGAAACCTAGAGCTGACGCACTTAGATTTGCGGCATTGCTGCCTCAAGCTTTGGTGAGGAAATGTGGAGAGTTTTCTCCCCGGATCTCCAGGGGGGAACTCTCCACGGCGTCACGAAATGAGCTAGCTCCAAAGCTTTTCCCATTTTGTGAACTCCTCTAGACTTTGCGAAGCGAGATAGCTACAAAGCTTCTCTCGTCGGCGAGGAGGGAGATCCGGCTGGAGGCTAGGCCGCGAGGGAGGATGGCACGGGTTTCGTCGGTGGCTGGAGGCTAGGCCGCCAGAAGAAGGTAGTTGGCGAGGAGGGAGATCCGGCGGCGCTAAGTGCAGGGAGCATCTGCTAGGGTTCGCAAACCGGCAGGTGCGACAGGGAGTCGCTTGCAATAAAAAGATGAGGGAGAGAGAGATTGGAGCGTGGGTTAAAAAAAAACTATATATATATATAATAATAATAATAATAATACTATTATTATTATTATTTAAAGCTCGATTTCACACATTTTTGGCCGAACATGCCCTCGCAATAAAATGAACGTCATTCTTAAGTGAAATTGACGTTTCAGACTCACTGGTGTGGTCTATTTCGTCATCCGGGGTCGTTTCAAACAACTTTTTCAATGATCAAGCCCAAAATGATAATTTGCACATCTTTTGCCCCCCGCAAATTCGTGGCTGAATGTATGTCCTTTCTAGGTGAAATTGACATTCTGGACACACCCACATGGTCCATTTCATCATCCAGAGTTGTTTGAATAAACTCGCTGGTAAATGGGCCAATTTGAGACACTTTCACACGCAACACGACAAATGCGACCTACTATCCCGATCGAAACCACCCGACAAGTGACATACTAACCGGTCTTCGCTTAAGCGAGAGTCAGAGTCTAGCGAAATGACCTAGGCAATGTGCCCCTCAACACACGCCGAAAGGTCTCAACCGAATGCCTCGAGCTATGGGAAGCATATATGCACGAAGTGTTACCCCGACTCGCTCAGGTGGACACGTGACAAAAAAAAAATGATGCCAACAGTTTTATCGATAATCTTGTTTGTCATAATAATTACACCAACTCATTCACGAATATATTTTGTTCATGTTTTCTCTATAAGTATAAACCAGTGATCAGTGTGGGATTTGTGAATGGCTTTTCACATAGAGGCAAAGTATGAAATAAATATATCCATGAGAGGGCTGATGCAGCTATAGTGACATACACTATTAGAGAGAGAAGACACCTTAATTAGTTTTGAGTCAATATTTGATTATTTAATGATCTTCGACAGAATTAACATTACTAAGATGTTAAATGATTCGACTTTAAGTCGAGATGATGTAGGTTCCAATTAAGGGTCCGTTTGGGGCAGTTTATTTACTGCAGTGATATTTTGAAAACACATCTGACCTGTTTGGGTAAACTACGTATTGACAGCTTATGTGTTTTCAAAATGTTGAAAATAATATTTTCACACCGCACCTATCTAGGTGCGGTGACAGCTTTTTGACAGCGGTCTGACTTTTCAAAAAAATAAGAAATTGTAATAGCCACCGCACCTAACATATTAGCAAATTGTTCAATAAGCAGCACCTGGCCCAAACAGACCCAAAATATGATCCAAAATTCTAGCTCGTACATCGACATGCTTATTTCAACTCCAATTTCTTGTGCGAGTCAAACTTAAATTCAATTTTTGAGAGACTATCGTTTTTTGAACAAAACATATTTCAGATTTGGCATGTACCTCAGGATTTGATAATTCCAGATTTGCAGGATTTATTAAAACCCAATCAAACTAAATCATGCTTTCAACTGAATAGCCCATTAATTTAAAGGCCAACATTATGCGTCTAGAACATTGCAGGTCTCACCACTATCTTATAAAATTTTCTTTAAGTCTAAGTAGTATTTTATATTACACAATAGGTCGGATACATTCCTTCACTTCAACCAACCAACTTGAAATCTACCATTCACATCCCCATCTATATCACTTAAACTTTGAACGAGAGAAGCTAGAAATCTAAAACATTCACACTTTTTAATGTTTTGATCACGCGTAGTTACAACTCCGTCACTAGAGCTATTGCCACTAAAATCACATTTCATTGTTCAGTTCAAGATCTACCCAAACGAAGGCTTTTAACTCTAATGTTGACCTTCATAAATTAAGGGACATTTGATATGATTGTAGGATTTAAATTAGATTTAACTAAAATCTAGCCAAACACTAAAAATCATTTAGATAAATTTGTCTTCAAGTTAAATCCAATTTTATTCGTACCATTTATTAAATCCAAAATTACTAAATCAACTTATTAGTTGGATTTAACAAATTTAGCGCAGGACAAAAATAGTTCAAATAGATTTATGCCAAATAACTCAAATGAATTTAATTGAATTTAACTTTAATTGAACCAAACACCTGAAATAGATTATCTCAAACACCTTAATTTATCCCACAAGCTTTAACTTTTTAAAATTCCGTAAATAAATCCTGCAAATCCTGCTTGCTACAGGATTCAGTAAATTCCAGATTTAAGGCAAAATGGTGTGATTTAAGAACATGTAGGATTTAAAGAGGCATTTTTGGTTGTTTGGCAGGGTTTAACTTAAATCATACATAAATCCACCCCTACACATCAAATGGATTTAATTGGATTTAACCTTAATTGAACCAAATATCTTTTCATATGTAATAATTTTTAGATTTAGTAAATCCTATTTAACTTAAATCCTAATTGCAAGCAAACACCCCCTAGTCTCATCCAGAAGAAGCAAATCAACGACAAAAAACCAAACATCAAGGAACAACCTTATATAAATGTCCAGTAAGAGCATCCATAACTAAATAGAAAGGACAGCTGGCCATACCTGTGAGCTTTGAAGTGGTGAAGTCGTCGGAGTTGGAGTCGTCGGAGCTGGGGTTGCTAGATCTGGGGTCGCCAGGGGCTCTGGAGTCGTCGAGAGAGGGGAGGGGACGATTAGGACACAAAGAGAGATCGAGACCGAGAGAGAGAGGATCAGGGCAAGACCGAGGATGTCGCGATTTTGGTGATATAAGAGATTCTTTCTAACTGCTTACAAATGGTATAAAATCCGTCTATTATTTACATTAAGATGGAATTTTTCATTACTTACTCAAAATTTTCGTTGGTTAACATCCCACCAAATGACCTGTTTGTAAATAATCGATAACATCAGAACGTCGGTTATCATTTGCTTAGAACTGACAGTAAAATGCGTCAGTAATAATAAAAAACAGTCGGAAACAATTTAATGTTGAAAATCGACATGTTTTATTGTTGTGTCGTCAGAAGTAACTCATTACATAAACCATCACAAAACCGTCAGAAAATATGACATTTATACCCATATAAGTTTAGATCGTCGGTCTTTTCGTTAATTTTAACGCTTTTTCTCGTAGTGTTGAAGAGTTTTACTCAATTTTCTATGCTTCATCTTCAAATTCATCAGAATTTTTTATCTATTTTTTCGTTCATTGATGTGTTCTAACTCTGCACTTCTTATGAGCCCATAAGATTATTGGTAGAAACTGTAGATATCAACTAACAAAGCGTTTGAGACGGCAGTGCGATGCCACGCCACAATTCTTTCTATTTGGCGAAACTGTGTTTCGTTGTTTTTTCAAAAAGCTGTAATTGAAAGTTACATTTTGCCACTGGACCTGACTAGCTGTGGTGGCTGATAGAAAATTAAGGTTTGGTTTTTTCAAAAAATAATTTTCAGCTGTCCCAAACAGACTCTTAGAGAACCTTGATTCAAGGCTTTGCAAATATAATGTGTGCATATATTTGTAAATAAATTTACTTCAATTTCTAAAAAAAAGAAAAAGATAAGTTATATTTAAAGATAAATTTTTGGGCGGCCACGAGATAAATCATGACA
>NW_018164547.1:968553-976220 GCF_001263595.1 Phalaenopsis equestris | reverse complement strand
GGCTCGTGTTCGGCTCGTTAAGCAAACGAGTCGAACACGAACACACTTTTCAAACTCGAAATATAAATGAGGCGAACACGAGTTGGGTCTAGGCTCGCTCGTGTTCTGCTCGTTTCCACCCCTAATCATTATTTAATAAAAACATAAAAAAATTTAGATATTGCTTGACCATAAAAAAATGTACATAAAACCACATTTCAACTTTAATTTTATGATCGTATTAATAATATATTAAACCTCAGCATTTACTTTTATTTAAAATTTTTTATTACATTAATCAAAAGATCATAAAATATAATTCTTTTTGAGATATTTTTGAAAGTAGAATCTCTTGCAAATCAAAATGGGCCCACGCCAACTCTGATAAAAGAATGGCACCATTCTGTCCTGATTAGCTGGACTGTAATAATTTGCTTCGCTAACTCCGACCTGGCGCAGGGATTGTTAGTCAGGTGGCTCCAGTCGTCTAATCGATGAGTTATACTTATCAATAATATTAATGGCTACAAGAATATCAAATTTATTATCAATTAAAATTATTAATTAAAAAAATAAAATATACTAAACAGTATTTTTAAAATTATTAATTAAAAAAATAAAAATATATTAAACAATATTAAAAAAAAAATAATATGATTTAAAACTTATACTAACCCTTTACATCGTATGATTGCGTGATTAGTGTTGGTAAAATAGTTCTTTGTTAGCGAACAGCTCGTGTTCAGCTCGACAAACAAACGAGCCGAACACGAATAATGGAATCTTTTAATGAGTAGAACACGAGCTGAGCTCGTGCTCGGCACATTTACACCCCTAGTCGTCCGAATTTAAGAATCCAAATGGACACGATGTGGAGCCTCACTTAGAGGAAGCACCACGGTTGTGTCGAAAGTAGTAGGTACTCTGGTGCATTACTAGGATTAAATGGTTCCGTTCCTCGACACACAGGCAAAAGTGCATTACTAGGATTAAATGGTTCCGTTCCTCGACCAATTTTTTTTTTCACAATGCACCATGTCCTTTCCCTTTTCACTAAATACCTACATATAATTTTTTTCACAATGCACCATGTCCTTTCCCTTTTCATTAAATACCTACATATAAAAATAAAATAGAAAAATAATAATAATAATAACAATACAATTCTCAATAAAAATAATAATAGACATAGATAAATAAATAAAATAAAATATTATATTTATATTAATTTTTAAGAAATTGTACATGAGAATGTGCCGACATGAATCTCGCGAGCATCCAACGATCAAGGAGAAGAAGTACAACGAAGGAGGGTCTACTTACAAAAGAACAAATTAACCACTTATTTGACCATATGCAACCCCTCGAACTAGGGCTAGAGTTCAATCGTGTGTAGACCAACTGAACCAAGGACTAAGGCTAGTCGAGCCGAGCAAAGCATCGACCTATCGCCTGATTCAGTATCATCAGCAGTCTCATGGATGCCTCGAAGTTCCTCATCAATGGCCAAATATTTCTAATAACACAATCCAAAAGCATCCCAAAGTACCCCCTCATTACAGAATGAGATATATATTCAGTTTTGGCGATTCACCCTCTGTCCGATAGTATAAACTTGTTTTGTCGATAGCAGCTCATCATCCAGGGGTTAATGGTCAACGGTTTCACTAGAACAACCAATCGATAAAGCCAAGTCAATCAAGCCAGTCTTGCTGATCTTAAGGCAATCAAATGCTAACCGAGTTTAGTTGACTGAGCTAGAGGATAGTTGAGCCATTAGGCCATACTTGTAAAATACCAAAAAACATCATTTGACGCCGCCATTAAAGTATGAGCAAACATGCAACTTCATATTCTTTAGGTATCATTCATGAACAAATCAGGATTGAAAATCTTAAAAGATACGGTGAGCACAATCATGTCAAGAAGAAGAAAAAAAAAATAGAGACACTAGTAATATTTTGTGCAATAGGGGAATTCATAAATCAACAGATCCAGGAGCTGAAGGATCAAATGTTAGATGTCATTCGAGAGGGATCAACTAGGGCGAGCAACATCAACTCCGAGAGAAAGTGTCAGTGCCCAACAATCGAAGGGCACCCCTAGTCTTAGAAAGGGAAGGAAATTCCCAGTACTGTGATTGTGCTAGGTCAACATTGATGGATAAATATCGATTCAAGTGGACCGAAGCGCCCCACCAACCAGAGAATGCGTTCTTTCCAAAGATCTCTGAGGTTGAGCACCCGGAGAGGTTCAAAATCATTGTTATAAAATTTTAGAAGGATCGAACTGATCCAACCAAACACATAGCCTCATTTGAGTCAATTATATGCTTATTGAACATCACCGATGCAATAAAGTTCCTCCTTTTCTTCACCATGTTGAGAATTCAACCCTCAAATGCTTCAAAGGTTTGTCAGTAGGAGTGTTCGTCTCATTTGATAACTTTAAGCAGATTTGTTGTGCAGTTTGCAAGTGCCTAGAGAACTCTGAAAATTTTACAGACCTTCCTGCGGATTAGGTAAGGACATAATTAGAGCCTTTGCTTATTCTTTACTTAGTTCTAGAAGTAAATGTTGGAAGTGAGAGATCTGGAATCTGCAGTAGCATATGACACCCTTTCCCAAGGGATGAAGAAAGTTATGTTCTAATATGCCATAGAACTACAACAATCAAAGAACTTAATCGAGTTGTTGGAGCTGGAAAATAACCATAAATCAGCCAAAGAGTACATATTAATTCCCACTTCAGCCATAATAGAGTCTTCTACCTGTTAATTGCAAAAGAGGTCCCCTGAGTATGACAAATGGGGAGTAAGGGATAATTCACATCCCTCCTCTTGCTTGAATTATGAAGATAATCGACTGTCTAGGGATCATAAGGGAACCGACAGACTCCATGATCGAGGGAATCATGTGCAATGTTCTGATCAGGGATCAACTTAGTATAATAAGCACCTATTGCCCCATCATGAGAAATCCAAGACAACCCCATTGAGTGTATCAATGGTTGAGATAGTAGAGGCCATCCAAAATAAGGTGTATTTTAAGAGTGCTCCCTCGATAAGAGATGAGCTTACCTCTAAGATCCGAAGAAGTATTGAACATACCATCGGGATCAAGACCATGACATAGAGGCGTAAACATCTCTCGAGCTAGATTGAGGTATTGATCAGAGTTTAAAAATATAAAGAGTTTGTGGCTCTAGGAGCAACAACTACATGATAGGGAAAGGCACCAGTAAAAGAGATTTCAGATGAGCCAGTCTGAGCAGATGCGAGTGTAGTGCCAAACATATTTTGAGAAGGACAATGATCTCGCCGAGCCTTCCTGATAAGTCTTCGATCATGAGAGTTGTGCTTATCCACCTTCCCTCCATAACACAACTCACATCTCGCATAATGGCACTATAGTCAATTGTTAGTTTTAATTTTGGACACATAATTTTAAGTTCCTTGCAGATTAAAAATTTTAATTATTTGAAAAAACAAGCATGTCATTGAAAATAATATACAATTTTGAAAGATAGAAATATTACTTTAAGATGACTTTGACTACTTAAATTAATAAATTTTGGATGTTTGCATAAGACTACGATTAAAACCGACAAAATCTTTCTTCTATCCAGTATGAAGACAAGAGAGGGTTCATATTAATTTAGGGTATTTAAACTTTCTATAAGGGCAAGCCTTTATAGTTAATTACATATAAAAACTGAATTTTCTTAAGAAAAATCTCAATTAAGGTTGTGATTTTGTCTTTAAGAAATTTCTAAGTTTGGGCTTCTACGATTGATTATTAGGAATTTCAAATGAAAAAGGTTCAAAAGTGGAATAGTTATTATCGAAAGTCGAAGGAAGAAGATTAGGAGATGTCAAAGATACTGAGAAACTCAGTAACATCTCAACTATCTGATTGTTTAACTTAAATGATTTTGAAAGAGATTTATTTGAAGTTTCATCCTAATGTTTTATTACAAAGTTAGGGCTCATATCATATGATATATGACCAAGAGAAGGCCTAGGAGTTGAGAATTTACGTTATAGCTAAATGAATAAGCTCAAAATCCTAGAACCAAGGTGAAGTTTACTGAATGAAACAAACATTCAAAACCTTACTCTAAAAAACGAGAAAACAAAACAAATAAAATGCAATGGGCTTACAACTATGTCTGGAAAGGGCTGCTATCTAAACCACCTAATCACATTTCAAACCACCTACTTTCATTCCTCTGTATCTTGGTCATAGTTTAGGTGATACTTGAAGTACTTCCTCGTATCCTAAAGAAAATTTTAGACCCTCAACAATGTCTTCTGCTTGAAGAATATCCTATCTTGGATGACATTCCCAATCTCTATCATCGAAACTCTCAAGGGAGTGATTTGGGTTCCCTAAAACTCATTAAAGGATTATTAATAATGTTGGGCCAACCTCTCATATTGCTGAGTCAGCCGATGATTACTTGTCTGATCTCTTTGATTATTGCACCAACCAGACCTCCTTTTTTCTTGAGTGGGTCGACTTTCTTTGAATTTTGGTTGGATGGATGGTCTAGGATCCTCCCTCAATTTTCACCCGCAGCTTGGCAGGGCTCTCTTTTGGAACTAGCAATCTTCCTGCTCTGGTTGGAGTCAATAGGAAAGTCCTATGGATAGACCTAGGCTACTAAAGAAGTTTCTAGACCTCAACCAAAAGTGAGGTCAACACTAGTCATTTCCAACAATTCGGCCAAATCATAGGAAGCTTAGGTTGTAACAAAGCCTCTCAGATCTCATGCCCTACTTCAAGGTAGCTTGTGTCATGTCAATCTGAAGGTCCTTCACATTTAATATCTCCCTTTGTAATTGCAGGATGTAGGAGCAAGAGCTCTCATTTAGTCCCTATTTTAGCCACTACAAGTTCTGCTCGCTCTTCTTCGGTACCCCCATGCTTGCGAACTACAACAAGAAAAGAATTCAGAAGGTTGACATGCTACTAATACTTCCAGCCAGAAGAGATTTGCACCGCTTCAATGCCCGAAGACCTCAGGATAGTGAAAAACATGCAACAATTAAATGTGTCTGAGACTTTTTGCAAGCACGTCATTGATTCGAACAAGGTGATATGTTCGTTGGGATCTGACTGACCTCAACATACCTCCAATGCTGAGAGCTTGAACCTCTCTCAGGGTTCAGCTCTTGAGATATGGAGGGAGAAAAAATTCTTTTGTTGATGCTAACACAGCTCCTTAATGCTTCTGAATCACTATATCTCCACATGCGAATCCAGTTTGACCATCTCAAGGTTGTTGCTCAACCTTCTACCATTTTGTGTCGGTGCTGCCTCCTGAGGAAGGTTCTGCCCCTATGGGGCCCAAATTTTTGTTATGGCAGCAATGGCTTTCAAGACCTCTGCAATCTAGTTCGACATCTGGTCTGCTATATGGGTCCATAACTCTTGCATTTCTCGTTGCATGTGCTCCTCCATATCTTCTCGGGTGCATTCTACGTTGACTGCTTCTCTTTGAGGACTCTCTTCTCTCTTGATCGTTGCAATCCTCTGCCGATGGCATGAATCCACGCTCACCACATCTTTTAGGGTGTTGAATCCAAAATTGCTCAGGAGACAAGCTTAAGGAAGTGGGTGTGAAAGAGGAAGCAGAGAGCTTGATAATGAATTGTAAAATCATGTAACATTTATTCATGAAATGAGTCACTATTTATAGGAATAGGGGATGACTAGTTAAATTTTGTACCCCTAGAAAAATAGGTATAGTGGGGACATTTTAGTCAACACATAATTATAATGCTGGGAGCCTGGAATGACATTACACTGGATGGCGTTGGGAGCCCGGATGGTATCCGACCGGATTTTTGGGTCGAGCAGCCACGCACCGAAGCCTAATGGAATGATCGGTTGGGGCATTTTGAAAGAAGCATTTCGAAAGAAGCTATGGACGAAGGGTGGATCGGAAGGCCCCGACCAACTGCTTTAAAATCTGGGCAATTTTCATTGTTCGCACGACTTGGTTGAAGAATGCTGGTGAATTCGTTCTCGTGAATTTTGTGCCAGTTAACTTTATGAGTGGGGGTCGAATTCTGTCCGTCTTGGGATTATTTTTCTCCCGAGCAGCAGGAGCCGGTCGAATATACATGAACTCTTGAACTATCTCCGGTATGTCCCGAATTGCTTTTCTTCTCTCCTTTTCTTCTCCTTGCATCACCAGACAAAGCAGATTTCTCACTCTAATACCTAAGAGCATGCACTCTTACACACCACACTATAAACCTTACACTGTGACTCCAAACACCCTAGGCACATTCTATATCCTGCTCACTCAAGTCTTCCCCACATAAAAGTCCCAAGTCCCCTTCTCCAAAATATCAACAAATTTTCTAAAATATTCTAACTTTTTTCTTAGGAGAAGAAGTATTTCTCTTTTAATTTCTAAACCCGGAAAAGTTCACCAACTTCCAAAACCGAATCAATGCTGGGTCAAATTTGTTCCCTCTGCCCTCTAAACTTGTTAATTTGAAAGAGTTTAAATTCTTACCATTAAATTTAAACTTTTACGATGTAATTATTGGAATTTTATTGCTTTTTAATTTATCCAATTTTTCTCACATTGCAATAATATAGTATTTATCTTCAAAAAAATTAATAAATTATTTATATTTTAATCCTTCACTTAGCTTTACTCCGATTAAAAAAAACAGCCTTTACGAAAGGGAATAGAGAACTTAAAAATTAATCCATGGAGCTATTTACCAAATGGTAAGATAATGACATTTTGAATGTTTAGCGCTCGTGAAATCTTCATCATGAAGAATATGACGATAAAAATTATAATGTTTTCGCATCACTCAGCAAAGATATACAGTCCAATTTTGCATTCTTTTTATTGTTTGGGTCCATTTGGGACAACGACACCTATTTATGTAATTAGTTGTTAAAATAATAATAAAAATGTTGAGAAATTAGGATGAAGAAACATATGAATCGACATAAATCCAGAAGAACACAGAGAGATTTAACGAGGTTCGGCGAAGATGCCTATATCCTGGGGAGTAGAGCGGTAACTTTCTTTCTATTTTAGAAAAGAGTACAAAACACAGAATACGAGATACTCCCTAGGGTTACAAACAAGTATATATATAGCAATGGAGTAAACCCTGAAGTACAATATGTAATTACAAAATTACCCATGTACCGTACCCCAACCCACATAATGAAACTCCCCCGATTTGACAGATTCTTTCGCTCTGTTCAGCTCCGTTTCGTTCCAGTATCTGTCCCTTATATGGTATATGAGTCATACTATAACAAATCTCTATTTTGGAGAATATCTAGCTCCTTAAGAGAAATACAACATGGAGTTTCTTACAGACTGAAGTGGGTTGGGCCACCATACTTCTCTAGCAACTGCAAACATTCAAAAAGTCCAAGCAATGCAAGAACTTGTTGATAATAACTGGCTTAGTCAACATATCAGCTGCATTTTTATCAGTATGAACCTTCTGCAACAGTATCACACCTGATGCAATCAATTATCTGATCTTGTGATACCTGACATCAATGTGCTTTGTTCTCGCATGGTACACATGGTTCTTAGCTAGATAAATAATACTCTAACTGTCACAATGCAGCTGAACTCCACCGTGCTTAACGCTAAGCTCCTTTACTAGCCCAACCAGCCATAAGGCTTCTCTC
>NW_018164547.1:954571-964999 GCF_001263595.1 Phalaenopsis equestris | reverse complement strand
CCCAATGGCAGCAAGTTTAAGGAGAATGGCTTCTGGCTGTAATCATAATTAGGTTTAATTTTTGACCGGCCAGAGACAGATGCGGGCGAAGCAGCATGCATGGCTGTTGTCTAACTGTAACCCTTTAACACGTGAGTGGGCACGACACAAATGGAGGTAAATGAGCTAAGTGGGAATTATTTTATTATTATTATTTTATTATTAGGGGACATTTTTGCATACATATGCATATTTATTTATATTTTAGATACTTAAATTTTATGTTTTTAGCTTTGTACAAGCCGATGCTGTGGTATCAAATCAAAAAATATGGGCCCCTTTTCATGCTTAAGTAAAATGTTTGTAAAAATTAAGGTTTGCAGGTTGGATGTGCAAATACATAGGAATTGAGTGGTATGTATGTGATGCGTGCTCGAAAATTCACGGCAAATTCACGGCAGTAGAGTAATGGATTATCGTCTTAACGTTGCACGAGGATTCAACACACACTCAGATGAAAGGAAAACAACCAGTGATGACACCAGAAGTTTTTACGTGGAAAATTCGTTAAGGGAAAAAACCACGGGGTCTGACCCAATTATAAAAATTCACTATATGTTGATGATTACAGAGACCCCTTGTCCCACAGACTGGAAAAGGTTACTAGTTTTTCAGATCGGTCAGCGGTGATCGGCGGTGGTCGATGAAGGTCAGCGACGATCAAAGGTGGTCGACGGCGGCCGGCGGAGGTCGACAGAGGGCGGCGGGGGGCACTAACCGGTGGGGTGGGGGGTGGCCGCCGGCGATCGACGATGACAGAGATGATGTTGGACTTGAGCTCCTTCTCATTTTCTCAAATTCTCTCTTAAGTCTCCTCCCCTCATGTGAGGGGTGGGGATCTATTTATACTGTTCTGAGTACAATTAATGCAGGAATATGAACTATTTTAATCGGATGGTTCGGAGAACTTCTCTCGATCGGATGACATTTGATGGACATTTGAGTACTTTAGTAATGTCAGAATTGAGTAATCTTAGGCTTGTTGGATTCATCTTGTCGATACGCTCGATTTGACTATGAACTCGCTGAATTCTACATTCGTTTGATCTTTCAAATGTGTCCGAAAATCTTCCAAGAATGATTTAATCGTTTGATCTTGGCTTGATTTGACTCGGATTGGACTAACCTTGATATCATTAGGTTTGTCTCATAAGTCAGTCAGTTTGACTATAAATTTGTTAAAATCAGAGCTCTGGATGACTTTTAATTGAAGTCTGAATATTTCTAGCTCAAAATATTATCTCGAGATTCGTGTCATGCCTCGAGATTCGTGATGGATGATAAAAATTTATTGGTGGCGTATAAGTATGTGAATTATTATTATTATTATTATTATTATTATTATTATTATTATTATTATTATTATTATTATTATTATTATTATTATTATTATTATTATTATTATTATTATTATTATTATTATTATGCACACAGTACTTTATGTTGGTCAGTGTGTTGGTGCGCAAACACTTGTGCAAATAAAGCTACATGCATTCTTAAAATATTGGGGTCAGTTTTCTAGATTATTATTCTTCATTCAATTACATTGGGACTTGATTTAAGTATTGAATGATTTTGAAGAAATCATTTGGAACATTATTTATCCAAATTACTCATTCTTCATAATCCACTGACAATATGTAAAATAAATATTTTTTACACATTTTTGATATATTTAAATCACTTATTTATGTTAATTATTTCATTAAATAAATTCCACCATAAATGCTTTTTTAACTTAATCATTTCTTAATTTTTCCCCATAACTTAATATTCTTAATACTACCACAATCAATTTAAATATCAATGATATTTTCTTACTTTCTATACTCAGAATCATGCATCACCATCTTGTTTATAGCTTAATTAAATTTACTTTTAAGTATATAGGATAATCTCTTATTATATATATATGCTTTAAGCACACTTTGATTTTACCTACTTACTCTTAAATTTATAAGTTATTTTCTCATTTACTTATTAATTCTTTCCTATAAAATAATATATTTAAGAATATTATGCCTTACAATTACTTTATTTTGGGAAAATATTGATCAATAATTATTAATGTGTAACCAAATATATTTACATAAGCTATAGAATTCTGTTTTACAAATTCTATTCTCTACCATATATGTATGTATATATATACATATACATATATATTCAATATTGATTTAACAATTTTCTGTTTATAACTCACCAATTTGAATTATATCATTTTTGAAAGTTAAGTATCGATTGTGAAAGATGACGAATCATTTTCTTAAGAGAATTAGAAGAAACGAATGCTTTTGGGAGTTCAGATGAAAGAAAGAGAAAAATAGTACCATGATGTATTTCTTTTATAAGAAAATAAAGAGAGAATATAGAACACACGAAGTAAGAAGTTACAACTTTGATGGAAATACATAGAATGCATATAACATCATATTGTAAAATAGGGAAAAGAGAAGTAATGATGATACTTAGGGAATTCATAGATTGAAAAAAAAAATAGTAGAGAGCCGACAAGGTTCAGAAAGAGTAGTTAGTTATGGCACTAATCTGAGATAATTTCTTAGTTAGTGGAAATGAAGTGTCTCATATATAAAATGTATGTATTGACTTTTATAATTGATAGACTTTTATGTGTAAGTGTGAAAGTAAATGAATTTAATTTATCCAAATGACTGGTTATTTATAAGACTTGGATTTGCCATGATGAAGTCCTTGAAGAATATGGGTATTTATGGAAGTTAGTTTTCTTGAAAGAACAATACGCTTGTGTGGAGGCAACTCTAAATCTAGAGATTTTGAAAACTCTTTTGATGTGACAATATGGAGGATTTTAAAAGAAAAATATGGCTAGAAAAGTTGGAGTAGAGCCAAGAATGGAAACAGAAAATTAGAGATAACCTTCCAACAAGTGGTCATATTTTTAAGAGCTACAGGTGGGTTTATAAAATTATGATATGTTCATTAATTTTACACCATACTATCACCTAAGTGTATTAACAGTGATGTTTCATAATAAATTTACGTGAATAATCACTAAATGATATGGTGCATTCAATTTAATGAGATCTATGACAGATAATAGAGGAATCTGTGTCGAAAGCTCGCTTGATAGGATAGATGACCTATGATGATGAATTGTGAACTAAAGATGCTCTCATTGTTGTTAAAACAATTAATCAAGAAGAAAAATAGAAAACCATCCCACAAAGTACTCTTGATGCATAACCCTTAAGGTGTTTACGATAAAGCTCTTATGAGAGTTAACATGGAACAATTATATAAATGATAGTTCAAATTAGTCATAAGTTGAACATACACATTGTTGGTAGGTATTATGTTGCTTTAAATATAATGAAATCTATGGCAAATAATAAAGAAATATATGTCAAAATCTCACTTGATAAGATAAATGACATATGATGATGACTTGTGAACTAAATATGATATCATTATTGTTAAAATAATTAATCAAGAAAAAATATAGAGAATCATCCCAATAATTATCCTTGAAACATAACTCTTAAAATGTGCTTATGATAAATCTCTTATGAGATGCATTTTTGAAAGTGGCATTGTTAACATGGTACAATCATATAAATGATAGTCCAAATTAATCATAAGTTAAACATACACTTCATTGATAGGTATTGCATTAAAATTTTTGCTAATCTTTGGAAGTTGACTTTTAATATGAGGTTAAAGAGATGGAAGAAAAGAGAATTGAAGAATGGAGTTGAAGTAATGAGAGTCTACCCCAGTTATGCCTCTCCTTAATTGTTAAGCGTATAAGTGTGGCATATAAAATAAGATTTGTATATGTTGAAGTTATGTAAGCCAAAGTAATAAAGGAGCTTCTACCTTTCTATTGTAAAAAGTAAGCCAATAGCACATTACACCACGAGCACACACACAACAAAAATGATCAAATAAAATAACAAGAATAGACAACACATTCTTCTAGCATAGAAAATCCCTCAAATAGAGTAAAAATCATAGGACCCATAGGCCACTTAAACACCCTCACTAATCAACTTAATAGGTACACAAAGTTCTTCTGTAGAACAATACTATAGAAAATTAATAATCAATTATCATCGATTAGGTGGTATATATCAACTCCCCAAAGCACAAGGGTTTGGTAGTATCACTAAATTAGAAAAAAATAAAATGCAAATCACAAAATTAGAGCCTTGATCATTGATCCCTAAAAAATGTTGCGAATCATGGGATACCACACAAGCATACATCTCAATCAAGTAGTATATAGATATTGAGTCTCTGTACGATTTTTTGAGAAAAGAGTTAACTTCTAAATAGTTCGAGTAATAACTTACTAATTCTAAGGTAGTTAAAATTTTTTTAATGTTTTTAAAGCTTTCTCTAAAAATCTTAATTTTTGAAAATAAATCCTACTAATTTTTGGGTTTTTATTAAAGATAGAAAGTCTTCCTTGAATTGGATCTTGAGAAATTACAATTACTTTTTAACCAAATTCTATTCTAATGTAGTTGAAGAAATTAATATTGGTGATCAATATGACTCTGACGATGCATTTGAAGAAGAGATCATGACTACATCCTTCAGTCACTCTTTAGATGATGTTGAGCAAGATGAGTAAGTATATTGTACCTTTCGTTGCTATTTGTATTACAGTTTATGTGTTTACGGTTTTAGTAGTTATGCAATGCACTTTACAGTTTCATCTACTTGTCTACATCATACTTATATATTTTATGTTTATTATGTTTTGTTTTGTTTTTATTTTATTATATAGTATATGTTATGTGCACTAAATAATTAAATTTATTCTCCTTGTTCTAGATATCGATTGGAGGCAGGGATGCTTCCTCCCCACTTATTGAAATAAACATAATTTTTTACTGTTGTGAAATGATATTTTTTGTTATGAACTATCTAATGTGTAGCCGATAATGTTCTAGTATGAACAATAACACTGCATCTATCAGAATGGTCTTTTATAAAAAAAACTATAAATAAGCTGTTTTCGAAACACACAAACCAAACAACTAAACAGATTATCTAAAAGAGGGGCAGAATAGTCATTTATCCAGAATCAGCTGTTTTCGAAACGCACAAACCAAACTGCTAGCCAACTTATCAAGATAAGTTGTTTATCAACATATTATCAGGATAAGCTGGATAAGTTGCAGCTGCCCCAAACAAACCCTAAATCTCTCACATGCTTCAAAAATTAACTCACTATCCATATGGGTGAAAGACGTAATATCATTCCTAAGCTTAGTTGTTTTAGATGAAGAGATGTATTTAGCTTAGAATTTATGTGCATGTTTATTCAAGTTGTTAGAAACCCTGATGGTAAAGAATTTAGCCAAACCTTAACTTTGTCTCTAAGGAAAAAAGAAAACAACCTAAAGTCAACATCGCCAGAGACCACATTATTCCTAAAGGTCACAAAAAACTTTAAAAAGCTAGCTATATATAAATTAGTTTCTTCTATTATTGAACCTACAAACTAACTATTTTGAACCATTTGTATTATTACCCGCTTGAGTTTAATGGTAATGGCTCAAATGATAGGATTATTGATACTTTGATGTATTTCATCTACCATATGGCAAGAAAAAATCTTTAAGTGGTTTAAGCTGGTCATTTTCTTTATGTGGGTTTGTCATTTTTCCTAATGTATTTTTGAGTTGTTTTAATTTTTGACGGTACTTTCTATTTTAGGGTTAAATAGTACTCTCTTAGGAATAACTACTGACCTTAAATTAATAAGTCACAAAAATTCACAAAATATAACAACAAATAATATTAAACAAATAATGTGTAGAAAGTAATTAACACAATTCATACTATTTTTTGTGTTTTAATTAACTAATATAACAAAACACAATAATGTAAATAGAAAACAAAATACACAAGAAGAGTAACACTATAATTTTAAAATCTAAACCTCAAATTCTCAACTAATATTCTCCTAATTTGAAAAATTAACATCATTTTCATGCAATAATGGCAAAAACTTGATCCTCAAAAAAGTTGTGAAGCATGAGGTGTCATGAAAGTATATGTATCGATCAAGTAGTATATGAATTTTGAGTTCATATATTGATTCCATGAGAAATAAGTTAAATTTTAAGCAGTCCAAGTACTAGTTTACTAACTCTAAGTTCAATTCAAAATGTTTCAATTTGTTTAAGGAGTTCTTTAAATTCCTAATATATTAAAATAAATCTTAGTGATTTTTGGGTTTTTACTAAAGATAGAAAGTCTTTCGTGAGTTGGATTTTGAGAAATTCTATTTATCTTTCCACCAAATTCTATTCTAATATAGTTGACATGCAAGGACAAACACTCTTTGCTCTATTCTTAGACATGAAAAATATTTGAGCCTCATATTTGGGTCAAGATCCCTTAACCCTACAAAATCTCACATGATTCCTTATTCTCATGTCTAATTGTAATATCTTAATAGTAATATTTCCATTCTACTAAGAAAATATTTGTTAACCTGATTGCTCTTCTAATTTAAGTTTTGGAAGAAAATTAACTTTTACAAAAAAGTAAAGGAAGCATACATTTGAATGAAATTTCTCTTTGATCCAAGACAATCTTTTTCTACAATCCACTTTCCTCTTTGAATTCCTCTTTGAATTCCTCTTCATGATGTGTTAAGGTCTCTCCTCCAGAATAGCTCCCACATTCATCATAGTATATTTCCCAATATATTTCTTATGTCTCATTTTATTTTACGCACCTTAGGAGTAATGAAGTAGCCGCCTTCGGAAAATTTTTTTGATGATGAGATATTGAGCAACTCAAAATTTAAATCTCCTCAGGTCTATTATTTCTTCGAGGTCTTTTCATGTTTTTAGGTTTGGATGTAAGGATCCATCCAACTCTTTATGGTTTTAGCTTCCATCTCCATGGTCTCCAATTCCTCAATGGTCGTTCAAAAAAACCTTAAGTGGTTCCTTTCTCTAAAGTAAATGTAACAGAAACTTTGCCACTTAGTTGTCTTTCTGATTGATGTGTTCAATCCATAAGTTTGTATACTTCCTTATCTTTGCCTCTGCCTTGTTAAAAAATTTGATCATCATCTCATCTCTGGCTTTGAGTTCTCCGTTGATCTGATTTACTATCAATTGTAAGTCTGACTTTATTAACAGATGACAGACACCCATTTTGAGAGCTAAGCACATACCGATCATCGGTACTTCATATTATGCCTGATTTTTTTTTACATCAAATTTAATGATGACCGGGTGATACAGATGTTCTCAAGTCAGACTGCTCAGTATCAGTTTGATCCTTGTGCTTGCCTGGTTTGAAGCTTCATCAATGTGCAAAGTTCAGGTTCAGTCGCTAACATCTGTTTCTTCATTTGATTCACCTTGTTTGGAGAATTCTACTAGGAGTTTGAGCCTTGATCGTTATTCTGGAATGTAGGTGATGTCATACCATGAGCATATTGGATATTTATGATGGATATTGCACCTCCCAACTTCTTTGATTCCTCTTGAAACGGCCCGGCCAAAGTCATGACTGATGTTCTGATCTTCTATTATTAGTCAGGCTACTGAATTGACGTTTATGTGATGACTTTCTATGTCTAGCAGATGTCTGGCATCTTAATGGCTTACTAGGCGAAGAAAACTTTCTCTAATTAAAAAGAATTTACTTAGTTCATCGAAGGCAATGGGGATCTCGATTATAGTTTTGTCAGTTTCGAGACCCCTCCTTTAGTTGGTGTTGATTGTCTAACATTTATGCTTCACACTATTGACTGCCCAGAGGTATCATGTATCAGATTGCTCTAGATTACCACGAATAGTTACTATTTTCCTGTTGCACATAAATTTCACTGCCACGTGATAGGTGGATACTATTGCTCTAAAATTATTGAGTAGGGAGCGACCGAAGATTGCATTGTAAGTGGGTGGTGCATCAACCACCAAAAAGTCTACCATGTTAGTAAATTGAGTGTCACATTCTCCCAGGTGACTGACAAACCAATTATGCATAATGCCTCCTTTCGTTCACCGAAAAAACAATACAGAGGGCTGGTAGGCTAACTAGGTGAATAGTCAACAAATGCATTTTTTCAAAAACTGATTTAAATAGCATATTCCCCGAACTCTTTTATCAACTAAGAGGTTGCCTACCTAGTAGTTATTAATCATCATCATAACTACTATGGTGTCATTGTAAGAAATCCCCGTGGAAGTTCACTTCGAAGCAACGAAAGTACTCCTCTGCTCCTAGCCTATTACGATCGGTTTTTCGATCAAGTTTCCACTGAGTATAATTGGTAGTATCCCTACGATGTGGATAGTGTTTACTTAGACGGGTTCATTTGAGCCATCTTCTAGAGGGAGTTTTCCCCACCTCTATGTTTGTGCTCTGAAGAGAAAAACACTTTGAGTTTTCCAACCCGAATCAGTTCCTCGACCATGCTTCGAAGGAGTCGGTACTCTTGTGTCATGATCATAGTCCTTATGATACTTGCAAAATTTACTGGTGATCTTGAAGTAAGCTCCGGTTCTCAAAGGTGGAGCTTTCTTGGAGTACTTAGCTTGAATAGCTTCCACCAACTCTTCCATTGAAACCCTCAATTAAGTGGGCTTCAATGTTTCTTAGTCTCTTGAACTCCGTCATTGTAAACTTATTTTGGCCTCTCTGCCACCACGAGACAACCAACATCTCTCCCTTTGAGGTAATGACCTCTTTTTCCCTCCACCTATCATCTCTCGAGCCTTTTTCTCTGAGTTGCGGTCAGATTTATCACTTTTTAGATAAGGTGGGCTGACATATTCTTTCACCGTGATAATCACATTAGCCAATTCCAAGAGGTCAGCCAAAATCTTAGGTTTATGTAAAACCAGAATGTATTTAAATTGTGCACTTCTTAACTCTTATGTCAGGTTGCCCTTTGCTACTATGGCATCTCTTTTTGGGAAATGAGTGACATATTCTCAGAGGATCTCATTCAGCCCCTACTTGATGTGTCAAGGAACCTCTCCTTGAGAGACTTTTGGGCGCTAGCAAACTGTACCATGAATAGATTCTTAAACGCACTGAGGAAGTAATAATTCCTGCCAGGAGACCATTGAACCACCTGAGAAGTGAAACCCTAAGTGTGGTATAGAATGACTGACACTTTAACATGTCAAAAACTTTGAGAATGAATATAACCGACTCAAACGATGTTATGTGATTGGTTGGATCGCTCTAGCCCTTATAGGGCTCCAAGTATGAAAGCTTAAACTTTTTGGGAGACTCTGCATCAATGATCTACAAGGGGAATGCATTCTCCGACCAACGGTAGACTTCCATTTCCACCCCCTCCCCCCTTGTGGTATGGTCCTCGGTATGGACCGAACACTATTTTGGTACTGTGATTCTGCACCTCGTTTGGCCCCCTAAGCCTTCAAGTGGCCTTGAGGTTCATGTGCTTAAGGATTTGGCTCTGGAGGAGCTTGTGCTCTCCCATTAAGTATAGCACGGGACAGTTTTGTTGTTTATCTCGCTATTAGGTGTTGGAGACCCGGGATTTGTTGTTGCATAAATTCCCGAAGAAACTTCATGTTAGAGATTTCTCCCAAGTGGGTTTCTTCTCTATGGCGCGCTCCTCTTATTGTTGATAGCATAGTTTTATGCTCACCACACTTTTTTATGATGTTAAATCCAATTATTTGGATCAAAACACTCAAGGAACAACACAGTGGATGGATGAGAAGAATAAAGGAAAAAATAGATAAGTTAAATGCACAATAACACTAGTTTTCTGAAAATGGATTCAGTAATCTCTTTTGAAGAAATGAATACCAATTTATGATGTTAAATCCAATCATTGGGGTTGTCTAGTAATTTACATATTTGTCTCTATTTTAATAGAATCGTTGCAAGCAATTAATGCACCATTACACTTTTTCTATTTATAATACTTCAATATATGTAACTATCATTGTCGTTGTTTAATATTTATAATTATTTAAAGTGGGCATTAATGGTACATTGATATTTGCATTGGTCATCTGATAATCGTTTGGTCTACCGAAAGGCCTTAGATCGACTAGAAGGCCATAGGTCAGCTAGAAGGTTTTCAGTAGGTCTTCTAGAGGGAACCCCCTATAGATGCCTTATTATTAGGACAAACTTAGACAAAATTTGATAAGTAGCTCTTCTTCGGACTAAGGCCTTCATAGAGAGTTGAAAAGATATTCTAAAGAGCTACAACTGGTCCTTTTCGTGAAGGGTCCCAAAATCGAGCTGATTATACATGAATTTTCCCTCGATTAGGTGCATAATGTTCTTTCATTTGACTGTACTTTTTACAATCCAAATTCAATGCAAATAACGATTTTCCCACATACCTTAACAACGAAACACACAAATATTGAAGGC
>NW_018164547.1:953869-954471 GCF_001263595.1 Phalaenopsis equestris | reverse complement strand
TGCGTACGTCTTATGTACGCAAATTTTTTCCTACATTGGAGTTCAAGTGGGGACTTGGGCCTGAGAAGAATGGTATATAGAAAAATTTGGGAGTTATATATGTAAATAGATAAATTTGAATGTGAGATATATAAATCTTAGTGCCTCTAGTGCTATTTATGTAAATCCACTTTATTTTATTTTCATAAAATAGAACAAAATATATGTTTAACATACGAAATCCATGTTTTTGCTGTGTCGTGTTCTTCTAAAATAACTTGCTGAGATTCAACTTGCAGATGCGGGAACGTATTCAAGAACACGAATCGTAAAGACTATTAGCTGCAGACAGAGATACGCTTGCATTAGTTCTGAGAGAAAGAGAAGTGGCCTCGATGGCAATAAAGACTTATGCTGCTTGGATAGTTTATCTATCTCTTGAGTAGTTGAAGAAACTTGAGTTAAATTTCATTAATGTTATATTACAGTTAGTGTAGTTTAAGATTCTGCAACAGCTTGCTTAGAGCTGGGATTTTTTTTATTTCTGTTATTACTAATAAAGGAGTGCATCTGCTGTGTTCATCTCTAGCTGATGAGTTATGTTTGCTTCTATCAATGACTCA
>NW_018164547.1:952399-953769 GCF_001263595.1 Phalaenopsis equestris | reverse complement strand
TCATAAATTTTATAATTTCTCATCAAGTATCTTTACATGATTTATCCAGATCAAATGAATGATTGGAGCTAAAATTTATTAGCGGATAAATGATGCTTTCATATATAACTTTTTGCTTAAATATTCTAGGTGACATATTTTCTTAACATTCTACATTTGATTTATAACTTTGGGGTTATGAATTTGTATTAGCTTGAAGCTACTTAATTCTCCCTTTTCTCTGGACTACATCTCTTTTTGTATGATGCAATGTTTCATGAGTCGTCTTTTATTAGCAAGTTGGTTTCTATTATTTGGACTTATTCCATCCTATTTTTATTCTTTAGGCTATGATGATTCCATTTATGTGAGGTATAACATATCAGATTAGTTGTATTATTGATTATTTGTTACTGGTTCATGGCTTTCATTTTTTCTTAGAATTGATTTTTTACTGATTATTTTTTGTAGCTTATCCCCTTTCTTAATTGATGGCTCGAGCAATTTCCTCTATAACAACACAAATGATTCTCCTTTTATCATCCTCATCTAAGCTTGGAGATTCTCCATTTCCTTTTCTTAGTTTAAATTTATTTTATTCTGTAAGTTGCAATCAATTTTCTTAAACTTAAGAATGGAATCTTAGAAAATTTTCCACGAAAAGAAAATTTATGAAGTTATTAACTTTGTATAGTACTTTTGTGGGTATTGTTTTTTGAAAATTGGATTATATGTGCTTCATAGTATGTAAAATTCAAGAAATTTGATGTTTATTTGTGAAAATATTCGTAAAAATATAATTTGAATAAAAAAATTTCTATTATTTAATCATGAAATATGTTATGTAAATTACGTCACGATCGATAAATATTTGAACAAGATTCAAATATGCTTGAGCCATAATTGAGAACAATTCTAAAATTATTCAAACTCTATTCATCCTTCTTCAAATCTTGCTCAATTGAAGTTCAAATTCTCTTGGAGCATGATTCGAGCATCATTCAAGTATGGTTGCAACTTCATATGAAGTAGTGTCAAACATAGTTCAAATGTGATTTGTGACATCATAACTTATTAGATAAAGTTGTACCTCTCTTTGATAAGATTCAAACTTTGTTCGAGTATTATGCAAATAAGGTTTAAAGTAAGGCTTGAATAAGCCTCATTGGAAATAGGTTTTGACATGATTCAGATAGGGTTCATATAATGTGCAAATAAAAATTGAAACAAGAATCAAGTAAGGCTTGAACAATGTTGTGAAAATGGCTTGAATATGGTTCTAACAATGATTTAATTAAGATTCAAATAGTATTAAAAAGGTATTCAAATGTGATTTCTTTATGACATATACAATAGAATGTGTTCTAATCATGATAATAATAGTTGATACA
>NW_018164547.1:924425-952299 GCF_001263595.1 Phalaenopsis equestris | reverse complement strand
CAAAATGATTCATATTCCTACATTAATTGCACCTATAACACAATAAATAGAGCCCCATCCCTCTCATGAGGGTGGCTGAAGTCTGCAGAGAGAGCCTGAGACCTTGAGGAGAAGCTGCAGTTCAGCATCACCGCCGATCGTCGTTGAACGCCACCGACCTCCGTCTTCGACCACCGCCAATCTCCGTCGACGACCACCGCTGATCGCAGTCGACCATCGTCGACCGCCGAAGACCATCACCGATTGTCGTCAACCTCTGCCAACAGTCATCAATCACCATCAACCAGCGCTATCAGGCAACGTCGTAATCTAAAAAATATAGCTACACTTTCTCGTCTGTGGGATAAGGGATTTCTGTAATCATCAATCAATAGCGGATTTTCGCAACCGAGCCAGACCCCGTGGTTTTTCCTTTTACGGGTTTTCCACGTAAAAACTTCTAAAGTAGCCACTATTTTTTTTTCTTTTTCATCTGAGTGTGTGCAAAATTCTCGTACAACGCTAAGATGATAATCCGTTACTCTACCGCCGCAAATTTTCCTACACGCATCACTTATAAAAACGGAAAATGTATGCATACCATTCAATTCTTATTTATTTATATATCTAACATTTAAACTAAATTTTTTACAGACATACCACATTATTTAAGTATATATGTAACTTTTCAAAATTTAAAATTATGATATTTTTGATCTGATATAAAAAAAATTGGGTGGCCTAAATGTAAAAAAAGCAAAGCTCAGGTGTTAGGGCTGTAAATACATAGGAATTAGATGATCCGTAAGTATAGGGTTTACAAAAGATTGGTATCGAATTAAACATGATTTAATCATGATGAAAAGGTCATATTCCTGACGTTTTCAACCGACCTTCATCCAACTGTTCTTAATGCTTAACAGCTATCTTAATTACATTTAGAATTGTTAAGAGGAATCCCAATGGCAGCAAGTTTAAGGAGAATGGCTTCTGGCTGTAATCATAATTAGGTTTAATTTTTGACCGGCCAGAGACGGATGCGGGCGAAGCAGCATGCATGGCTGTTGTCTAACTGTAACCCTTTAACACGTGAGTGGGCACGACACAAATGGAGGTAAATGAGCTAAGTGGGAATTATTTTATTATTATTATTTTATTATTAGGGGACATTTTTGCATACATATGCATATTTATTTATATTTTAGATACTTAAATTTTATGTTTTTAGCTTTGTACATGCCGATGCTGTGATATCAAATCAAAAAATATGGGCCCCTTTTCATGCTTAAGTAAAATGTTTGTAAAAATTAAGGTTTGCAGGTTGGATGTGCAAATACATAGGAATTGAGTGGTATGTATGTGATGCGTGCTCGAAAATTCACGGCAAATTCACGGCAGTAGAGTAATGGATTATCGTCTTAACGTTGCACGAGGATTCAACACACACTCAGATGAAAGGAAAACAACCAGTGATGACACCAGAAGTTTTTACGTGGAAAATTCGTTAAGGGAAAAAACCACGGGGTCTGACCCAATTATAAAAAATCACTATATGTTGATGATTACAGAGACCCCTTGTCCCACAGACCGGAAATGATTATTAGTTTTTCAGATCGGTCAGCGGTGATTGGCGGTGGTGGACGAAGGGGAGCGGAGGGTAAAAAGGAGTCGACAGAGGTCGACGAGGGTTATCACCAGCCGGTGGTGGTCGGCGGCGATCGACGATGACAGAGATGATGTTGGACTTGAGCTACTTCTCAATGTCTCAAGTTCTCTCTCAAGCCTTCTCCCCTCATGTGAGGGGTGAAAATCTATTTATAATGTTCTGGGTGCAATTAATGCAAGAACATGAACTATTTTAATTGGATGGTCCGGAGAACTTCTCTCGATCGGATGACATTTGATGGACATTTGAGTATTTTAGTAATGTCAGAATTGAGTAATCTTAGGCTTGTTGGATTCATCTTGTCGATACGCTCGATTTGACTATGAACTCGCTGAATTCTACATTCGTTTGATCTTTCAAATGTGTCCGAAAATCTTCCAAGAATGATTTAATCGTTTGATCTTGGCTTGATTTGACTCGGATTGGACTAACCTTGATATCATTAGGTTTGTCTCATAAGTCAGTCAGTTTGACTATAAATTTGTTAAAATCAGAGCTCTGGATGACTTTTAATTGAAGTCTGAATATTTCTAGCTCAAAATATTATCTCGAGATTCGTGTCATGCCTCGAGATTCGTGATGGATGATAAAAATTTATTGGTGGCGTATAAGTATGTGAATTATTATTATTATTATTATTATTATTATTATTATTATTATTATTATTATTATTATTATTATTATTATTATTATTATTATTATTATTATTATTATTATTATTATTATTATTATGCACACAGTACTTTATGTTGGTCAGTGTGTTGGTGCGCAAACACTTGTGCAAATAAAGCTACATGCATTCTTAAAATATTGGGGTCAGTTTTCTAGATTATTATTCTTCATTCAATTACATTGGGACTTGATTTAAGTATTGAATGATTTTGAAGAAATCATTTGGAACATTATTTATCCAAATTACTCATTCTTCATAATCCACTGACAATATGTAAAATAAATATTTTTTACACATTTTTGATATATTTAAATCACTTATTTATGTTAATTATTTCATTAAATAAATTCCACCATAAATGCTTTTTTAACTTAATCATTTCTTAATTTTTCCCCATAACTTAATATTCTTAATACTACCACAATCAATTTAAATATCAATGATATTTTCTTACTTTCTATACTCAGAATCATGCATCACCATCTTGTTTATAGCTTAATTAAATTTACTTTTAAGTATATAGGATAATCTCTTATTATATATATATGCTTTAAGCACACTTTGATTTTACCTACTTACTCTTAAATTCATAAGTTATTTTCTCATTTACTTATTAACTCTTTCCTATAAAATAATATATTTAAGAATATTATGCCTTACAATTACTTTATTTTGGGAAAATATTGATCAATAATTATTAATGTGTAACCAAATATATTTACATAAGCTATAGAATTCTGTTTTACAAATTCTATTCTCTACCATATATGTATGTATATATATACATATACATATATATTCAATATTGATTTAACAATTTTCTGTTTATAACTCACCAATTTGAATTATATCATTTTTGAAAGTTAAGTATCGATTGTGAAAGATGACGAATCATTTTCTTAAGAGAATTAGAAGAAACGAATGCTTTTGGGAGTTCAGATGAAAGAAAGAGAAAAATAGTACCATGATGTATTTCTTTTATAAGAAAATAAAGAGAGAATATAGAACACACGAAGTAAGAAGTTACAACTTTGATGGAAATACATAGAATGCATATAACATCATATTGTAAAATAGGGAAAAGAGAAGTAATGATGATACTTAGGGAATTCATAGATTGAAAAAAAGATTAGTAGAGAGCCAACAAGGTTCAGAAAGAGTAGTTAGTTATGGCACTAATCTGAGATAATTTCTTAGTTAGTGGAAATGAAGTGTCTCATATATTCTTAAAAATGTATGTATTGACTTTTATAACCGATAGACTTTTATGTGTAAGTGTGAAAGTAAATGAAATTTAATTTATCCAAATGACTGGTTATTTATAATAGCTTTGAATGCAATAGGACTTGGATTTGCCATGATTAAGTCCTTGAGGAATAAGGGTATTTATGGAAGTTAGTTTTCTTGAAAGAACAAGACGCTTGTGTAGAGGCAACTCTAAATCTAGTGTTTTTGAAAACTCTTTTGATGTGACAATATGGAGAATTTTAAAAAAAAAAATATGGCTAGAAATGTTGGAGTAGAGCTAATAATGGAAGCAGAAACTTAGAAATAACCTTCCAACAAGTGGTCATATTTTTAAGAGCTACAGGTGGGTTTATAAAATTATGATATGTTCATTAATTTTACACCATACTATCACCTAAGTGTATTAACAGTGATGTTTCATAATAAATTTACGTGAATAATCACTAAATGATATGGTGCATTCAATTTAATGAGATCTATGACAGATAATAGAGGAATCTGTGTCGAAAGCTCGCTTGATAGGATAGATGACCTATGATGATGAATTGTGAACTAAAGATGCTCTAATTGTTGTTAAAACAATTAATCAAGAAGAAATATAGAAAACCATCCCACAAAGTATTCTTGATGCATAACCCTTAAGGTGTTTATGATAAAGCTCTTATGAGAGTTAAGATGGAACAATCATATAAATGATAGTTTAAATTAGTCATAAGTTGAACATACACATTGTTGGTAGGTATTATGTTGCTTTAAATATAATGAAATCTATGGCAAATAATAAAGAAATATATGTCAAAATCTCACTTGATAAGATAAATGACATATGATGATGACTTGTGAACTAAATATGATATCATTATTGTTAAAATAATTAATCAAGAAAAAATATAGAGAATCATCCCAATAATTATCCTTGAAACATAACTCTTAAAATGTGCTTATGATAAATCTCTTATGAGATGCATTTTTGAAAGTGGCATTGTTAACATGGTACAATCATATAAATGATAGTCCAAATTAATCATAAGTTAAACATACACTTCATTGATAGGTATTGCATTAAAATTTTTGCTAATCTTTGGAAGTTGACTTTTAATATGAGGTTAAAGAGATGGAAGAAAAGAGAATTGAAGAATGGAGTTGAAGTAATGAGAGTCTACCCCAGTTATGCCTCTCCTTAATTTTTAAGGGTATAAGTGTGGCATATAATATAAGATTTGTATATGTTGAAGTTATTTAAGCCAAAGTAATAAAGGAGCTTCTATTTGGAGAAATGAAATAATAGACCAGGGGTTGATAGATCTTGCTTGGGGACCTATGCATATCATGAAATTCTGGCAAATTTATGATGTAAATGGGTATATGTTTCATACAAGATTCTGGTATGAAGGAAAATACTCTTGTAATTTTGGCATTTGTGTTAAAGGAAATGATAAATTAGACGGCGAGATAGATTATTATTGGATTCTCAAAGAAGTTATTGAACTATCTTAGTCAGGCTCTATTGGAGGAAGTATATTACTATTCAACTGTGCTTGGTTTGGTTTTGTTTCTAATCGTGGAACAAGGGTAGACCAGCTATATAATATTGTAGAAGTGAAAGTAAACATAAGGTATGCAAAAATTGATCATTTTATTCTCACCCAACGAGTGTGTCAGGTTTACTATACTTGATATCCACATAAAGCAAGAGATAACGTTGATTAAGCGATTGTCATTTTGAGTAAACTTAGAGCCACCATTAATATTCAAAATAACATTGAACCTGCCCATCAAGAAATTGAAATTACACATTTCTATTTTCTACTTGATGCAATCGATGAAGAGCTCAATCTAGAGGTTGTTGGTGGTGAATACAAAGAAATTAATCTCAGTGATTTGGCAATGCATTTGAAGAAGAGATCATGACTACATCCTCCAGTCACTCTTTAGACGATGTTGAGCAAGATGAGTAAGTATATTGTACCTTTTGTTGCCATTTGTATTTCAATTTATGTGTTTACGGTTTTAGTAGTTATACAATGCACTTTACATTTTCATCTACTTGTCTACATCATACTTATATATTTTATGTTTATTATGTATTGTTTTGTTTTTATTTTATTATATAGTATATGTTATATTCACTGAATAATTAAATTTATTCTCCTTGTTCTAGATATCGATTGGAGGCAGAGATGCTTCCTCCCCACTTATTGAAATAAACATAATTTTTTACTGTTGTGAAATGATATTTTTTGTTATGAACTGTCAAATGTGTAGCCGATAATGCTCTAGTATGAACAACAACACTGCATCTATCAGAATGGTCTTTTGTAAAAAAAAAACTATAAATAAGCTGTTTTCGAAATACACAAACCAAACAACTAAACAAATTATCCAAAAGAGTGACAGAATGGTCATTTATCCAGAATCAGCTGTTTTTGAAATGCACAAACAAACTGCTAGCCAACTTATCAAGATAAGTTGTTTATCAACATATTATCAGGATAAGCTGGATAAGTTGCAGCTGCCCCAAACAGACCCTAAATCTCTCACATGCTTCAAAAATTAACTCACTATCCATATGGGTGAAAGACGTAATATCATTCCTAAGCTTAGTTTTTTTAGATGAAGAAATGTATTTAACTTAGAATTTATATGTCTGTTTATTCAAGTTGTTATAAACCCTGGTGGTAAAGAATTTAGCCAAACCTTAGCTTTGTCTTTAAGGAAAAAAGAAAACAACCTAAGTCAACATCATCAGAGACCACATTATTCCTAAAGGTCACAAAAAAACTTTAAAAAGCTAGCTATATATAAATTAGGGCCTTCTATTATTGAACCTACAAACTAACTAGTTTGAACCATTGGTATTATTGCCCGCTTGAATTTAAAGGTATTGGCTCAAATGATAGGATTATTGATACTTTAATGTATTTCATCTACCATATGGCAAGAAAAAATCTTTAAGTGGTCTAAGCTGGTCATTTTCTTTCTGTGGGTTTGTCATTTTTCCTAATGTATTTTTGTGGTGTTTTAATTTTTTAAAGTACTTTTTATTTTAGGGTTAAATAGTACTCTCTTAGGAATAACTACTGACCTTAAATTAATAAGTCACAAAAATTCACAAAATATAACAACAAATAATATTAAACAAATAATGTGTAGAAAGTAATTAACACAATTCATACTATTTTTTGTGTTTTAATTAACTAATATAACAAAACACAATAATGTAAATAGAAAACAAAATACACAAGAAGAGTAACACTATAATTTTAAAATCTAAACATCAAATTCTCAACTAATATTCTCCTAATTTGAAAAATTAACATCATTTTCATGCAATAATGGCAAAAACTTGATCCTCAAAAAAGTTGTGAAGCACGAGGTGTCTTGCAAGTATATGTATCGATCAAGTAGTATACAAATTTTGAGTTCATATATTGATCCCATGAGAAATAAGTTAATTTTTAAGCAGTCCAAGTACTAGTTTACTAACTCTAAGTTCAATTCAAAATGTTTCAATTTGTTTAAGGAGTTCTTTAAATTCCTAATATATTAAAATAAATCTTAGTGATTTTTGGGTTTTTACTAAAGATAGAAAGTCTTTCGTGAGTTGGATTTTGAGAAATTCTATTTATCTTTCCACCAAATTCTATTCTAATATAGTTGACATGCAAGGACAAACACTCTTTGCTCTATTCTTAGACATGAAAAATATTTGAGCCTCATATTTGGGTCAAGATCCCTTAACCCTACAAAATCTCACATGATTCCTTATTCTCATGTCTAATTGTAATATCTTAATAGTAATATTTCCATTCTACTAAGAAAATATTTGTTAACCTGATTGCTCTTCTAGTTTAAAGTCAATAATATCCTAATTTTTGGAAGAAAATTAACTTTTACAAAAAAGTAAAGGAAGCATACATTTGAATGAAATTTCTCTTTGATCCAAGACAATCTTTTTCTACAGTCCACTTCCCTCTTTGAATTTCTCTTCATGATGTGTTAAGGTCTTTCCTCCAGTATAGCTCCCACATTCATCATAGTATATTTCCCAATAGATTTCTTTTGTCTCATTTTATTTTACGCATCTTAGGAGTAATGAAGTAGTCGCCTTCGGAAAAATTTTTCGATGATGAGATATTGAGCAGCTCAAAATTTGAATCTCCTTAGGTCTATTATTTCTTCGAGGTCCTTTCATGTTTTTAGGTTTGGATGTAGGGATCCATCCAACTCTTTATGGTTTTAGCTTCCATCTCCATGGTCTCCAATTCCTCAATGGTCGTTCAAAAAAACCTTAAGTGGTTCCTTTCTCTAAAGTAAATGTAACAGAAACTTTGCCACTTAGTTTTCTTTCTGATTAATGTGCTCAATCCATAAGTTTGTATACTTCCCTACTTTGCCTCTGCCTTGTTCAAAAATTTGATCATCATCTCATCTCTGGCTTTGAATTCTTCGTTGATCTGATTTACTAAAGTCTAACTTTATTAACAGATGACAGACACCCATTTTGAGAGCTAAGCACAGACCGACCATCAGTACTTCATATTATGCCTGATTTTTGTGACATCAAATTTAATGGTGACCGGGTGATAGAGATGTTCTCAAGTCAAACTGCTCAGTATCAGTTTGATCCTTCTGCTTGCCTGGCTCGAAGCTTCATCAATGTACAAAGTTCAGGTTCAGTCGCTAACATCTGTTTCTTCATTTGATTCACCTTGTTTGGAGAATTCTACTAGGAGTTTGAGCCTTGATCGTTATTCTGGAATGTAGGTGATGTCATACCATGAGCATATTGGATATTTATGATGGATATTGCACCTCCCAACTTCTTTGATTCCTCTTGAAACGGCCCGGCCAAAGTCATGACTGATGTTCTGATCTTCTATTATTAGTCAGGCTACTGAATTGACGTTTATGTGATGACTTTCTATGTCTAGCAGATGTCTGGCATCTTAATGGCTTACTAGGCGAAGAAAACTTTCTCTAATTAAAAAGAATTTACTTAGTTCATCGAAGGCAATGGGGATCTCGATTATAGTTTTGTCAGTTTCGAGACCCCTCCTTTAGTTGGTGTTGATTGTCTAACATTTATGCTTCACACTATTGACTGCCCAGAGGTATCATGTATCAGGATTGCTCTAGATTACCACGAATAGTTACTATTTTCTAGTTGCACATAAACTTCACTGCCACGTGATAGGTGGATACTATTTCTCTAAAATTATTGAGCAGGAAGTGACCGAAGATTGCATTGTAAGATTATGCATAATGCTTCCTTTCGTTCACCGAAAAACCAGTACAGAGGGCCGGTAGGCTTAACTAGGTGAATAGTCAACAAATGCATTTTTTCAAAAACTGATTTAAATAGCATATTCCCCGAACTCTTTTATCAACTAAGAGGTTGCCTACCTAGTAGTTATTAATCATCATCATAACTACTATGGTGTCATTGTAAGAAATCCCCGTGGAAGTTCACTTCGAAGCAACGAAAGTACTCCTCTGCTCCTAGCCTATTACGATAGGTTCTTTCGATCGAGTCTCCACTGAGTATAGTTGGTAGTATCCCTACGATGTGGATAGTGTTTACTTAGACGGGTTCATCTGAGCCATCTTCTAGAGGGAGTTTTCCCCACCTCTATGTTTCTGTTCTGAGGAGAAAAACTCTTTGAGTTTTCCAACCTGAATCAGTTCCTCGACCATACTTCGAAGGAGTCAGTACTCTTGTGTCATGATCATAGTCCTTATGATACTTGCAAAATTTACTGGTGATCTAGAAGAAAGCTCTGGTTCTCAAAGGTGGAGCTTTCTTGGTGTACTTAGCTTGAATAGCTTCCACCAACTCTTCTATTGAAGCCCTCACTTAAGTGGGCTTCAATGTTTCTTAGTCTCATGAACTCCGTCATTGTAAACTTATTTTAGCCTCTCTGCCACCATGAGACAACCAACATCTCTCTCCTTTGAGGTAATGACCTCTTTTTCCCTCCACCTATCATCTCTCGAGCCTTTTTCTCTGAGTTGCGGTCAGATTTATCACTTTTTAGATAAGGTGGGCTGACATATTCTTTCACCGTGATAATCACATTAGCCAATTCCAAGAGGTCAGCCAAAATCTTAGGTTTATGTAAAACCAGAATGTATTTAAATTGTGAACTTCTTAACTCTTATGTCAGGTTGCCCTTTGCTAATATGGCATCTCTTTTTGGGAAATGAGTGACATATTCTCATATCTCATTCGGCCCCTACTTGATGTGTCAAGGAACCTCTCCTTGAGAGACTTTTGGGCGCTAGCAAACTGTACCATGAATAGATTCTTAAACGCACTGAGGAAGTAATAATTCCTGCCAGGAGACCATTGAACCACCTGAGAAGTGAAACCCTAAGTGTGGTATAGAATGACTGACACTTTAACATGTCAAAAACTTTGAGAATGAATATAACCGACTCAAACGATGTTATGTGATTGGTTGGATCGCTCTAGCCCTTATAGGGCTCCAAGTATGAAAGCTTAAACTTTTTGGGAGACTCTGCATCAATGATCTACAAGGGGAATGCATTCTCCGACCAACGGTAGACTTCCATTTCCACCCCCTCCCCCCTTGTGGTATGGTCCTCGGTATGGACCGAACACTATTTTGGTACTGTGATTCTGCACCTCGTTTGGCCCCCTAAGCCTTCAAGTGGCCTTGAGGTTCATGTGCTTAAGGATTTGGCTCTGGAGGAGCTTGTGCTCTCCCATTAAGTATAGCACGGGACAATTTTGTTGTTTATCTCGCTATTAGGTCTTGGAGACCCGGGATTTGTTGTTGCATAAATTCTCGAAGAAACTTCATGTTAGAGATTTCTCCCAAGCGGGTTTCTTCTCTATGGCGCGTTCCTCTTATTGTTGATAGCACGGTTTTACGCTCACCACACTATGCTCACCACACTTTTTTATGATGTTAAATCCAATTATTTGGATCAAAACACTCAAGGAACAACACAGTGGATGGATGAGAAGAATAAAGGAAAAAATAGAGAAATTAAATGCACAATAAAACTAGTTTTCTGAAAATGGATTCAATAATCTCTTTTGAAGAAATGAATACCAATTTATAGATCATTGGGGTTGTCTAGTAATTTACATATTTTTCTAAATTTTAATAGAATCGTTGCAAGCAATTAATGCACCATTACACTTTTAGTATTTATAACTAACGTTAGGATACTTCAATATATGTAACTATCATTGTGGTTGTTTAATATTTATAAATATTTAAAGTGGGCACTAATGGCCCATTGATATTTGCATCGGTCATCTGATAATCGTTTGGTCTACCGAAAGGCCTTAGATCGACTAGAAGGCCATAGGTCAGCTAGAAGGTTTTCAGTAGGTCTTCTAGAGGGAACCCCCTATAGATGCCTTATTATTAGGACAAACTTAGACAAAATTTGATAAGTAGCTCTTCTTCGGACTAAGGTCTTCATAGAGGTTGAAAAGATATTCTAAAGAGCCACAATTGGTCCTTTTTGTGAAGGGTCCCAAAATCAAGTTGATTATACATGAATTTTCCCTCGATTATGTGCATAATATTCTTTCATTTGATTGTACCTTTTACAATCCAAATTCGATGCAAATAACGATTTTGCCATATACCTTAACAACGAAACACACAAATATTGAAGGCAAATTGTGGCGAAGAAGCCTAATTAACTAGATTATTGAACAGGCAAAGCTTATGGAGTACAATTTATAGGAACAATGTACAAAATCATCTCATTCACCTTTACTTTTTCTGCATTTTTCCTCTTTTACAAATATCTCATTTATGCCCTATTGGATGCGACCGTGCTGGGTCTCGAGCGGCACAATCTTGATCGGTCGCTACAGTCAAAACTCTTTCATACCATCTTATCCAAGTCTTATATATTATATATTTCAGTACTAACTGTTTCCGAATCAAGTTTTTTAGGGTTAAAATCTTATCAGATAATTGTCAACTAAATCAGAGTTTGATAAACAACAATAAGAAAACATCAAATTTCATACTAATTGCACGCGGGAGGAAAATTACAGCTGGTCTATGTATTTGGATTATATATATACAAATATATTATGAGCTGTCTTGCAATCTCATATTGATAATAAAAAATTAGTGCAGCTAATCGTTACTAGAGGAACCCCACCGGCAAGTTTATCCTGTCGGAATGAGCATATATATATATATATAAAATCAACATTTGGTCCAGTAATTCCCCCCAAAAGGATTGACGACACTTATGTGCCCTCACCACAGGATTCGAACCCCGACCCGAGGGGATTACGCCGGAGGTCACACCAATAACTCAGGTCATTCGCACACACATATGTATATACATACATACATACATACATACATATGTGTATGTATATATATATATTAATCTAATTTTAAGGGCATAAACGAGTTCAATCTCGATCTTAATACAATGTTTTATTCAGCTCAATAATTATAAAATTTTACGCGCATTCACATGCATGCCATCCAATTCTTCTCTATTTATAACTAACACCAACATTTTACTTTACATGCATGTATATATATATAATATATATATATATATATATACATACATACATAAAAAAATTTGTAATTCATTTGTATTAAAAGGAAAAACACAATTTTCTCAGCCCCAAAGATTGAATCCACTAATTTAAAGTATGAAAACGAAATATGAAAAATGATTTGCCATTAAAACACAAACTGGACATGAAGAAAATAAGTACACATTTGCAGTCTAAACACACCAAACTTGAATAAAATAGTCTCAATCAAGGCTAGAATCATATTCTGTCCAAGGCGAAGGAGCTATCCAACCAGCACATAAATGGCGTAGATTATGCCCGGTATGTATCCCAACAAGGTTAGCAATAGGCAAATCCAAAACTCCACCTGCACATCGGAAAAGATTTACATATTTTAGCCCATGTTTTTCATTAGAATAAACTTCAGTGTAATAAGATTAAATTCAAAAGGTGCGTTTATGTACACACCACCAAATTCTTATGTATTTACATATCTAACACTTAAACTATGTCTTTTTAATTTTATAGCACGTAACTTTCAATTACATAAAAAAATACCACTGTTCAAACATTTTAGAAAAGTGAAATATATCTTTGCATATATAGATAATGTCGTATATAGGGGTGTAAATGAGCCGAATACAAGCGAGCCCAGACTCAACTTGTGTTCAGCTCGTTTATATTTCGAGCTCAAAAAATGTTCACTTGTGTTCAGCTCGTTTATATTTCGAGCTAAAAAAATGTTCGATTTGCTTAGCGAGCCGAACACGAATCATTCACAAGCAAAGAGTCATTTTGACAACCCTGATCACACAGTCATATGATGTTAAGGATTGGGACAAGATTTAAAACATCATTTGAATCTAATTTACTAATTTTTATTTTCTTTTCTTAATTATTGATTATAAATCTTTGTAGTCATGTAGCCAATTAAAATTTTTAAAAATACTACTCATTAAATATAAATATAAATTGATTAGTAGTATTTCGAGCCAAAACGAGCCGAACACGAGTTGTTCGCGAACAACGAGCCGTTCTAACAGCCCTAGTCGTATATGTAAAAATTTAATTTTAAGTATTAGATATATAAAAAGATAAAAAGAATTGGTATGTACAAAAATCTTTCGATTCAAAAGCTCTAACCATAAATATAAAATCTTTTGCCATATATTGATGAAGGGAAAAACAGTAGGTAAAGATAGGATTGAAATTCATTGAATATATTTTAAGATGAATATAAAAAAGTTATTTACATGATTTAATATCATGTTTATCTATAAAAAAAATTTAAAATCTTTCCATTAAGAACTATATTACTATAATTCAAGGAGAAAAAATATGCGCACCTAAGATTTACGCAATGCTAGCATGCCAGGAAGATTATTCAGAGGCTATTGGGGGATATATCCGTGTTATACACCCTGTAACCTCTCTGTAACCAACTTGTAACGTATAAATATATGAAAACAGAAACACACAACTTACTAGAAGGATATACCGCGGATATAACCCCTCAATATCATTTGGCTAACCTCTCTTACATACGTAGCGTTGTGTATGTCTTACGTACGCAAAATTTTCTCACAATTCAAGAGAGCAGAGAACAGATGAAATATCAAAATTATTGCCGGGTGATGTTTTTATAAAATACAAAACTATAATATAATTTAAGAGAAAAAAACTTAAATTCTATAAACAACATTGAATTTTCTCTAAATCTAAAAATAAAATAATAATAATAATAATAAAAGTTTGATAAACTCACTCCACAGCCGAAACGGAGGAAGACGCCGACGGGAGGAAGGATGATGGCCAGTATGACCTCTAAGAACGTTGCCGATGCCATTTCTCTCTTACTAAAGAGCTCTCTCTTTCTTTCTATTAATTGCTGTAATTGTTGTGCATTGTAAGTAGGAGAAATGGGCCTTTTATGTTGGTGAAGGTGGCTTCGTTTGCTCCCACGTGTATTTCGTGCATGCCACGTCTCTGCGTGAGAGGATGCCGCGTGTAGGATAAGTTTGGTTTTGTTTTTATTTTTGTATTAACTTTGATTTTTTCTTACTAATTGCGTAGGAGGGCTGTTTGGTTGGTACTTTTAATCATGTACTGTAAATTTGATGCATGAATTGTTGAAATATTTATATTTGGTGTGCTGTAAATAAAAGATATAATCAATTTATGAGGTTTATATTTTTACATAAAAGTCATTTTTTGTGTCACTAAAGTTCCCTTAAATTGAGCGAAAATCAATTACATCGTACTATCTCATTTTTGCAACTCTCTTAATCTCCTAGGCTTTCAGAGCAATTTCCTTCGTGCGGACTATATATATAAACTGTATCTGCACAAATCTCAATGAGATACAACGATCACAAAAGAAAAGACGTGATAGGTGAGATTAACATTACCTACATAGTGTTGGATCTATAGTGATGGAATGATAATAGTTATGGCATACTGAGGCCCCACAATAATCGAAGAATGTGTTCTTTCTCCAAATCTCTAGAGTTGAACCCTCGGATAAGTTTAAACTCCCAGTTTTAGAAGCTTACAAGGGCTTGTTGGATCCTAATGACTACCTCTCTTCGTTCTAATCATCGGTGTGTCTGTTGAAGGTCTCTGACACATTCAAATGTTGGTTGGTCTTCACTACCCTAAGATCATCAGTTCTGAGGTGGTTCAACTCACTCACGGTCGGAGTAATTACTTGCTCTTTCGATTCATGAGGCTTTTTCTTGGCACTGTTTGTGAGCGTCTGAAGGCAAAAGAAGAGGCAGCTTAAGCAAGGATTGAATCAGAGCTTGCACTCATTCATTCTACAAACCATTTAGAGGGAGATGCTGGAGGTGAAGAATCTGCAAGCGAACATGACACAAGGCACCATAACACAGAGTCTGAAGTCTGAGAGGTTACATTTTGACCTCAGCCTAGAAGAACCCTAATGTGTTTGCACAAATCTTAATGAGATCCAACAATCACTAGGGAAAAAAAACGTCAGAGGTGGGGACCCACACCAATAAAATCAAGGGTCCACTTCTGGACCGCCCGACTCTTGCTAGCTGGTTGAAGGCAAACCCTCAAATAGAGCAAAAATCAATAACCCAAACCAAGGGTGTCCCGGCATAACCTCCATACTCAACAGGATTCATCACACAAAACCGGACATAAAATAGAGGTTGCATGGCTACCTAATCGACAGTATGTATTATTTCACCAACCCCCAAGCTATGGTCCCCCTATTGTACAACCGACTGGACGTCTTTTTGGGGCTCCCGACCTAATTTATTTCTATTTCCTAAATACCCCCCTACTGTACTTATTTTACATTGAGTACAGGTGTAATTTCGTGGTCCAAATATATATAAATTAAAAACTCATCTCATTTCATGAATAAGGCTGCGCATTGTCACAGTTCATTATCGTACTCTATTTTTCTCTCCTTATTATGCTCTATTCCTTGGGTGTGTCTCGGGACAAGTTTGAATTCAATATCCTAAAAGGTACGATGAGCATGGAATCATGTCGTCAATAAGAAAAGGAGCACAATAACAAGAGAAAAACCACCAAAAAAACATGGTGAATGTTGGATGTACTAGAGAGTTCAAAGAGGAGTTTGTGCATTAAGATATGCAAGAGCTGAGGAGCTAAATAGCGAATCAGGTGTCATGATAGATCGCTGAGGTCCTTAGGGTTGTCATGCTCTAAGAGGAGAATGCACTTCTATAGGGCAGAACCCTCCCTTAGAAACGACGTTGGCACACAATAGCAAAAGGTTGATCCTTGGTTCAGAGAGAGCTAGATAATTACATAACCTGCATAGTGTTGGATCTATAGTGATGGAATGATAATAGTTTTGGCATACTAAGGCCCCACAACAATCAAAGAATGTGTTTTCTCTCCAATTCTCCAGAGTTGAACCATGTATAAGTTTAAAACTCTTAGTTTTAGAAGCTTACAAGGGTTTATTGGACCCTAATGACCACCTCTCTTCGTTCTAATCATCGGTGTGTATGTTGAATGTCTCTGACACATTCAAATGTTGGTTTTTCTTCACTACCCTAAGATTATTAGCTCTAAGGTGCTTCAACTCACTCACGGCTGGAGTGATTACTTGTTCTTTCGATTCGTGAGACTTTTCTTGGCACAGTTTGTGAGCGCCTGAAGGTTAAAGAAGAGGTAGCTTAAGCAAGGATTGAATCAGAGCCTGCGCTCATTCATTTTCTCACTTGCACTCATTCATTCTACAAGCCATTTAGAGGGAGATGTTGGAGGTGAAGAATCTGGAAGCATACATGGCATAAGGCACCGTAACACAGAGTTTGAAGTCCAAGAGGTTACATTTTGACATCGGTCAGGAAGAAACCTAAAGTGGCTAAATTGCTAGAGATGGCCAACAAGTATATTAACGCATATGAAATTATCACAAAACCCGAGCCATCTTATAATAGACCCCAGAAGATAGCCTCACATAATAGTGGGTGGAAGACGAAATAAAAATTATGACCACTCGCCTGCCCTCGGTATTGAGATGGTCAGCCACTTCATAATAATGGAGAAGCGGTCTGGAGTAACAATCAGGGAGGTTAGGCAAGGAGCCTTAACCAATGATTGGTTCAATACTATGAGAGACGAATCCAACACTATGATCATTGTATAATGATTATGAAATCCCGCAGGCCAATTCATTGAGAGTGTCAATGGAAGAGATAGTGGACACCATTCAGGATAAAGAATACGTCAAGTAGGCACCGCTAATCAGGGTTGGCGCTTTCCTTTGGGATCCAAAGAAATAATGCAGGTACCACCACAACCACGACACATTGAAGTGTAGACACCTCTGAAACTTGATCAAGGAGTTGATTAGGGCCAGAAAGTTTAAGAAGTTTCTGGCAACTAGAGCTATGATACAGAGGCAATAAAAGGCCCAAGTTGTGAAGCCCAGGACGAACCTATTGGGGTGAAAATTATTCATATCACCAAAACAATCCCAACCATATTTGAAGGAAATGAGTCATCCCGACGAACCTCCCAGAAAAGGTCTCAGTAAGGGGAACTGTAAAGCGTCGCTTCCATGCAGAACGGAGGAAGTTACCCCTCATCGCATTCACCAATGCAATTCTAGCTCCAAGGGGAAATCCTTACAACGATGTCATTGTTGTAATGGCGGTAATCAACAACTGTCAGGTAGGGAGTATCCTAATCGAAATTGATAGCTCCATGAACATACTATTCTAATCGGTGTTTGATAACCTGAGTCTTCAAACCGACTAGTTGGTGGCACCGACTAGCTCTTTGTATGGTTTTTAAGAGATACAAAAGAGGCCCTAGGAGCAATTCCACTGGCGGTCACCTGGCGAGAGGTTGGAAAGCAAGTCACTCACACGGAATATTTTCTAACAGTGGACTCACCGCCTCCTACATCACATTCTTTAGCTACCCATTGTTGAACCGATTAAAGGCTGTGGTATCCACATATCACGTTAACGGTGAAATTCCCTAGTGAACGAGAAGTGGTCAACAATTGGGGAGATTTGAAGTAGTCCCCTGCAGAACTGAAGGGAATGGGGTCTCGAGACAGACGAGACCACTTCGAAAATCCTCTTTACTAATAGAGAGCCTGGTAAATCGAGTGAGAATCTTATTGCAGGACACAGGGAGCTACTGATCCATATGCTTCGGGAGCATCAAAACTTCTTCGCTTGGTCATCAATTAAGATGTCAAGAATACTGATCAACATTGTCTCACATTGGTTCAATGTAAATACCACCATCTGACTTGATAAGCAGAGAATCAAAAACTCGGTGACAGAACTAGCCTGACTAATCAAGGAGGAGGTGTTGAATTTGAAGGATGTCGGTTGCCTCTCTAATGTAGTCATGGCCCAAAAGGCCAATTGTAAATGACGAATGTGCATGAGCATTACCAATTTGAATGTTGCTTGCCTGAAGGATCGCTACCCCCTAGCGAGGTTCAATGTCCTGGTGGTCTGCAACCGAACACTCTGTCATGAGTTTTCTGATGCATTCTCATGATATTATCACCAAATTGACACTTAAAAGTTTGTTATTATAATTGTTTATGGAGTGTATTGTTTTATAGTAATATCCTTTAGGCTTGACTGACATACTCAAAATTTATCACTATCGAAAATGATCTCCTGCTCAGCAGTTATAAGTTCCGTGAGGGGCAACGGACAAATCATTACAGGAGATTTTTCAGAGATTAACTCATTATTGCCCTACCGATAATCAAACACTGAGCTACCAAACAAGCGTGATAATATACAGAGTCGGCAACACAAACTAAAATAAAAGACAAATCATTACAGGAGATTTTTCAGAGATTAACTGATTATTGCACTACCTATAACCAAACACTGAGCTACCAAACAAGTGTGATAATATACAGAGTCGACAACACAAACTAAAATAAAAGACAAAGCAAAAACCAAGGTATAGACAAAAAAGAACATATTTCAATTTTGTGACAAAAAGGATTCACATGCATTAAAAGTGCAAAAGAAAAGTATTTCTTTTCATTTACGGTCACAATCCAACCTAACAATTCCGACAATATAATTGATCGTTCAAATTGATTTGAACTAAAAATTAACTAAGATTTTACATTTGCAAATTTTAAAAATTTATCAAAATAATATTTATCCTCTAAAGAAGAAATAAAACCAACATAATATCTAGAACCTATAAATTGCATACATCATAATTATTTTATAAATTAAAATCAACTTATACATGATTTCATCAAATAACAATTTTTTTTTAAAAACACAACAAGAATGCCCATCAAGTTCCATCTTAATTTTATACTTTAAATCTCAAACCCTATATCCATGATTACATTGTTAGAGCCACCAAGGAAAATCCAAAACAAAAACCCTGTTTTTTATTTCTCCTCACTCCGCCCGCATGATAACTAAGAAAATATTAGGTGCGTGAGGACAACCAATAAGGAAGTAGTACACTTGCACTGCACTCAAAATGTACTGATATTTTCTCCGTTATAACGCTTGGGGTGTAAACAGGCCGAACATGAGATATTTCGAGCTCAAAAAGTGTATTTGTGTTCAGCTTGTTTGTTTAACGAGCCGAACATGACCACGAGACGTTTACGAACAAAGAATTGTTTTGACAACTCTAATCACGTAGTCATAAGATGTCAGTGATTCGGGCAAGATTTAAAAATTATTGTTCATATTAAAGCATCATTTGAATTTATATTAAAACATCATTTGAATTCGATTTAATAATTTTAATTCTATTTTTGTAATTAATACTTTAATTGATTATAAATCTTTGTAGTTTTATAGTTAATTAATTTTTTTAAAAGTACTATTCATCGAAGAGATATCTAGATATATATAATTGATTAGTAGTATTTTGAGCCAAAATGAGTAGACACGAACGTATAAATTTTAGCTCGTGTTGTTCGTGTTTGGCTCGTTAAACTAACGAATGAGCCGAAAATGAGACACTTAACGAGTTGAACACGAGCTGTTCACAAACAACGAGCTGTTTTACGGTACTAATGACGCAACAATCACATTTTTAAAGACTAGGTAAAAGGACACGTCAGCAGCGTCAAGTGGGCCCACTTTATAGGATCTGAGCCTTCCCGCCCGCTAATACGGCCTCAGAAGAACGTACCAATCCGGTAGCCACTGAAACAGAAGAAGGACGCAATTTATCAATGTCTTCTTCGACTTCAGAGCCCTCCAGGTGAAAAAATTCATTCTTCTTCTTCTTCATTGTACGATGATTTAGAATACGGAAGGAGATTATTTTGTTCTTGTTTCAAGGTCGGAGGAAAAAGCCCCAATTGACTCGGACAAGCCATCAACATCTGCAGGGGAAAATGAAGTATGTAAAGCCTGCACCTTTGACAGATCTCCATCCGAAATGGTTTCCCACTACAGCAAATTCAAGGAAGAAATTCATCGGTTCTGCTTATATTGCCTCAAGTACCTTCTGCACCTGGATGGCTACCCTGCTACCTGCATATTCTGTGGAGAATCTCTCAAAGATGAAGAATATTGGCATGTCTTATCTCCGAGCCACAAGGCAATGGTGAGCATGCTTAGAGATGAAAAGGCCATTCCTGTTAAGGAAAGAGCTTACTGCGCAAACCAACAGTGTTCGGCTCTGCACTCGAAGGCTGAAGCGAGGCTGCCTCAGGAAGAGCTTGCGAAGCTCTGTTATGATGCTTCTGGGCTTGCAGAGTGCAAGAAATGCAAGCAGCGTTTCTGCTTGAACTGCCACGTTCCATGGCATGATTTGATGTCGTGTGATGATTATAAGAAATCGGTTGTTGCAGCGGAATTGGAGGCTGATGATAGAAAGTTGTACAGGCTTGCGGAGAAGAAGTTTTGGGTTACGTGCAGTGACTGCGAGAGGATTATAGAGCATGATGGAGGCTGTGACAATGTTCATTGCAGGTATATGTTATTTTTTTCAAGATTTTTTTTTTTGTTTGAATGTACGTGAACGTATGTGCTAGCTCAAACTTCTCAAGTAAAGCATTATTGTATATGTATAAGAAAAAAGTACCGACATGAATCACAGGAGGATCTACCGGCGGCACAGACAGGATAAGACGTGTTGCAGGAGGGCCCTCCAATAGGAGACTCGGGGGCCCATGTGTCCGATCAGAAGCAGCAAGACCAAAATTAACCAAGGCATCCAACCGGCCCATTCGAACAGTTCGACTAGCCGCTAAGTACACGGGAATCCAAGGCATCCAACCGGCCCATTCGAGCAGTTTGACTAGCCGCTAAGTACACGGGAATCCAAGGCATCCAACCGGCCCATTCGAGCAGTTTGACTAGCCGCTAAGTACACGGGAATCCAAGGCATCCCCATGATGGAACCATCCCAACGGGAAAAGCTAACCCCTCAAGTCTGACAATTCCCTCAGAGGTACTCTACAGCCTCAATCTCAGCCATCCCCTTAGATCCATTCGTCTAAAAGCGGCTACCTATCAGATTACGGTGATTCACTCTCTATCTAATAGCCTAGCTCCGCCTAGCCAACAAGAGTTCCTTATCGAGGATCGAGAGTCAAAGGCCATGCCTCATTAACTGATCGACTCCACTTAACTGACCAAGTCAACATTGTTGACCTTTTTGCATAAAGAGTCTAGCCAACTAATAGTATCAAACCTAGCGACCGATAGGCATACAAGACCAGGCCGATCGATGGATATCTCTAGCTTAGCAGACCAGCAGGGCATGTTAAAGTGCTCATCAATCTAACCAGCTGAACTTTAGAGCCACCAAACCTATAATAATAAGCATGTCCCCTATTAAAATAAGGGCACATGTAAATTCACAAATGGTACCCCTTTTATCTATAAACAGATTGTCATTTTATGAATAAAGAGTTATACACTTCCTCTAAATCACTATTCATTTCTATTGATTTATCTCTCTCTCTCTATCTCTTGTCGCACACTTTATTCATTTGGTGTGATTCATCGACAAATAAGGATCCTACAACACACTACAAAAATTGATTCCATTTTCGAAGGCCATATGCCATCGATTAAAATCATAAAACCATACGTTAAAAAATTTTTAACAGCTTGTTGATAGTTTTAAAATCATAGTTAAGAGTCTTGTCGGCAATTCATAAACTAATGGCTTTTACTTACTAACTGTCTTCCAAAGAGTGATGATCATCACTTTATGATGAATTTGAAGATGTGGCTAATTACAATGGCTAAAACTGTCATATTTAGCAGATGATTTTGCATAGATAAGCCATTAGATATAACCGTTGAGGTAGTCGTCGGTAAATTGGAACAAATTTATATTTTTGTCATAGTAACCTGATCCCGACTTTCTATATAGATGTAAAATGCGATGTATGTGATTTATGCTTAACTTTTTTAATAGTTATTCTTAATTAGTAAAAAGCCAAAAACTTGATCCAAAGCAAATGCTAGATAAGTTTTCCACTATGAAACAAATAAGAATACAATTCTAATAATTAAATATGAGATACTACACAAGTATACGTATCGTTATCAAGTAATATAGGACTTTTTCTTATAAAATCCCGAATATTGAACCCACAGGGAAGACTGCAATATGGAAGACTGCAATATGCAGACTGCAATATGCACTTTAAAAAAAATTTAGATGACAAAAATCTACTTAACAAAGTATTCTTACTTAAATATAAGATGATATAATATGAATGAAAATTTTATTCTTTTTGTAATTTTTGGTTTATTGAAATAAAGTAAGCAACTAATTAACTTAACTAAATATTTGCAAGATGAAGGAAATATAATTAAAATAGCTTTTTTCTTATCATGAATCAGTAGTAAGTATAGAAATTCTATTGTGGAAGTAAACTAAATGTGTTGTGTCAAATAGGAGCAGTAATATTCATTACTCTTGCTAGAGATTCTATAAAGAACATTGGCTAATTTAAAGATTGAATAGTCTTGAAGAGCAATTTAACATAAGATGCTAAAATAGGAATGAAAGTTTGATTCTTTTTGTAATTTTTGATAATTGAAAAAAAAGTAAGCAACTAGTATGGAAACCTAAAACTATAAATCAAATTGAGAGCTTTAGGCTGTCACTCTAAAGTCCTCTAATTCTATATTCATGAAAATTTTATTTCCCTATTTATTTGCACTGAACCCCATGAACTACATTCTCATTCATGAAATCAACATGTGATTCTAACCATTTTTTGATTGAGACAAGACCATATCTGTTATGAATTCGTCGCCTGTCACCATAAGACACTCTGAGGTCACTCTTGCTCTGAGGCTAGGTAGAAGGGCTCGAATGACCAGGAACAGGTTAATCAAGACCATATCTGTTATGAATTCGTCGCCTGTCACCCTAAGACACTCTGAGGTCACTCTTGCTCTAAGGCTTGGTAGAAGGGCTCGAATGACCAGGAACAGGTTAATCTAGACCCAACAACAGGTTCCCTTTTTTGTTTTGGTTCTGATCTTTGATTCCTCTGGATAAGAATCAGTTTGCTATTCTTTCTGACTGTGTGTACTGCGTCCCCTCGCGACACGAGCTCTCTTAGGCTTGTTGTTCAGGTTGATCATTCTGTCAAGAGACTTTTGATGAAGAAAATTGTCAGAGATGTTTCCTCCCTACAGGGAAAGGGTTCAGTTTCTCCGGTGAAGCTCCTGGCCTAGATCTCGGAGATATTCGAGCATGTCATGGAGCAGCACCTTTAGGTTCCTCACCCACGACGTATTTGCAGTAGGAGAGCGGGATTCATTGTGAGGCTGAGGTACTTACGCTCCATGGTGTAGACCGTCGAGCCTGTCTAGAAGTCTAAAGGAGCTCCAGATATGGAGCTTATTGGGGATGTGTCAGAGTTAGGTTCTATTATTGTTCACTACTACTATTGTTGCAGTGTTGGTCACATCTCTTATTTTATCATCTTCTATTGGTAGTAATTAAAAAATATATTTATTTAATTATTGTTCTCCTACTTTGAGTAAATATTATGTTCATACTATTTTTGATAGTGGGGCGAGATCTGGGGCACACCTTCATCGATACTCCCCTCATCTATACTTAAGAGAGGGCTATCGCCTGTTCATGAGGAAGTGGGTCTGAAAGGTCCCCACCGTCGCTCCTCTTATAGTTCCTCCTTCGGTTCTAGAGGCTGCTATTTTGATCTTGGGCCAAGTTGTCCCCTCACTCGATCGTAGTTTGGAGCTACCTTAGGTTAATCCTAAGCGTAAGCCGGGTTTGATCTTTAGGAGGACATTTTCAATTATCTTCCTGATGTTCCTGATGACCTACTCAAAGAGGAACACCTCCTCGGTGAGCTGTAGCGTGATTTTGAGATCGCAACTCTCCATGTCATGGTGGTGACCACTCGTGGTCAAAATTCCACTTCTGATGACTCAACACTTGATCTCGATGTGGCTGACCATCACGAGCCTGCAGAGACTTAAGATGTCCCCATGAACGATTAAGGGAGTCCTACTATGGAAGAGACTATCATCCTTCTATAGGGCCAGATAACCATCCTCACTACCAAAATTGCTACGTTACTGGCTAATCTAGCTGGGTTTACGTAGTCTGGCCTCTGGCGTAGGTAGAGTCACTTTTTGTGACACTTGTTGTGCCACTTAAACCTATGAGAAGAGTACATGCCACTTTGTCTGAGGTTGCCCACCATGAGCAGACACCTTCAAACTCACACTTGTAGTCCTTAGTGGATGTGAAATTCAAGGCAGCCTTAGCTGCTCAGCTGGGTGAGACTGTAGTTCAAAGTGGTAGACCTTACCTCGAGACATACAAATACATATTGTATCTTTCAGGGTTAGTCCCTTCACCTTTCAAATAGTGTTGTGAGAAGACTCACCTATCGAAGGTGGAGAGATCCGTGAAAACATAGAGGGATGGCCTTATAGCCTGAAAATAACCAACAAGCGCCTTTCACCACTTCGTAGAAAAGGTGAGCTCGATGCGAGGTACTTCAATAGAAACAACTTGATGTGTTCGACGCCCTTTTGAGGGGAAGGGCGCTGAACAAATGCCTCAGCGGGCATGTGATTTACCTATGGTAATCCGTATTGGGTGCTTGAAAGAGCCGAAGGTTATGATTCTCTCAGGAGCACAAAAAATACTCGGAGAAAAAGAAACAAAGTTTCCTTTGACAATGTCAATCGTGACCACCTTTTCACGTACAAGAATGGCATAATAGCTTCAAGTTGCTAACCATAACAACTAATGGATGGATTTGAAGTACAAGGTCTACGAGAAACAAAAAGTAACACTACAATAGAAAGAAAGTTAAGTCACTAAAAATGTAAGCAAGCCCCCTAAAAGAGAGAAAGCGCACTACTCCTAGTGGCTCCACAAAACTACAGGTCTGTTTGGACCCGCAGAACAGGCAAACACAACTCCATAGATGGAAAGAGAGTAAATCTTCCCCAAAGGAGCTACTAACCTTGTGAATATACTAGAATCCTCAAGAAGTAAAAAAAAATCTCCCGTTATGAAGAGAAAGTTTCATCCCCAATGGAGTCACCAATCTATTTTCAATCCTTTCTCTTTTATTTTTAAAGGAGTCACTAGTTTGTTCATCATCATATACTTCTCTTTTCTGAATAAGTCTCTCTTTCAAATCATATGAATGATCAGAAGAGTAGAGGAACTGAAAAATAATGACATATAACAATGACGACAGACTGAAGAAAGAACATGGAGAGCTTACATGTGATAAACCTCGCAAGGATATATGAAGTATGTTTGCCCAAACAAGATCAGTTAGAAGCACCTTAGACCATTATCCATGAAAGAATACCTACGTAGATTACCCACAACCAGAGATTCAGATGTGTTTGCATGTTCTGGGGTCCAAAGTGCTCTTAATGGGACGTATTCCGCTTGGTTACTTACATCTTCGGGGTTGCCCAAGAATACTCTTGATCGATGAAGTTTTGCTTATATTAGAAGTGACCACTAACATAGGGTTATCAAAGGATATTTAACTTGCAGTGGAATGTTCTGATGCTTTCAAAGGTCTCGCTAAGCCACGAGGTAGAGAGTGAGTCTCTCATGGTCCCACTTGCGTAACAAACTCATCGAAATACAGAGCCTCAAAATAACCGAATCATCCTGAGAGAGAATCTCAATACGACAAAGCACATTCAAGTTGTATGGGTAGAGAACATATCCCAAACGGGCAGTAGCTCATCGATAATCAGATCGTCGAGGTGATAGGAACAAAGGCCCAAATGGGTGACAACTCATCAGTAATCGAGTCGTCAAGATGATATCAAAGACAACAGAAGGAGCGACAGGGCTCAATAGGGGTAGTCAAAGGAAGGGACGATAATCCCTAGAAGAAAGAGGTAGCTAGATTAGGGTACCACAAACCCGTTATCCCAAGCTACTGCCCTAGAAGAAAGAGGTAGCTAGATTAGGGTACCACGGACCCGTTATCCCAAGCTACTGGGACCCTAAGTTTTTTTGGTCGTGAAGGTAGTCGACCCAACACGTCATGAGATCCCCGATTAGTAATCCGTGAATTACATAATCTACAGGAACCTCAGTAGTCTTAAGGTCAAAGGAACAGAACTCTATCTTATGACTATCAGGTGGAGCTTCAAGATGTAGGACATATACCCGCTGAAATGCAAGGATGCCGTTGGAAAGAATAGAAAGGGAGGATCAGCTGCAAAGCTGAAAATGCTCCCAACAAAATGACTTACACCCCATTTGGGTCAGGAAAGCTACTAATGACCTAAGCGCACTAAACAACCACCTAAGTGGAAATCTATGTTGGGTCAGTCAGGTTGGAGAAGCACGAGGACTTCTTCTCGGGACATGCAAATGATACAGTTATCTAGAGCAGTCTTTAAATATCGTGACGCACAACAAGTGCATTCTTATAACTCCTATAAATTATCCCCACTCGATGGATTACGGCTTGTGGTTGAAGGTAGAACCTGCATTCATAGTGACGATTTTGTAAAGTAATATAACAGTTCAGACAAACTGCTTGTGCAGAAGATGATTCATGCTATATATCTTCATTACTCTCAGGCATTCACACGCATAATGTGTTCAATGAAAAATTGTGCCAGTAAATTCTGAATTTGCTCAATGGAATAATTTCGATCGAATTGCTCTCACTTTGTCAACCAGCTGTTGCATCTTCTGGTTGAAGAGCAATGGTTTATATGGCAGACCTTATGACAGCATTAATCAAGAAGCCCGCATCAATCAATATTTGCATATCTAACTGAAACATTTTAGTCTATGCATTCTGAACGGTTTGTAGAAAAATTTGTAGTGACAGCAACAAAGCCAGCATGTTAAAAATTCTTTCATCTTCAGTCATGGTTTGCAGACTAAAATAAGCTTGATTATAATTGCATGAAAAAGCAGCACAGGCTCGACTATGGCCATTTTAAAGACGTGAATTATCATTCAAATAACACTTTCTGTAGTTTAAAGAAAGTTACGCGGTGCATATATTTGGGATAAACCTATAAGTGTAAGCTAATGCTCTCCTCCCAATATGGGATTATTGAAGTGTTGTTCAAGACTGAAGACCTAATAATAATTTCTGGATTGAATAGCCAACTATACTTATTAAATTTCATAAAATTATTGGTTAATAATTTTATATAAAAAATTAAGTAATCATTCAAAATTTTAACAAATTTTCAAGCTTTATGAAAAATCTAATATAAATTAAAATTTTAATTTTAATAAAAAACTTAGTGCTCATTTGAATTTTTAATTTGTTCAATTAATATAAATAAAGAAAGTACAAATCTTGTGTGAACATTAAAATTATTAAGCAAGTTGAATATGAGCATATATGTGAAAGTTGTACTTAAGTTTGAACTAAACATCAACAACTTATGATTCAACCAAGTCTAGTCTAATTTATGATATACTCGACTTGGCTCGACTCGATTATAGCTCTACATTGAGGAAAAAGTTTGTGTACATAAGATACGCAGACGTACGCAGAGCTGCGTACGTCTGTAACATGCAAACATGTTACAGGGAGGATTTTAGGAGGTTATAACCGCGTTATACCCCTTGCAACCACCATGTAACATATATGTTCCTTCGAGTAAGTTTCGTGCTTCTGTTTTCATATATAAGTAGGTTACAGGGAGGTTATAGGGGGTATAACGCGGTTATAACCTCCTGAAATCCTTCTTGTAACTTGTTTGCAGGTTACAGACGTACGCAGCTGTGCGTACGTCTTATGTACGCAAAATTTTTCCTA
>NW_018164547.1:914749-920257 GCF_001263595.1 Phalaenopsis equestris | reverse complement strand
AAAAATTGTAATATTATAAATATTTTAGAATATTTTTTTATCGTAACGTTTTGAAAAATTAGGGAGTTTTTCCTATTTTTTATCTTTATATAATGTTTTGAGCTCATTAATGTTTATTATTTTTTATTTAGTGAGTTATATTTAGGCTTGCACTGCAACACCATTAAACAAAAGCCATAGTGCCACCCTCTTACATTGTAGCATCGAGCTCCTAGCATTGAGGCATTGAGCTCTTTGACTTGGGAAGCTCTCAATTTTTTGTGGCTGATGCTATAACATTATTTTATAGCACTACAGTGACCCTCCATGGATTTGCAATCTTGATGCTCAGGTGTTAGAGCATTCCCCACTTATGAACTTATTAGGCTTTAAGGACAACAATGTCACGTTACTTTTTAAAGATATGGTACATGTCGATAGAACCACTACACCATAGTTTCGGGGCTACGGTGTTAAGCTCTTTTTCTTGTCTATTATTTTTAACTTGAGTATCGCAACACCACACATACAAGGGCAGAGTCAATGCCCTGGTTTTGAGGGTGACTCATGATTTGCAAGACCATTAATTGGTCTATTTACATGACCTTGCCATGTCAATAGCACCACAGTTCTGCATGAATAGTGCCACAACACTTTACTCTATGACAAACATGTTGGTTTTCGCATATCAGACTCAACTGCTCACAATTGAATGTGATGCAATGATGATCCATGTGACACACCATGTCAGTAGCACCATAATTTTATGTCTGCTTTTCATCATAACATGATAGCACGGTGACCGGTGTATGCCAATGCAACGAGATAGACCATCATTTGGTTTGGTTGCATGGTGTTGACACGTTAGCAACATTAGGACGTTGTCTATGTGGCACTTTGATGCTATAACTATTTTTTCTCTTATAAATAGGGAAATTTTATATCATCTTAGGTTGGTTATTGGGTCATTAGTTTAGTGTTAGGAGTTCTTCAAGATTCCCATTGAGTATGTGAGGTTTTAAGTTTCTCCCTCACCCTTTCCCAAATCATAAGTGCTCTCCTTTGTCAATGAAAACTCTTCTCAGGGCTGAGGTGAGGTAGCTGATGATCGGAGAGTTAGCAGAGCTAGATGTGTCGAATACTAACCACAGCCTTCATGAACGTGATTATTCTAGTTTCCTCCCCTGATTTTATTTCTTTTAGGGATCCTAAGTTGTTGTTATATTTCTAGGGTTATTCTATTATTAGATGATATCCTTAGGCTTGGTGGGCTTCTATTTTACCCTCACTTACCATAATAATCGAGTGAAAAAGTTATTGTTTCTCCAGCTTTAAACTACACACCGCTTATGCAATAACATGATGCTCTGCCTACTTTAAGACCTGCACCACTGCACTGCTTCTATAGCACTATGGAGCCATGTCACTCAGTAATATATTGTCATGAAATTACATCTGTAAAGTTGACGTGCCATGTTTTGGTTAGCCTAGAGCCGTGCCACTATTTTTAAAGCCCTAGGGCCAAGCTATGAGCCTATTTAACTGAGAGCTACTGTGTTGTTCTCAGTGCCATGGCCTTATGCCACATGTTTAATTGGTTGATGTCATGGTGCTGCTCATCGTGTCACGATCCTACATCAAGTGCCTAACAAGTGCACCACAACTCTACTCATAGAGCAACAATTTTATATTCTGCTCCTAGAGCTATGACATGGCTCAAAAGTGTTGCGGCACAAAGCCCTACGTGAGGATATTTATTTTTCTCATGGATGCATCATCAATGCACTGGGCTTATCTTAGTGAAGCGACTACTTGTTTATTTGCCTGTTAGTTGGATTCAACTATGAGAAATGAAATCAAGCCCTAACTTTTGTGGGTTAAGAGTTTATGGATCTCTATCCCAAACTATTTTTTTCCCTTAATAGGTTTTAGCTAAACAAGTTATAATGAGATAAAAAAGTCACAATTATCAGTACTGTATATAAAAATAACTAAACATTGCATGTTTTTTTTACTAATTTTTAAATGAATACATCTTGAGCTTTTGATAATTGCATGAGATGATAAAAAACTATATTTTGGATAAATTTATTAATAAAATAAAATTATATTGGTATCCATCCTATGATAAAATGTGAAAAATCTAGACATTTGAACAAATTTAATTTAAGAACATAGGAACTATTAAGAGATGAAGATGTAAATGGTAACTTGTGACCTTTCTTGTGATAAAAAGAGCAAGTTTGGACATATTTGAGTTGCATAATAATATCTAATAACAAGAGACTAAGTGGTAAAATCTTAAGATGGATGACTAAGATGATGATGCATTGATTAATGAATGCTTTTGTGATGGAGAAGGGAAACACATTTGAGTTTTCAAGATGATGATCAAAGACATTCATAAAAACCATCCCACACCTATAGAGTTCCTAATTGTATTTCTTTCACATGAAAGAAGTGGGGTAAGTACTTGATAGAGACATTTTTAATAGAGTAAAACAGTGAAACAAAGATATGATTATTTTTCAGGTACGGAATATATATGGCTTTATGTAGGGTGAATATTATGATAGCAAAGGGTAAAGTAACTGAGTCCATGCGAAGAATTGGATGTCGTAAACCATCATGTTTTAAGTAAAAATTCTTACATAGAGATTTTAGAGATAAGTGATGAAGCGATTGATTATATAATCAATAATCCACTCTATTTTAGATGGTGCTGGAGTGCACAAATATGATGATGCAACTTAAGCTTAGTGTTGAAGGGAAACTAATGTATGCATGACTTTTACGTTACTATTATGCAATAAGACCTTGACTCCAAAAAAGTTAAGATTTTCTGAGGTATAGACTTGTTTAGGAAGTCCAATTTTGATAATTTCGGTAAGGGTGTTGATGGGTTTTTGAGGTGGAAGATATATAATTTTTGTAGTGAGATTGATTTTTTTGGGTGGGGTGGTTGATGAATTTTTTGGTCAAATAGGCAATTGCAATTAACATATGAAAAAAAATTGCTTTCTTGCATATTTTGAAATTGATACGAACATTAAAGTTTACAAGTTTTTATCTAATCCTTCAAAACTAATATAACTCTTCGATACCTGCATGGAAATTTTATATTCATCAGTGATGCCTCAAAGGATTTTTATTTGATTTCATCTTCATTATGGGCTACCCAAAGCATGGCAAGTTTATTAACAATGATTATAACACAATACATGTATTTTGTGATTGCTTTCATTCACTAGGTGAGCCAATGATGGTCTTATTTTTAGTTGGGAGAGATGCCCTCGAGATGGTTTGGCACAGGCATGAGCAAGCATAATCTAAACCTCTTGGGATGTGTGGGTAAAAGCAATGAAAGTGATTAGATTTGGAGATATGAGACTGCAATTTCACTAAGGATGACTTGCCCTTGAGAGATCTATAGAACATGAAAAGAATTTGGTGAGGTGCCCTGCTATTGTTCAGCTGCAGTGGACATGGATATAATCTATTAATAAAACTCGTGAGGTGTGGTATGAAATTGCAATCTTCATTGATGAGTAATTTTATTTAATAAGCTTGATTGGTGTGTTGGTGTTGGTTGTGACTAGGGTTTGAGATTTATCAAATGGATTAAGACTGTTGTGGGCTTTGGGTTTTGAAGAGATGGTCAGGGGAAAACACTCCATGAGAGGAAGAAGAAGTTGTTTTAGATTGGGTTGCCCTTATATAAGGTGGAGACTGGATAATTCAAGTGAATTTTATTTTCAAATAGTATGTATTAAAAGTCGTGTATAATATATATCGATAAAATTCTAGATAGTAACATGCAAATATATTGATTTTGAGAAAGGAGCTTCAAAAAAAAAAATTTAAAACAATACAAACGCCGATAATTCAAGTGAATTTTATTTTCAAATAGTATGTGTTAAAAGTCGTGTATAATATATATCGATAAAATTATAGATAGCAACATGCAAATATATTGATTTTGAGAAATGAGCTTGAAAAAAAAATTTTTAAACAATACAAACGCCCCAAATCGGTGTGTTTCATATAAAATTAGGTATTATAAAGAAATTAATTTTCTAATATATAATATATAACATTATAAAAAATTTAAATATTAATATATATAACAATTATTATAAAATAAAATTTTAGATTATGTTTACATTAATTAATATTTAATTAATTAATTTTTAATATATAATATATAATATTAAAAATAATTTCAATATTAATATATATTAACGATTGTTATAAATACAATTTTAAAGTATATTTTACATTAATTATATATTAATTAATATTAAATTAATAAAAAAATTATAATTGAACATAATGAATTAACTAATAATAAATGAAATTCATAATACTATCCTCTAAGCCGGGGTTGGAATGACGCCTAAGCCGGATGTATATCGAGACGGCGACACAACTATCTATATTGCAATTCATAGTCTTGAAATTCTTTTTCAATATGATCGTCTTCAATTGCGTCATTCGCAGCATGATTTGACATTCATTAATTTTCTTCATTCATGAGATTTAATGATGAATAAAATTGAGAAGTACCGAATTCAGCCTATAAATGATACATTAGTATTAAGCATTTGATATTTCTTGTAGGACATTTTGTGTAGACATTTTTTCTCTAGAGACTTGCTCATGTACGTGCAATAAGCCATAAATCTATAACATACCATGCTTGCTTGTGATTGCGACTTTAAGGGCTAGACATTTGGACCACACAACTTCTCTTTGAAATACTTCACATTGTATCATATTTCGGTACATCTCAATTTTATTCACCACCAAATCTCATGAATGAAGAAAAATATTAGATATCACTGCAAGCTACGAATGAGGCAACTAAAGATAATGATATTGAAGAAAAAATTCAAGACAATTAGTTGCGATATTAACAACTGTGACCGTCATCTCGGTGTAATATACACCGAGCTCAGACGTCATTCCACTCTGACTTAGAGGATAGAATTATTTTGTAAACATGATATTACAATAATATTTTAATGTGAAATCAACTTTATGGGTTTCATTTATTATTAGTTTATTTTGTTCAAATATACTTATTATGATTAATTTAATATTAACTAAATATTAATTGATGTAAAATATAATTTAAAATTTTATTTATAATAATAGTTTATACATATATGTATTTTAATTATTTTTAATATTATATATTATACTAAAAAACAATTAATTTTATTTAATTAAATATTAATTAATGTAAAACATAGTTTAAAATTTTTATTTATAATTATAGTTATAATATATTAATATTTAAACTATTTATATAATTTATGATATATTAAAAAATTAATTTTGTAATATTTTAATGGAAACCCCCATGGACGCAAGCTGCTTGCGAACAACCGCTTCGATCTACCGGATGGAGTGGATGAGGAAAATAAACAGACCTCTGATGAATCGCAGTTATTGTCCGAACTCAAGACAGTGTTTTGTAATTTTATTTTTTAAGCTCCTCTCTCAAAATTAATATATTTGCATGCT
>NW_018164547.1:905178-914649 GCF_001263595.1 Phalaenopsis equestris | reverse complement strand
GCTGATGAGTTATGTTTGCTTCTATCAATGACTCAGTTGGGAGAAATATTGCGTCTGAAATACATATCGTGTGGATTTCAGTAATACAATGTCATTTGTAAAGTGGTGGGACCGGATTTTGGGAATTAAGAAAATATGAAGAAGCTATTTTTTGACGTGACCCGGCCCGAAGAGCGCCTGGTGGTATTTTGGTGATATTATGAGGGTATTTTGGTTGTATTTTGATGATAATCTTGTGGTATTCTGGTGGTATTTTGGTGATATTCTGGGCATATTCTTGTGATAATTTAGTGATATTTTTGTGATATTATAATGATATTTGTTGGCATTATTTTGATATTCTAGTGGTAATTTGGTGGTATTCTGGTAGTATTCTAGTGGGATTTTGATGGTATTCTGGGGTATTCTTGTGATATTATGATGATTTTCAAGTGATATTATAATTGTATTTTACTAGTATTTTAGTGGTATTATAATATACCAATATCAAAGCATACAAATCGTCAGTACTTTTTAGTTGGAGGCTTGTTCGGATGGTTGTTTTGAATTGAGCATAGCTTGGAGACAATCCATTTAGTGTGTATAGAATCACTTCTTCGATATTGAGCTGGGTTCCAAAAGCAGCTATGAGACAGATATGTTGTCATAGACTGTTTTACCATTGAAATATGGTGAAACTCGTTCTTAAGCTAAATTAGTCGAGCTCTATTTGTGGATTGAAGACATTGTTCGGGTGTACTCCAAATTTTAACACATGAAAGGTTTAAAACATAAGGTAAGATTGGTACCACCAAAATAACATCAGAAAGACCACCGGTGGTATTTTAGTGATATTATAGTGGTATTTTGGTGGTATTCTGGTGATACTCTATTGATATTTTGGTGATATTTTGGTGGTATTATTGGATATTCTGATGGTATTCGTGTGGTATTCATGTGGTATTCTTGTGATATTTTGATATTATTCTCATGGTATTATAATGATATTTTTGTGGTATTCTAGATACCACCAGAATACCATATTAATACCATCATAATATCACTAGAATATCATCATAATACTACCATAATTCAACTAGAATATCTCCATAATATCACCATATTACCACAAGAATACTACCAAAATACCACAATAAAAACACCAAAATATCATTAGAATATCACCATAATATCACTAAAATGTCATCAAAATATCACCGGGCAGTCTTCGGGCAACCACCATAATACTGTCATAATGACATTAGAATAGTACAATAATATCACCAGAATAACATAAAAAAATCACAATAATGCCACCAAAATACTATCATAATACTACCAGAATACCACCATAATATCATCAGAATACCACCATAATATCACCAGAATACCACCAAAATATCACCGGACGGTCTTTTGTTCGGGTAGCTTGAAAAAATAGCTTTTTTCATATTTTTTTAATTCGCAAAAAATCTAGTCCCACGACTTTACAAATGTCGTTGTATTAGAGACCACACAATATGTACTCCAGACGTAATATTTTCTCCAACTTTGAGCATGTTTATCTTGATTAAAATTAAAGTCTCTGAACTGAACAGTCAGACTAATGATGGGTAGATCATAAGCTTGAGCACCGAAATAAGTCAAAATCATTACGCATGCAGTAGCGGAATCAGGGCTTGAAAGTGGAATGGTGAAAGGGGGAGGAGCAGTGGGTTTAAAGAATAGTGGGTTTAAAGAATTTGTGCGAGAGAGGAGAGATAGAGCACGTGTTTTGAGGTTTGAGGAGTTTTTTCTTTTAATTTTACCATTAATATTTATTTAAATTAACTAGTATAATAACATTTATATATAATTAAAATGTGATAATTAACTAATATTTTGAAAAAGTATATAAATTGATAATTAGCTTTAAAACATAAATAACAATTAAGCTTGGAGTGATTAAGTTTTGAACTTTCAATTTAGCTGATATATAACAAAACAATTTATTTCATGATTGAGATTGATGGGGGCCCTCTCAGCCATTACTTATGCATTTATAAATTAAAGGGGAAAAATAAAATATTTACTTGTATTATTAATATTAATATGAATATACAAACCGCCTCACGGATTGTTGAGGTGACGATTTCATATCTGTCAGGTTGTTACCTATGACACATGTGAGCGGGGTAACAAAGAATCCAGTGGCATTAAACTATACCATTCAGAAGGAATTTGTGATCAATGCAAGTCATGTCATCATGGGTTCAATTTTGCGTATGACCCAAGCTAGTATAATCGTCAGGATCAACCACCCAGTCCTTATATATATGCTTTGTGTGTTAAAGCAAAGATAAAAATAATAAGAGGAAAGGATAGTTCTCTCCCAAATATTTCATTACAAAGGAGAGTATATCCTCGTATAAGTGTTTGGGGTAATTGACTCCTCTTTCACCCCATTTATTTCTTCTCGCCTCTACACCTTTGCTAAACACATATAGGATGTTCGAGGTGGATTCATCTCCATAAAGTGGATGATGGATCACCTAGAACGATCCATCAGTTGTCGATTTAACCACCTAGAGTAGCATCACCATCATCTGTTTTCTTAGAAAGAAAAGTTGTTTGGCCAGTACTTCGGGTCTAACTAAGATGATTACTCTGAGCCTCCCCCTTATCACTTCTATATGGGAATCAGGCTGAACAGAATGGCATGTGACTAAGCTAATGATGGTGGTAAGAATGACTCTGGTGATGAGCTGTCGGTGGAACTCCAAGAGACATTTTCTCTTCCCTCTTATTTTGCATTTCTTTCCATATTCTTTAAGAAAAATTGTAATATTATAAATATTTTAGAATATTTTTTATCGTAACGTTTTGAAAAATTAGGGAGTTTTTCCTATTTTCTATCTTTATATAACGTTTTGAGCTCATTAATGATTTTTTTTTTATTTATTTAGTGAGTTATATTTAGGCTTGCACTGCAACACCATTAAACAAAGCCATAGTGCCACCCTCTTACATTGTAGCATCGAGCTCCTAGCATTGAGGCATTGAGCTCTTTGACTTGGGAAGCTCTCAATTTTTTGTAGTTGATGCTATAACATTATTTTATAGCACTACAGTGACCCTCCATGGATTTGCAATCTTGATGCTCAGGTGTTAGAGCATTCCCCACTTATGAACTTATTAGCCTTTAGGGACAACAATTTCACATTACTTTTTAAATTCTGAGGGTGACTCATGATTTGCAAGACCATTAATTGGTCTATTTACATGACCTTGCCATGTCAATAGCACCACAATTCTGCATGAATAGTGCCACAACACTTTACTCTATAACAAACATGTTGGTTGTCGCATATCAGACTTAACTGCTCACAATTGAATGTGATGCAATGATGATCCATGTGACACACCATGTCAGTAGCACCATAATTTTATGTCTGCTTTTCATCATAGCATGATAGCACGGTGACCGGTGTATGTCAATGCAACGAGATAGACCATCATTCGGTTTGTTTGCATGGTGTTGACACGTTAGCAACATTAGGACGTTGTCTATGTGGCACTTTGATGCTATAACTATTTTTTCTCTTATAAATAGGGAAATTTTATATCATCTTAGGTTGGTTATTGGGTCATTAGTTTAGTGTTAGGAGTTCTTCAAGATTCCCATTGAGTATGTGAGGTTTTAAGTTTCTCCCTCACCCTTTCCCAAATCATAAGTGCTCTCCTTTGTCAATGAAAACTCTTCTCAGGGCTGAGGTGAGGTAGCTGATGATCGGAGAGTTAGCAGAGCTAGATGTGTCGAATACTAACCACAACCTTCATGCACGTGATTATTCTAGTTTCCTTCCCTTATTTTATTTCTTTTAGGGATCCTAAGTTGTTGTTATATTTCTAGGGTTATTCTATTATTAGAGGATATCCTTAGGCTTGGTGGGCTTCTATTTTACCCTCACTTACCATAATAATCGAGTGAAAAAGTTATTGTTTCTCCAGCTTTAAACTACACACCGCTTATGCAATAACATGATGCTCTGCCTACTTTAAGACCTGCACCACTGCACTGCTTCTATAGCACTATGGAGCCATGTCACTCAGTGATATATTGTCATGAAATTACATCTGTAAAGTTGACGTGCCATGTTTTGGTTAGCCTAGAGCCGTGCCACTATTTTTAAAGCTCTAGGGCCAAGCTATGAGCCTATTTAACTGAGAGCTACTGTGTTGTTCTCAGTGTCATGGCCTTATGCCACATGTTTAATTGGTTGATGTCTTGGTTCTGCTCATCGTGTCACGATCCTACATCAAGTGCCTAACTAGTGCACCACAACTCTACTCATAGAGCAACAATTTTATATTCTGCTCCTAGAGCTATGACATGGCTCAAAAGTGTTGCGGCACAAAGCCCTACGTGAGGATATTTATTTTTCTCATGGATGCATCATCAATGCACTGGGCTTATCTTAGTGAAGCGACTACTTGTTTATTTGCCTGTTAGTTGGATTCAACTATGAGAAATGAAATCAAGCCCTAACTTTTGTGGGTTAAGAGTTTATGGATCTCTATCCCAAACTATTTTTTCCCTTAATAGGTTTTAGCTAAACAAGTTATAATGAGATAAAAAAGTCACAATTATCAGTACTGTATATAAAAATAACTAAACATTGTATGTTTTTTTTTACTAATTTTTAAATAAATACACCTTGAGCTTTTGATAATTGCATGAGATGATAAAAAACTATATTTTGGATAAATTTATTAATAAAATAAAATTATATTGGTATCCATCCTATGATAAAATGTGAAAAATCTAGACATTTGAACAAATTTAATTTAAGAACATAGGAACTATTAAGAGATGAAGATGTAAATGGTAACTTGTGACCTTTCTTGTGATAAAAAGAGCAAGTTTGGACATATTTGAGTTGCATAATAATATCTAATAACAAGAGACTAAGTGGTAAAATCTTAAGATGGATGACTAAGATGATGATGCATTGATTAATGAATGCTTTTGTGATGGAGAAGGGAAACACATTTGAGTTTTCAAGATGATGATCAAAGACATTCATAAAAACCATCCCACACCTATAGAGTTCCTAATTGTATTTCTTTCACATGAAAGAAGTGGGGTAAGTACTTGATAGAGACATTTTTAATAGAGTAAAACAGTGAAACAAAGATATGATTATTTTTCAGGTACGGAATATATATGGCTTTATGTAGGGTGAATATTATGATAGCAAAGGGTAAAGTAACTGAGTCCATGCGAAGAATTGGATGCCATAAACCATCATGTTTTAAGTAAAAATTCTTACATAGAGATTTTAGAGATAAGCAACGAAGCGATTGATTATATAATCAATAATCCACTCTATTTTAGATGGTGCTGGAGTGCACAAATATGATGATGCAACTTAAGCTTAGTGTTGAAGGGAAACTAATGTATGCATGACTTTTACGTTACTATTATGCAATAAGACCTTGACTCCAAAAAAGTTAAGATTTTATGAGGTATAGACTTGTTTAGGAAGTCCAATTTTGATAATTTCGGTAAGGGTGTTGATGGGTTTTTGAGGTGGAAGATATATAATTTTTGTAGTGAGATTGATTTTTTTGGGTGGGGTGGTTGATGAATTTTTTGGTCAAATAGGCAATTGCAATTAACATATGAAAAAAAATTGCTTTCTTGCATATTTTGAAATTGATACGAACATTAAAGTTTACAAGTTTTTATCTAATCCTTCAAAACTAATATAACTCTTCGATACCTGCATGGAAATTTTATATTCATCAGTGATGCCTCAAAGGATTTTTATTTGATTCCATCTTCATTATGGGCTACCCAAAGCATGGCAAGTTTATTAACAATGATTATAACACAATACATGTATTTTGTGATTGCTTTCATTCACTAGGTGAGCCAATGATGGTCTTATTTTTAGTTGGGAGAGATGCCCTCGAGATGGTTTGGCACAGGCATGAGCAAGCATAATCTAAACCTCTTGGGATGTGTGGGTAAAAGCAATGAAAGTGATTAGATTTGGAGATATGAGACTGCAATTTCACTAAGGATGACTTGCCCTTGAGAGATCTATAGAACATGAAAAGAATTTGGTGAGGTGCCCTGCTATTGTTCAGCTGCAGTGGACATGGATATAATCTATTAATAAAACTCGTGAGGTGTGGTATGAAATTGCAATCTTCATTGATGAGTAATTTTATTTAATAAGCTTGATTGGTGTGTTGGTGTTGGTTGTGACTAGGGTTTGAGATTTATCAAATGGATTAAGACTGTTGTGGGCTTTGGGTTTTGAAGAGATGGTCAGGGGAAAACACTCCATGAGAGGAAGAAGAAGTTGTTTTAGATTGGGTTGCCCTTATCTAAGGTGTAGACTGATAATTCAAGTGAATTTTATTTTCAAATAGTATGTATTAAAAGTCGTGTATAATATATATCGATAAAATTATAGATAGCAACATGCAAATATATTGATTTTGAGAAATGAGCTTGAAAAAAAAATTTTTAAACAATACAAACGCCCCAAATCGGTGTGTTTCATATAAAATTAGGTATTATAAAGAAATTAATTTTCTAATATATAATATATAACATTATAAAAAATTTAAATATTAATATATATAACAATTATTATAAAATAAAATTTTAGATTATGTTTACATTAATTAATATTTAATTAATTAATTTTTAATATATAATATATAATATTAAAAATAATTTCAATATTAATATATATTAACGATTGTTATAAATACAATTTTAAAGTATATTTTACATTAATTATATATTAATTAATATTAAATTAATAAAAAAATTATAATTGAACATAATGAATTAACTAATAATAAATGAAATTCATAATACTATCCTCTAAGCCGGGGTTGGAATGACGCCTAAGCCGGATTTATATCGAGACGGCGACACAACTATCTATGTTGCAATTCATAGTCTTGAAATTCTTTTTCAATATGATCGTCTTCAATTGCGTCATTCGCAGCATGATTTGACATTCATTAATTTTCTTCATTCATGAGATTTAATGATGAATAAAATTGAGAAGTACCGAATTCAGCCTATAAATGATACATTAGTATTAAGCATTTGATATTTCTTGTAGGACATTTTGTGTAGACATTTTTTCTCTAGAGACTTGCTCATGTACGTGCAATAAGCCATAAATCTATAACATACCATGCTTGCTTGTGATTGCGACTTTAAGGGCTAGACATTTGGACCACACAACTTCTCTTTGAAATACTTCACATTGTATCATATTTCGGTACATCTCAATTTTATTCACCACCAAATCTCATGAATGAAGAAAAATATTAGATATCACTGCAAGCTACGAATGAGGCAACTAAAGATAATGATATTGAAGAAAAAATTCAAGACAATTAGTTGCGATATTAACAACTGTGACCGTCATCTCGGTGTAATATACACCGAGCTCAGACGTCATTCCACTCTGACTTAGAGGATAGAATTATTTTGTAAACATGATATTACAATAATATTTTAATGTGAAATCAACTTTATGGGTTTCATTTATTATTAGTTTATTTTGTTCAAATATACTTATTATGATTAATTTAATATTAACTAAATATTAATTGATGTAAAATATAATTTAAAATTTTATTTATAATAATAGTTTATACATATATGTATTTTAATTATTTTTAATATTATATATTATACTAAAAAACAATTAATTTTATTTAATTAAATATTAATTAATGTAAAACATAGTTTAAAATTTTTATTTATAATTATAGTTATAATATATTAATATTTAAACTATTTATATAATTTATGATATATTAAAAAATTAATTTTGTAATATTTTAATGGAAACCCCCATGGACGCAAGCTGCTTGCGAACAACCGCTTCGATCTACCGGATGGAGTGGATGAGGAAAATAAACAGACCTCTGATGAATCGCAGTTATTGTCCGAACTCAAGACAGTGTTTTGTAATTTTATTTTTTAAGCTCCTCTCTCAAAATTAATATATTTGCATGCTTCTTTGTATAAATTGGTCGTATATATCATATAAATCGCAGTTATTGAAGTGGCTCGCTTCACATCATTAGACAGTAACCACACATTTGTTATGCCCAACAAATCTATTGAGGTTATATATCAAACTAACGACTGACTAGTCAAAGTGATCTACCAATCTTCAATATTGAAATGAAAGGCATCCTTAAACGCTGCATATGTTCATGACCATTCAGTAGTCTCATGACCTCCAAATCACGATCTGATCTTCTCTTCGAGACGTCGTGGACAGGCCTCGTAGTGTTTGGACTATAATTTAATATTCTTATTTCTCTCAATGTAATCTCACAACGGTGAAAGATCATCCATAGATGCATCCTACCCCCTTCTATCCTCTCTTTGGTCATCTCTTTCGCCCTTTCCTTTGTTGGAAACAAAGAGCCAAGCTTTACAAATTCATATGCTTCCTTCTTTTGCATTCTTCCTATACATAAATGATGTGAAACTCTACATCCTAAAATAATTTCACCAGTCCACATAAATTTTATACATTTTTAAATAGAAAATACACGCTAGCGTGAGAACATGATAATGTAATTGTTATAAAGTGGTTAAGATTTAACTACAAACTAAATGTGTATATAACTTTATATTAAAATTTTAAAAACTAACAGAGCATCTAATGATGATCCGCTGCTAGCCCACAATGTTTGCCACTTGATAGTGCACCGAAGGTTAGTGCGACAATCTTAACAATATGAGACCAATTAGAAAGCCCCAAAACATAAAATTGATGTAACAAATTACTATCGACAATGTGATCTTAATTTATAGGTGTTTGCGAGGATTACTCCATTAGTTGGAAACTTATAATGCAAAAAAAAAAAAAATGTGAGGATCCACATAACATTAAAGATGACTAATGTTGCTATAAATACCATGACTTCATCTCTCGAATAGGCATGGTTGCATCATCCTAGTTTTATGATATATTTTGATTATTGATTGATTTTAACTAATCTATGATATTCAAATTTAGCCCGAAATTGTTGGGCATCCGAACATCAGTCCTACAGTTGGTGCACTGATGAATAACTTAGGCATGACAGATAGTTATGAAATAATTACTAACATGGCTTGTTGTGCCATGTCGCTTTATAAAAGGTTTCTGTTCAATCCGTATATCCTATCAACGGCGTCATTTCTTCCTTTCTTTGGTTGTGAGTAGACCCGTCCAACCAGGCCGGGCCGCCCGGAGCGGACTGTTCGGCTTTAGTTAGGAATCACGTTGTCGAACCGGGTCTATTTGTCCTTTAATGACCAGCGGGAACAAGGCTCGCATGATTTTAGGAATTACTACGTGCATGTAAAATATACTTATTTGGAACATTTACATACATACCACTAGGGCTGTAAACGAGCCGAGCCTGAGCGAGCCCAGGCCCGGCTCGTGTTCGGCTCGCTCGAATCTG
>NW_018164547.1:886687-905149 GCF_001263595.1 Phalaenopsis equestris | reverse complement strand
TTAACGAACGAGCCGAACACGAGCTATTCGCGAACAACGAGCTAAATTGACAGCCCTACATACCACTGAACTTTTATTTGTTTACATATGTAGCATCTAAATTTATATTTTTACTCACGAAACACTTTATTTATGTACGAAAATATGTATCTCACTTTTAAAAGTTAAAATGGTGGTATTTTTGATGTGATATGAAATATTTGGGTGGTATAAATGTAAGAAAGTAAAGTTTATGTGTTAAATATGTAAAATGCATAGGAATTGGATGGTATGTGTGTAAATATCCCTACTTAATTTTTTAAGTAATTAGAAGAGTATGTAATTACATATTTATATATTAAGGCATTTACTTACACAGAACCAAATTCCTATGTATTTAGGTATCTAACACCTAAACGCTACCTTTTATAGTTATAACACGAGATTCTTTCTTATCACATAAAAAAATATCATTATTTTAACTTTTAAAAAGTGAAATAAATATTTACATGCTAAGATAAGGTGTCATAAATTTAAAATTGCAATTTAGGCGTTTGGTATGTAAATACAGGGGAATCAAGTGGTATGTCTGTAAATCTTCTTTATATATTTCATTTAATTGAAATATAAAATTAGGTATTATTTTGTATATTTCATGCTAACGCAGAAAATTTCTCATTTAAGGGTCGACAGTCGGTCGACAGACCAAAGTAATAGATTGACTGACAGAGCCTACTAGCTTCCCTAACTCAGTAGAGCGAACCAAATGGATCCTGACGATTCAAAGACTAGCGATCTCAGTCGACTAAGTGATTGTGTAGTCGAGTCATAGACTTAGGCTCCGTTTGGGGCTGCGTTTTTCGAGCGTCGCAACCTCAAGAAGTTTTTGTTTTTTTCGTGTGCTTTCTTTCAGTGGGAGCGGTCGTTTTCCGCTAAATAGGATGAACGCGGGCCACATGATCGACTACGAGGCTCTGCATTCATGAGCGTTAATACCTCCTTTGCCCCGCCCCTTTGCCCCACTCGAAAGTTGCCCTAACCTCATTCGGGAAAAGCCTCCTGCCGCTCTCTTGCTTGTCGCGAAGCCTCCCCCTGCTCCTCACCCTGCTAGGCCGCTTCCTCGCTTGGGTGTGGAGCCCTGATTTCTCATCTTCCACCGTCACTCGGGTGTGGAGTCCTAATCGAAGCCACTGCTCCTAATCGTTATGTCTCCTCCCAATTTTTTCTTCATATTTTGTTATTGTAGTTCGTGGCTTCGTATCCGGTGGAGTCGTTCTTGTTGTTTTTCATTGTTTCCATATCCATTGCCCTGCCTTCAATTTTATTCGGGACTGCTTATACAGGCAAGATAAGTCTTAAGGGCTATTGATTTATAATAGAAAAAGATTGATTTTCAATTTTTCTAAACAATCACCTATGGTTAATCTTACATCTCAGTTCTTGAATATTATTTAATTCATGTTATCACCATTTTTGCAATCTTTCTGTATATTAATCCTTAGTTCTTATCAAATTCTTAACTGTATATATATATATATATATATATATATATACATGTTTGCAAGATATACGGTTAAAGTTCTTAACTTTAATATATATCTACTTCAGGGCTATATATAGAAACTTTTTGTTTGGTAACAACTTGAATGAATTCACTTGCAAAGATGATTGAAAATCTGATTAGAAAGATGAATGAAATATTGAAATTCGAGGGGTTAGAAGAAAAATGAAGTTTTGAAGCTCCTTAATACCCAAGCATTTGTTAATGTAGAGAACCCCGATGATTATAAAAACTTAAGATGCATTGCAGGACATATGGTTATAAACTTATTACGATCTTCATTGGTAGCAAATGTCGTCAGTCATGGTATGAATTATGACTTTGATGCAAGCTATAGAGTTAAGATACTAAAGATGATATTATAAGCCTAGAACAAAAACTTGGTTGGAATAACTTATTTCCCATATTAAGATCGAGTACACATTCCTCTCAGAATCTCTTAAATATTGATTAACATTTTATTACAAACTCTCACGGGATTGATTTGATAAACATGATCTTATTTGATTGGATTTGATAGTCGTTGAAGGATATTGTAATCTGTTGGGGTATCTTGGATGGCCCATTGATATGCACGCGACCTCCGCAGTTGTGTCATGGTGACTGAAAAAAAGGGTGTATCATCTACTAGACGGGATGGATCGAAGGTGAATCTTAGCATTCGACCCTCTATTTTCTATCCTCCCTTTTTTTTTGTTTCTTGAAATTAAACTGTGTTGAATGGCAATTATGATAATTTCTCTTCCATCATGTTTTGAATGATACTGCAGCTGGGAATAATAGAGATGAAATCAGAAAGGAGAATTTACAAATATACAACACAATTCTTATGCATTTCCATTAATGGTCTTACTGCAGCTGGGATTGATATTTCTTTCATGTTCTTCGAAAGCTTGAGCAAAAATTGTTGATTTTGGGTTGTGTGAATAAATCTGTACCATGTAATCAGGAACTCTAGTGGAAGTTGTGCCCTTCACGTTTATGGTTTTATCTTCAGAAATATTCTTATGGAATTGTAACTTGAAAGATTGCGAGTGAAACATTGCAATTTGTAGAACATAAACTTTCCTGCCAATTCATTTGAAAAATTTTGCTAAATTTTGAATGAATGTTGGCCTATTTGCTTTCAGATTGGCCTATTTGCTTTCAGATTGATTATTTGCTTTGAGAACGCATCCTTTTTTGGTCTATTATTGAATGTTTTAGATAAAAGAACAATTTTGTTGGTTCCTGGTTATCAAGTTCTGCTCCTGCTTATTCGAATGACCATTGGTTGCTTTTGGATGCAGGTAATCTACTGTAATTTATCTTCACTTTAATATCATGTTGATGTAAATCATCTTCCATGAATCTGAAAGAATGAATTTAAGTGCTTCCTTCGGAGATCCACCTCTCTGATGTAGCGAACCTGTTCTTGGATGTTCTATTGGATGAAATTAAGATGAATTTGAGCTTTCGATTGTCCAATTCCGAAGTTGAGGTCTGTTTTGTTTTGTTTTTTTTTTTTTTGTTTTTATCATACAGCTGTTATATGTTCTTCATATTGATGCCAATGGATGATGATTGAGACCTGAATTCATTTCTCTGTTTGAAGGCATGAGCAATGCTTCACTCTCCAAAGACAAGTCATGAGTTCAAGGGGTTGTTTCAGTGCAACGCTTCAAATAAAACTCATTTGTTGGATAAAATTGTGTTTGTCATATTCATCTAAAGGATCTGAAATAAAATTAAAATGGGGGAATACATTCAAACCACTTAATTCGTGCATTTAAATAATATTTAAATTAATTAGTTCAGTAATAAGTATTTAAATAATATGTAAATTCCTTAACGAAGAATATATAAATAATTTGAGAACATCAACTAAAAAATATATTTAATACATTTACGCTACCCGATTCAATACATTCCTTTCATGAGGCATGTATTTCATATATTTACCTATCAAATACTTAAATTTTTAACATATATTAATCAATTCCATATATATACATATCCAAGGCTTAAATTTATTTCAAAACAATAATTAATTTCATATATTTACATACCTACCACTTAAATTAACCATACTATATTTATGCTACCCAACTCTTTTCTATGACCTCCAAAATATTATGCAAATTTTCCTAAAAATTAAAGTTTACGTGTTACGTATGTAAGTACATAAGAATCTGTTGCATATGTGTAATTATTAAAAAAAAAAAAAAATTAGCACTTCCGGGGCTCACTGTTAAGTGAGGGGTGTATCCAAACTTTTTTATTATATTTAAAAATGAATTTTCGCTTCTGTAAATTCACAGCTGTTTTCACGCAGCTGCACCAAACAGACAGTGAATTTCTCCGTAACTGTTTCCTCGCAACAATTTTTTGGGGCATCACAAGCTAATCCGTAACTGCTTCCTCGCAACAATTTTTTGGGGCATCACAAGCTAAGAAGCTGCAGCTGCGCCAAACAAAGCCTTATTTAATTTATACTTAAAATACTCTGTAATGCTCCCGTAGAAAAATTGGCAAGCAAGTAATTATACACTTTATACTCCATTGCCAATGAATAGAATAGTTATAATAAAGAATTAATCAATCATACTTTAGAGAATCATTTGTTTAGTGTGCACTCCCTTCCTTTCTCTCTTTCTACAACCATAACAAATGCTATCTTGCAAAGTGGATTTACCTCTTTTTACCCTAATAAGATCCAGCGACCAGCATTAGATCATATTTTTAGTATTTCAAATCAAATCAAATATCTATTAAAAATATTAAAAATTAAAGAATGATAAGGCAGTCAGTGATTAAAATTTCAATCTTCCACACAATTAGGGCTGTCAAAAAAGCTCGTTGTTCGCGAACAGTTTGTGTTCGGTTCGTCAATGAGTGCGTGTTCGATTCGTTCGATAAGTAAACGAGACAAACGCGAACAAATTTTTTTCGTTCGGTTAGTTAAACGAACCAAACACGAACAGTGATGCGTTCGTTCGTGTTCGAATCGTTATTGTTTGAAATATAAAATAATATTAAATAATTATATATAAAAAATTTATTATATTTTAAAACATTAAATTTTATAAATTATAATATATAATAAAATAATAATAATAATATATTAATATACATATAATATTATTTTTATATATTAATATTAGAGATGTCAAACTGAAACGAACACGAGCTTATTTCAAACAAACTAAATTTTAAACGAACCGAACACGAACACAAGCTTTGTTCGTTCGTGTTCGGTTCGTTTACACCCCTACACACAATACCTTCCAAACACAGCTCAGCGCACTAACCACCGGGGAATTATGAGGCCGACGATGCAGAAGGCCGCATGACGAGCTCGCACGATCCGCACGCACGACAATTATATATTTTGTTTCTAGATTGTAAGATTTACGGACATGGCGCTGAAGTCTTCTCTGGGACTTATTTTTAAGCGGCCCGATTTTAAAGAAGATAGACGAGATAACCGGAGGGAGAGAGACGGGAACCAGGAGCTCTTGGTAGCTTGGGGATGGTTCTTTAGGGTTCGGACGGTTATGTTCCAGTCTCTTTTGAGTTTCGATCACAAAGGACCCTGATGTTTTGATTTATCTGGGGCAATCTCATCTTTGCCATTCATGCGATTACGAGGTTTTGCACATTTAATTTGAAGAGGATTCGATTACTTTTTTTTCTTCTTCTTCTGACTATGTGATTAATGTGATGTTATTCTAGGGAGCCGAATTCAATGCATAATTTTAATGTTCATTTGAATGGTTAATAGCAGCCGTTATCGTCATTGGGCTGGCATTTTCTTCTTCTGATGATCTTACGAATGTCAATTTCCTCCCTTCGCCTGAATTGCAGTTTGTTGTTTCTTTCGAGTGTTCATTTCATTGAAAAAGGCAAGCTCTGCATTCGGAGGTCCAATTTAAGATGACATCATTGACTCGTTCTTCCGGGCAGTGTTTTTGTGGTTCAGTTGGGTGGGTTAGATCACTATAGGCTTTCCGATTCTTCCTTTCTATCATTGACTCGTTCTTCCAGGCAGTGTTTTTGTGGTTCAGTTGGGTGGGTCGGTTAGATCACTATAGGCTTTCCGATTCTTCCTTTCTCGTTTCTTTTGGCAAGCTATTTGTTTTAGAGAAATGGGATACAAGCCTCACATATAGGATCGTAGCCCCTTAAGCCCTACTCTAACACCTGGATTGTGGTTTTTCGAAGGCAGCTTTAAGAATGCCGATATAATCAAAGTCCTCGAGGATTTATCAACGGAGTCCGAAAGCGAGGTTGCTCATCTTCCTCTTCATCTTCTTTACCGCAAAGTAATCGGTTAAAGAGGGCAATTCGAATTAGGAAAAAGGGTGCGTCCACCTCAACTGTTCCTATGTGGAGGATGAATGTTAGATCACCATCATCTTCGGGAAGGATTTCAGACTCATCATGTTGCCCAATGTCCGGTTATGGTTGCAGTGGAACTCAAGCTCCTGTCTCAGCTCGGAAGCTTGCAAATGCCTTATGGGAAATGAGTAGAAACTCTTCATCACTAGAATTGGAAAAATTACAAGGGAAAATTGCTAAATGGGAGAAGAGTCGGGATTACAATTTGAGGAGACCTATTGAGGTCATTTCTCAACCTCAACGGCCATCTAATGAAGGTCACTGTCCGGTTTTGTTGGTGAGTATATGGATATTAAATTTATTGCTAAGTATATTTTCATTATAGTGAAATTATCAGTTGTGAGCTTTCTGTGCTTATTGTGATCTGTTGATCTTAATTCAGAAGTCAGAAAAAGCTTGGTGCAGTAGCCATAGGAGACGGATCTTGAAGAAATCAGGGCTTGAAGGGCTGAGTGACAGAACCTTAGATTGTTTTAGTTGTGGTAGTTTAATGGAGGTATGAAGCCTTAATAGTTTTCATAACCATTGCTATGCATTAATAAGTATTCCACCAGGTATTATTATGGAATACTAATTTAGATTTGAATAACATCTCCATTTGGATGTGTGGCCACCTATTTTGCAATTATAATCTTTGGGCTTCATACAGGGGCTTGGTATGCTAGCTTGAACGTCATTTTGAGATCACCTGTGCGTTAGTTTAATGTTTTGGTTGAATCTAATTCATTGGCAATATCATAAGGTTTGTTTCATTCAAAGATGGTTTTAAATTGTTCCAAAATTTAAGTTTTGACTGGTTTTGGCCATTTCTCCTATTATATGCTGAAAATCATTGTGTTAGTAGTTCATGTGTTTGATAGGTGAATTTCAGGTGTGTCCAAACTGTTGCAGGTCAAGAACATCCTGCTCGGCTGTTTATGGTTCTTTGTTGGCCATTATGCATATGTGTTCACTATGAGCTTTGGTAGGGTGAACATGCTTTTTAGTAAAATTTTCACTTAAACATGCAATATTATTTAATAGAGTGATGCACTTTTATTAGTGACCTTCTATTTATACTTCATTAAATCTATCAATGAATATGGTTGAAACTAAAGATCAAACCAAAGGATACAATTTCTTACACTCCCAACCCCTCTTATAATAGAACTCTATGAATGAGTATTTTCAAAACCTAGTTTTAAACTATTCCATACTCCTAGTTTTCTAATATTTTTCAATGATGCATCCTTTGTATTTCTAGTCATACTCAATCTACTTAAGTTGATGAAAAGTTGAAATCTCGAGCCCGATCTGTGTCAAAGGGAATAATGACAAAAAAAAGCTTTTGATTAATCAATAAATGATTAATACCCGATTAATACATTTACTAGCTATTTCAAATTAATCAAAGGTACCAACATAATTCCTTTTCCCATTAACAAGAAATAAAAGGATCACCTGTATAACTAAAGGGCATAATTAATAGCGTAAATTACTTCATAGGCACTTCAGTTTAGGTCACTTTACAAATAGGTCATTAGTTTGATGATTTTTTTATGGCCCAATAACATTGAACCCTTTAATTCAAGTTCCTAAGGATATTATCCCGTTGCAATTTGATGGGTTTGAAATTTAGCACTTCATTTATGTGTGCTTTTACTATCTTTTGCCATTAGAGGTTCATCTTTCAATGCTTTAAATGACTTCCAATGAGTCGATACAAATAATTTATTCTGGATGTAGCTATCCTTGAGTTTGTTCTACCTACATCTAGGTTCATTAGAGAGAGAGAGAGAGAGAGAGAGGGTAATTAAAATTCTAATTCTTGATTGAATTTAATTCAAAATTGATTTGATTTTTGGTCACTTGTATGAAATCATTAGATTTCAAGTCAAACTTGAAGTTGATTTTAAAGGTCTGTTTGGGGCAGCTGTAGCTGTTTAAAAAAATTGTTGTGCAACAGTTGTGGGAGAAAGCTACTATGAAAAAATTGTGTGTATGTTTCTATTGAACAATTGTAGAATATCTGTGCAACAGCTGTTTAAAAAATATATATTTTTTCCCATGTATTATTGTATTGACCGTAAAATAACCATTTCACATTAAATAAATCATACATAAAAATGACATTTCACTTAATACTGAATAACACAATAATTAAAATAAAAAATAAAAATATTAAAACAATAACTAACATTATCAAAATATTATTTTTTGAAATATATACGATCAATCCTACAAGGTAATTTTTTTTTTTCTAAAGATGCTCTTCATGTCTGATCATTATCTGATGTGTGACCATCAAATTAATCAATCCACCTAAGGAAGTCATAACCTTTTGATGATCTATTCATTTAACATCAGTAAATTTTTTTCTCATAATTATTTACTCTTCATGATGTAAGTAGAGAAAACTTTAATCCACAGTTGCAGTACAAGACTCTGGAAGCACCAGAGGTCTTCGAGTTCATATCTTTTGAAAATTGAAAACCACAAACCTCGCCTTAATAGTATATCGATATAATTATATGAAAAAATAACTAATATAAATTACAATAATACGTAGATAGAGATTTTAAAAAATATGAAGTCTCAGAGAAAAGGTAAACTAATGAATAATCTGTCATTATAAAAATACTGAAGAAATTAAAGAAAGAGGAACTTGGTTTCCATTTGATCAATTAATAGTGAACTCGTATATGTCAGCAGCGTAAATGCACAAAGGCCCTCCAGAAGAACCCCAACCATCTTATGATTAAAAAGATCTTAGTTGTCTTCATGTCGGTCACATATGTCAAAAGTCATAACAATATACCTCTAATGTCATTTATCTCATCATAGATCTCCAAATAAAAAACATGTAACAAATAACTTATATTACAACCACAATTGCATAGGAGGCCATCAATGTGGGATAAAAAACATGCTAAAGTAATGAGAAAACTATTGCAACAAATATAGATTCCTCATGAATATCATTGCGTAAGAGTCATTACAATAGACATTAACCGTTTTCACAATATATTGAACATAAGTAAAGAAAAAATAATAGATAACATCGTTAAATATTACATTTGTAATTTGCTCTCGCAATTCAATCATCTCCCTCGAATCTTCCCCATCATGTGTACAAAACTCAATTAAATCACAATTAATTTATGATATGAACTGCCTTAAGTGATATTTATATGCTTCAGGAGGGACATGTGACCGATTTTAATATTTATTACCGAAATCAATATCATTATGTGAAGGATGCCGACGAATGAAATTATAGAGAATCATTATAGCAACCACAACTTTCACTTGTTTGTTGAACGGATATGTAGGCATATCTCATAGAATGATCTATTTTTTTTAAAAGCCCAAATGTCCTCTTGATAATATCATGTAAAAGTGAATGTAACTTGTTAAACATCTCTTTTCTAGCTTGAACTATATGGTTACCACTTTAAAATCATGAATGTGATGTTTTGTTTCAGAAAATAATTTGAGATACTCTCTTTGTAATGAAAATCCAATATCAACCAAATAATATGTCCTTATTAAAAGCATAATTCTTGTTATTGTAAAGAGAAAATTATTTAATTTTTTTATACTTGAGCAAACCTGTAAGTAATTTGAGAAAATTATATTTATGACTTCGTCAATATCAACCAAATAATATTTCCTATTGTTTTTATTGTAAAGAGAAAATTATTTAATTTTTGTATACTTGAGCAAATTTGTAAGTAATTTGAGAAAATTATATTTATGACTTCGCGTAGCAAATTTTAATGTACGACTATCAGGTGTGCTGTCTTTCAATCTAGCTCTTACAAAATTGAAACATATATTAAAGTTACATCTAGTCATAACATTTTGTGTTGTTGAATCACAATGTTCTGTAAAGCATGTGTGCATCCACCTTTGTTATAGGAATTGCTCCAAGACAATACTAAGACATTTAAATAAAATATTAAAGCTACTAGCTATAAGTAAATTTTGGAAAAGATGAATACAGAAATATACTTTAAAGTATAACCTATGACGTTAACCTTGGAAATCTCAATACTAATATTTTGAAATGTTGGGTCTTCAGTTTTGATATCTTTTGAGGAGAAGCTGGCCCAAACATCAAATTAACTGAAAAATATCTACTACTCGTTTGTAAAAAGTGTTGAAATCGCTCCATGACACTTCTTATAGACTCATTTTATGATAAAATATAGAGTTATGACTAGCACATCACTTGAAGTCATCCTAGAAGAGCCATGAATACTATAATTCTTGTGTGGTTATTCCAACAGATCAATAAATATTGTTTGTCATATGAAACATATTAACATTTGTTTGATGACCCACAAGCAATTTCCTTACCCATTTTTCTCCAATATATGTTGATGTTATGCAAGGAGTGCGAACAATGTATGAGTTTTACTTATACATTAAATATAATGCAACTATAATTATTGATTTGTATCTTTCTCTATCATTATTATTCGTTGTTCTTATTTTAAAAGAAGGAAAACACAATTAAAATAAATCGAACACAATATATCAATCTGAAACTAAAGAAATAAATATAGTTTCAGAAATAAATATCATGAATTATACATTAATAAATTAAAAAAAAGCAACAAAATGATACATTTAACATATATAATCGTTCATAGCAAAACATACATCACTAGTCCATAACAGCATTGATAACACTAACACATGAAAGCACTGATAACACTCATAAATCATGATTTTCATAAAAAAACGCAAGTAGTGAGCCCTGCACTCATATGTCATTGGCATAAAAAATTTTCTCTTCGTTGGATCTTCTAACAACTTCATTGAATACCAATACAGAGGCATGTCTTCATAAATGGCTGCAGTTTTTTTCCAATATTATTTTAACTTGTTTAATAAAATTTTTATGTGACGTGCTAGACTCATTAGTGCATGCAACAACTAATTGTGTACTATGACTTAGTAAGAATACCACACCATCTTTTTTCTTTTTTTCATTCGAAAGCCGCTTTGATTGACTAGATTTAACTTCGTTTATGATTTGATTAAACCCTTCAATTGAGTTCTTTGTTTGCTCAAAATCACGTGCTCATCTATGTTAATGTGCACACTTTCACTCAGAATCCATTCATGATCATTGGTGGCCACGACTCCGCTTAACATTAAGTACAACTTCTCTTCAAGCTCAGAGTCAAATGTCATTAAATTTGAACTTCTTGGCATTTGATATGACCTACAATAAATTGATGGTTAAAATGTTGATATAATTTAAATGACATAAAAAAAAATTGAAATATTTTGAACATTTGATAATATTTTATGTTCAATCTCTCTATTCATCATTCTTCTGAAACATCAATTATTCGTTTTATAAGATCTCAACCTAAACCTATTGCTTCTCGCTCTAACTCTTTTCATAATTTCTACTCATTTTTAAACTGATCTCATTTATTCTTCAGTTGCAATCTATCATATTCTCTTCTTGTTTTTTCTTTAATTTTTTTTGTTATGTTTTGTCATCCTTTTTTGTTAAAATAAATTGTGGGTCTATTTCTTAGTTCCTTATCCTTCATACAGTGATCACAAATGCTTTAAATCTCATCTTTCTTCCATATAGCAACTAATCCATTTTCTTTTTTCTTACTCATCACTAGCACTAGGTATGAAAACAAGTAATCAACAAAAATTTTAATAAACAAATAAAAAATAAAAAACTAATTTCAACAATAATTTTTTACTTCACATTTCCAAACTAAATATGCTTGGATACACTTCAAAATTAACATACATATCTCTTTGGTGCTATAGAATTATTTCAAAATTTTACAATTTTCAATCATTTTATCAAAATAGAAGAGGAGAAATAATTCGCTCAAAGTAATTAAGAACCACGAATAAACAATTAGAAGAACAAAACAGGTTTCATAAAATAATGTGCTAATAAACATTAAGTAGCCTCTTTCTGAACAAATACATGTGAACATATCTCATCAGTATATCTCATAGTCATCAAATAACTTATCCATCTAGAGGAGGTTTTACTTAGCATGCCTTTAATAATGGGATGCTTATTTGAAAAGGCATAGAGAATTATATTGAGTGTTCAGCTGTACAAATGTGAGAAGATTCCTCTTCGCTATTATAGCAAGGAAAGACCAATCTAAGTACATCTTTGTTTCCTAAATTCATCAATCCTCCTTCACTCAACATATATCTCATAGTTAAAACTATCAGGAATGAGTTTCCAACACAAATTTTCAACATTTTTTAATCAAAATATCATGAAATTCAGTGTATAACTATGCTTAAGAGACACATTTTGTTAAGAACACGATGATCATGATAAATGAGCAGATTCAAACTATTTCTTTATTACCACATAGAAAAATTTGGGAGTTATGGGCGTCAGAAGGATCACAATGTGAAGATTCAAACTAGATTTCCTACTATTTGTGTAAGTAAACTAGTTTTAGGATTCCTCCCTATAATGAGCATTGACTTATGGGTGTCAAGAAGATCATGATTGCCTATATTTCACTATTTAGATCAAGCTTCCACAAGAAGAACTTCATTTCCAATTTTCAAATAACAATGAAAGCAAGAAACTATAACGAGAAACTACAATGAAAACTTCATTTTCTAATGTTCAAATCACAATGAACGCATGAGACGCCCTCATCATTCGGAAATCCACCGTAAAATTCTACTTTGCCTTAAATTTGGCAAAAAAAAATCTCAGAATTTCCATTCAACCAAAAGGAATTTGAAACAAACCACAAATTTCATAGAAAAGCCGTACTGCTTGAGCTCAAACTCTTAACCAGCATGAGAGAAAAAACCTCGAGAAAATTTTTATTTTTCAAATTTTCAGTCCACATCGAAAGCAAGAAACAACAAAAAAACATCTTTTTTTTTCTTTTTCAGATCACAACAAGAGCGAGAAACAACAAGGAAAACATCGTTTTTCCAATTTTCATATTATAACGGAAGCAAGAAATACCCTCATCATTCCATAATATATTTATACTAGGTCACAAAAATACGAAAAAAAAAGGCTGCATTGCTTGGCTAAAACATAACCAATATAAGGGGAAAACCTCAAGAAAAATTTAAAAATGGCCAGCACTACCGACAAGCAACATTCCTACCATAAATCCGTAGATCCTTAACCATGATCCGCATTAATGATAGAATGCTTGATCTGTGAAATGGGAAGGACAATAGATTGCAAGGCGATAACTATATCCATACCAACTCAAAGCAATTACCCTCTCGAAATCCCAGTGTGCATCGTGGGAAGATAGAAAAGATCAGGCCGATGTAAGAGGAAGAAGCCAAGAGAACGATAAAGGATTACCTCGTCTACTTACGGAAGAAGAAGAAATAGTAGAAAGAGAGCTTTGCTCTTCACTGCCCTTTTTTACTTCTTGCTCTTGCCCTCGAATCAACTGTCTTAGAAAGGGGCTAGGAATGAGGCAGCATTCCCTTTCCTTCTTGATGACGACACATTAGGTTAGGAGGTAGCGAAGTAAATTCATGGGAGGGAAACTATGTGCTGCAACCCTTCACCTGCGGTCGCATTTCAACTTTTCTCACCAAGGCATTCTCGCAAACGTGCGAATGATGTACGATCTAAACATATTATTTTTCATGTTCTCAGGAAGCGATGCAAGGCAAAAGCGGCGCCAAATGGCCGCAAAGTTGACTGCAAATTGATTTTAATTTAATTTTACACATATTTATTACATTATTTTTATTAGCCTTATCCTCATTATTTAGGGTGAACTTGATGAATAAGCATTACCTTAATTTCTATTAAGCTTTTAAAAACGGCTCATGTCTATTATTTCCAATTTTTATGAACAATATCTATTTATTTTACTTTAGTTCTACTTCTTTTCCTTGCTAATTTTTCAATCCTAATTTTTTATCATGTTTAATAGGTGAATTTTCTATCATTCATTTTACAATTCAATCTATTTGAATATATTTTTTTAATAACTTTATCTTCCATAGATGGTACTATAAGGTGGTATTTGATAGCATATTATTTATCGGATTTAACTTAAACTCAACCAAACACCAAAAAAGAATAAATAAATCTAACGCTCTGTTAACTTCAATTTTCACAGGTTCCGATGTTTTCCTCTAACATTCTGTCATTTTAAGGACATAAATCTTGATTTAATAAATTCAATTATGAGGTTGATTTATTTCGCCGTTGATGCCGAATTCTTCCTACGGAATATGGATTTGATCAATCCAGATTTATCAGATTCAATAAATTCTATTTAATGTAAAACTAAGTTGTAGTCAAACACCGCCTACATGATATTCTAATGCTACCATTCTTAATTTTTCTTTTTAATACTTAAGTACACATATTTTTATATTTTTTATTTCGACCAACTCGATCAAGCTATATATAAAACTGCTCCTTGTATGATATGTTCATATTACTATGTACACACACAAACTCATTTTGAGTCACATTTTGAATTAAATTGAACTACTTTCTATCAAGAGGAACCAGTCTTGAAAGCAATTTAAAATATTGCTATTTTGATTTGAAGTTGAGTTAAATTTCAAGCAATATTGAGTTTTGATTTTTTTTTTTTAAATCCTATTTCTATAACAATTTTTGAAATATATTAGTAAAAGTGAACCAATCTTTAATCATACTATTCCGTACTTCAATTCTGAATTATCAGTTCGTGTGTTCTATTCTTACTCTCCATAATGTTACTTCCTTCTTGAAAAAAATTCAGATGTGCCATTCATTTGGCTCTTGTATCAAGGGTATGCCCCCTTTAATGACATTTTCTTAAAATCTATAAATGACATTGTTCTCGCTTTATAAAATATATGTGATACGTAAAAAAACATTAAAAAATATCTAAGTGGAATTATATGATTACTCATAGTATGAGTTTTATTTTAATATACTTGACTTCATGAGGATTGAGCCATGAATATATAATTAATTATGAGTTTTAGAAACCTTTTTTTTTTTTTTTTTTTTTTTGAAAAAGAGGACATGAACTAATCACGTATGTAATGATGTATATGCCATCCTTAATTATATAAACAGTCAAAATTCTTCCATGACTATTTTCATGGGCTCATTTATTCCTAAAGTCAATAAAATTGCTAAATTAATTCTCAAACTCTTTTAATATGGGCTGAAATGTCTCCACTTAAAAAAATTTTGTACAGGGCTTTGACACTTTTATAGAATCTGGGACTAAAATAGGCATCTACAAAGAGTAAGGGGGCATGTTGACATTTTTCTCTAATTATATAGGTTGTTAGATTGATTGATGTTAAATGATTCATTTATTAGATTTGATGTTGTGATTTGATATATGGCAAGTACTTTAGATCCTCCCAAAATTGAGATTTTATATGAGGATGTGATTTAATGTTTGAAGTTGAAATTGTGATGCCCGTGGTCCTTCAAACTTTTTAAGATTGAACTATCCGTGGTGCTTTCACATGTTCCAGTATGTTGGAAACCTCATCATGAAGGAATTCGTTATGAGTTAATTTATTCACATGTAATTGTTACCAAGGTGATTTAACCTTCATTAATGAATTTAGTGGTTATAGTGAGTTGATCACTGATCCTGCTGATGTTATCAAAATCAAATATCCCATTTATGTGGTTATGATTTGTAATCTTTTATAATTGATGGATGCATGATAAAAGGATTGGCATAAGCAAAGAACTTTTGGAATGTTGTTCCGTTGGAGTACAATATATTGTCTGATAAGGTTATGACGTGTCTACATGGTAGTTCTTTTTTTAGTATTTAGTGAACCATATAGTGTTCTTGATTATAATTATGTCCCTTATCAATTTGAAAGAAGCGTAGTTTTTAAAAGAAGGCATAAGAAGGGCTAGATATTACAAACTCAGGGGATTTGCCACACTTCCTAATTTAATATTAGAGGGAGCCCTGTTATTTTTTGTATAAGGGAAGTATTAGCAACAATATTTGATTTTAATATTCATGCAGGAAATTGGATGCTTTTTTTTCTTTTTGGTTAGCTGCATAGTAGCCTCCAAAATTTATTTTTGATCCAAATCTCAAAGTCAACATTCATTAAAAACGTACATTAAGTGTCATATATGTATGGGCTTCTTCAATCAGTGGGCAAGGAATTCTTAGGGGGAGTTCTTGGATTACTACTTATATTTTTGGGAGTTGCACATTAATCAAATTAGTAACTCGAGGATCTCTGGGAGAGACTCTCCTTGATGAGCATGAGGTTTGTTTTCGATGATTTTTTTCCTTTTACTTTTTCATGTTCTACATTTTATTATTTGATAGAATATATCATTGATTTTAATCGACTTCATAGTTGATGTGGAGCTTAATTTTATCACCAACTTTGATTGCCAAGTCAAAAATTGCTATAATGTACTCGTTACTTTTTTTTTTTTATGTATTCCTAAAACCTCTACTTAGCATTTACAAGTATAATACCTACCGCATAAAGTCCTCTACCCAACCCTTACAACCTTGTTTTCTATCACCTTTAAGCATTACATAAGAAGATGGCTACATGGTATTGAAAAATATCACTCATCATTCTCCATCAATCAAGTAGGTGCAGAGGTGGATATTGGAGAGTTGGTTGATGGAGTGATCAAAGGCTAGTAGCAAGCTTGGTCAATGTCATGTACAGGAATTGTCTGTCAGGTAGCTAGTAATGACCACTGAAAGTTTGGAGGTGGTGGTTAAAATTTTTGAGACTTTATAAGGGAAATTCAATTGCTATCGCTAAGTTTAGCGGCCATTGAGATGGTCCAACTTTAGATGTTATAATTATTTTTTTAAAATTTTCTTTATCACGAACATCGACAATTGAGAAAGCTCAGATTTAGGAAGAATAAGAGGAAGTGGAGAATACTAGTGTGATGAAAGTAAAAAATGTATATATTTTTTGATGAGTTATTAAATGAGATGATAGTTGACAAGTTGGTGGTCCGATTAATCGGCTTTATGTAGTTTTCACTGGGAAACATTGTAGTCATTACGTAAGGATGCCATCTTAACCTTTGCTACCATTCAATAAAGAGGGATTCAATTATGGAAGATATCCAAGTGAAAATGATAAACTTGAGACTTGAACATCAATCGTACATTATGTTCAACTAAGATTAATGTGACTTATTGATGAAATATTTGAGGGAAATGAAAAGGTTTGGGTGGATGAGTAATAATTCAATTGGAATATGTGAAGTTTGACTTGGAATATGTGAATTTTGTGTTGAAATTTCGTTGCCAAAGTGCTTGTAATGGTAAATTGCCTCTGGATGGCTTTGACTTCATCATTATCATTGAATTTGATACTAACTAATAATAAATTTGTCGACTATGAGACTACACATCATCAGTAGTGAAGACGATAACAAACTCACTAGCAAAGCTAAAGGATTATGTCTTCGAGGAACATAAATAGTTGGGCATTTTATCAGTTTATGAATTTTTCGCAGCCTTTTAAACCCAAAAAGTTTATTGTAGGGAGTGACAAATAATTATCGTGATTTTATTGATTTTGTTTAGGCAATTAGTCAGAGCCATGGACGCATGTCAAGTTCTGCTCTAATAATGCTGCCAAGAGCTTTTGAGAAAAGAAGAGCATATGTGGCTCAAGTCCAAGGCTTGTAGAATTTTTAATGAATTTTGAAGTCCTTTTTTACTATTATTTCACTCCCCTCTAAAGTATCAAAATCTTCTTGGTGAGCTCACCATATTATACAAAACCCTTTATTTTATGATTATCAACAAGAATTCAAGAAGCTATCCAACCAAATTATGAGTATTGATGAAGTGTGTGTGTCTATATATATTTTTTTATAAAAAATCCGAGGGCAAATATATTAATACGGAAAAGATACATAAATGTTGTATGAGAGGGCCTAAAAGAAAGCCTAATTCATTACGATCCAAGTACAGTAATGCCCCAACAAAAAATACAGATTCAGATAAAGCAAAAATACATAAAGGTAAAAAATTAAAAAGCCACAAAAGGCTAGGGACGTCCCACTTTAGTCCTCCTGCATCTAGTCTCCCACTTTAATCCTCCTGTCTTATTCCTGAGCTCAAGTAGATCTTCATTCTTCTTCTTCCTCCTGGATGTGTAGACCTGTCATTCCTCATCTCATCAGTAGATTTCAAATGTGGTCGGACAGGTGTAGGTCGTTGCACGTCATTATCCCCATGAGCCTGAGTAATATTAATATCTTTCTGGGTCTGATGAGGCGGTAGTGAAACAGTAGAAGTATTTTCACCTATATTATATGTGATAGGTTCTAGGGCAGGCGGGGTCTGAAGAAACTCCCTCTCCCCCATGATAGAAGGTTCTAAAGATGGGGGAGCTACAACTGGGGACTGAATGGTTGTCATATTGCCTGCGGGGATAGTGACGTCGTCTGGAATATCCTTCTGATGATCAATAGTGTCAAAAACTTGGAGCTGATCGGGAGGAGATGGAATCATAGCCTCTAGCGGAGCAGTTTGCTTTTTTGGTCTGAGTTGGGGGTGTAGATG
>NW_018164547.1:860521-886597 GCF_001263595.1 Phalaenopsis equestris | reverse complement strand
TGTACGCCCAACCAGATTTTCTCAGAAGCGGGTGAAGTGATGTCTCTTTCAATAAGACTCTGGATTCAGAATGACGTGACATATTAAAAGTAGAAATGTTCTTCTTGAGTGACTTCCCGTAAGCTGAGGCAATAAAGTACAATACTTTTTTAGAAAAATAATGAAATTTTAGACCAGGGAGACGAATCTAAACCAGAATGATTGGTGGTTCCGTATGTGGTTCAAAATCCACAGATCATTTCAGAATCTTCATGCTTTGTTATCAATCCATATTATTCTTTCTAACAAATAAGCGCATGTAATCTTCTTCGTTACTAATTTAAATAAGAATGTGTCTCCCTTCTAATAGTCCAATTTTTCATTCTCCAACAAGGTGCATAAGTTCAAATTCTTTCCGAATGAGCTCCATTTTGGGATGACCATATAAAAATTTCTCAACCAAATTTAGACGACAGGAGGAATCAAGTTGAATACCTTCAGCTTCTGTAAAAAAGATGACAGACTTTCTATTCTTCCTACCAGGTTTCTTAATGTCCTTTGCTCACTCAAAGGAAGGAGGGAAAGATGACGAATTTGATGTGCCTGAGGCGTGGACACTCGCAAGGGCAGCTGCATACGATTTGTCTGAAATCATCCTCAAAGGTAGGTGTGGCGTTCAGAGAAGAAAGAAGCTCTGATAAAAGAGGGAAAAAATCGCGTTGAAATAGCTGAAACAAAAAAAGAGAGGACGCTGTGAGACATGATGAGCGCAGAGAAGCTGGAGAAATCACGAGTTGTACCTGCGAGTCAGAGCCGCAGAACACGCGGGCGATACCCGAGAGACGGGCCGCAGAGGAGCTGCAGAGCCTGGAAGTGTTGAGCCAAGAAAGCTCACAAGACAGGAAGACGGGAGACGAGCCTTGTCTAATGAGCCGGAGAAGAAGCGGGGGAGACGAACGGAATCGAGCGCGAAACGCCGAAGAGGAATCAACAAAGCCATAACAGTTGCTAGGGTTCGCCATCGGGTGAAACCCTAACAGAGCCGAGCGGGAAGGAAGACGACGCCATTGCGCACGTGTGTGTCTATATATATATATATATATATATATATATTGAGTATTGATGAAGTATTTTTTTCAAAGTTGTTTTGAGTTAGGGTTGCAACTGGTAGTTCAGAAGGATGTATGAATTCATTGTTCAATGTCCCTTTGATCAAGCTATTGAGTTGGCTAAACTTTTCAAAAATACATTTCAAGAAGTCCGCCCTTATTTAGCGTCATGCTCCTCCAATAATATCCCTTTTTTCCATCTATCTACAACCACTTATTCCAAGCCTTCCTAAACAGCCGTCTTCCAAACCTTAGTTAACCATAAAAAAGTTAGACCCTGCTCAAATTTATAAACAAACATGATACGGTCTTTTGTTTTAATTGTGATGAAATGTTTCATTGAAAACACATTACATAAGCAAGATGTTCTTTCTTTTGCTTGATCCAAAAATTTCTTCCATGCAAATCAATTATTAAGAATTACTCATTACTTAGGACCATTACTCCGCTAGCCCAACCTAACACACTACATGCTTTTTACATTGATGCAACTCTTTACAATTTCAAAATTCAAAGTCTTATTTTATAGTGGTTCAACCCGCAATTTTATTCATGAATGGTTGAATTCCTCTGTTTACTCATCATGCCAACCACCCAATCTCAATTCCTTGTAGTTTATGATGGCAGTCTAATACTCAACCTTCTAGGTGACTAATTCGAAGTTGAATATACTGATCATGCCAACCTCTCCATTTCAAGTCATTGTAGTTTATGGTGACAATGTTAGATATACCTGCAAATATTGTGGTCTAATAGTCCACCTTCTAGGTAAGTAAATTGAACTAGACTGTTACATCTTGCCAATTTAGGGCGTGGACATTGCTCTTGATGTTCAATGACTACATTAAATGGGTAACATCATTACCAATTATTTTTCTCCAACTCTTAAGTTTTCCTCATTTTGATTCTTTTGTTTTGCTTCTAGACCGTAAGCGTCTTCATCTTGAACAAATTCATTTGAACCAATTTTTCATATTGTCTGTCTAGGGATCAATTTCATCTTACTTTCACCTAGTTGTCAATTTACTTGCTAATCCAAACACTATCATAGCACTGTCGGTATACTATCCTCTTTTACAGCATTTTTTAGTGACCCACACTTTTTTATTCATTGAGCCTAATTTATGCCCTTACATTGCCTCCACGACCATCAAATTCACTCAAACCTAATTCCTCTTTGATTCATGTTCGTTTATATCACCCATTTTCAAAAAATAATAATCAAGCATTAGTTGAGGAAATGCTACAATCTTGTCTTAATTCGACTCTGTCAAATCTCTTTCTCATTATCGATTTTTTTTGGTAAAAAAAGATGATACATGACACTTTTATGTGCATTATTGCGCTCTAAATCAATCCAACAATTTTTATAAGTCTTTTTTTATTCCAACACTCAACAAAAATGCTTGACAAGTTTCATGTCATGTCAGCATACACAACATTAGATGCGCTTGTGTTATCATCAAATTTATTGGCAATCCTGGACCTACAAAATACAGCATTTCATGCTCATAACAATGATTTTGAGTTCCCTGTAATTCTATTGGGCTTCAAAAATGCACTTGGAACTTTTTAAAATATTATGAGTATAATTTTTAAATTTTGCTTTTTTACAATTTTTTTATTTATTGTTTTCTAATCATTGCCGACCCCACGTAGTGGGATTAAAGCTTTGTTGTTGTTGTTGTTGTTGTTGTTGTTTTCTAATCATACCACTTTGAACTTCTAAAACTGGTTTTTAGTTGTCTACAAGACAATTTATTCCATCTACAAAGATTAAAATTGTAATTTGATCAACCATCAATTTAATACTTAGGTCATGAAGTGTCCATGGAAGGCGTCCTGCCCACATCGAGCAAGATTACTATCATTCTCTAGTGCCAATCTGAATTAAAGAAATGCTCAACATGGATTTTTGGATATGGCGGATTTCTACTGATTGTTAAAAAATTTTGTTGATATCACTGGATAATTGATTGCCTTGCTGCAATGGGATGCATTCAAATGGTTTATCTTTGCCCAGCACGCCTTCAGTTTTCTAAAAGTGAACTTGCTATCCCATCAATGTTATACAACGAAAAAATTAAGTCCACAAATGCAGCAAGCTTCCAGATTTGCTAGGGAGAAATTGGCCACCAACAAAATTATGATAAATGTCATCAATATCTATTGGGCTTTAAATTTAGTATTTGTATACACCAGAAAACATCCTTGATTTAATGACCCAAGTCATCTCAACACCGGAACAATGATAATTTCTATTAAACTGCTTGGTCATGACTTCTCCATTTACTGAAAGCTAAGTTCGATAAACAAAGTTGCAGGCATATTTTCTTGTATCCTGAACATTATTTTTGTGCTACATTCCTCTCCACAACTCTTGAATTTCATAAACACACCAATTTCAATTCCTACCGAAACATTAAAATGGAAAATAACATCTATTCAGAGTTTTGTTTAAACTCTAGTCGCTGATTGAAGCCAACCTAATCAGTTCTCAGCATATTCAATTCAAGATGGGCTTATAAACTACATTCAAGAGTTTATAAAAATTGCCTAATTTACCGAGCAACAAAATATTAGCCGTTTGCTCTAATCGATCTCCTAGACCCCCACCAATTTCCATTACAGCTTGGGACAAGATCACCATGGATTTTATCATTCGCCTTCCACCATCCAATGATAACTCTAACATTCTGACAGCCTAACAAATTGACTAAATATCCAAGATGTCTATCCACTTCATATCATTCCCAAGACGATAATTTTGGATAGGGATGGAAATTTAGTGGCCAATTTTTTTTGGTAAATGGGTACTACTCTTCATTACAATATTTCTCAATACTCGAAAATCCATGGTCAAAGCAAACTGACAAATCGAGGCCTTTAATAATATTTTTAAATCATTTGCATACCCATATGTGCTAGGTATTGAGCTCGAGACTTTATTGTTGGAGACAAAACTCCCTACCATAGGCTTAGTGTGCTGCACAAGCTTTAAATATTTGTATTGCCATGTAATGGAGAACCCACACAATTTGACTTAAGTTTCTTCTTGGGGCTGAATACTCATATAAGACTTTGCACTTGTTTATAAGCACGTCTAACTTTTGGGCGCTATATGGAACATTGGTCATTCATCTTCCATGGACTCTGCCAATGGTTGTTGCAACACCGTGACCCTTTTTAACAATATCTTCGAGCACTCCATTTGGTCACAATAACATATGAAACTATTGGCTTACAAGTAATAGCAAGACCTCTAGCTTGGCATTAGTTTGACTAACTTTTGTTAATTACAGGCTTGCAGACAAATATCAATGCGTGATTATCACTTCTCTAAACTAACTCATCATTATTTTAGCCTAGTTTTGGTGTTTGAACATATTGTTCAGACCTATGACTTATAAACTTCAACTTCCACAACATTCCCAAAGCCATTCTGTCTTCTACTTCTCCCTTTATAAACCTTTTATTGAAAATACGAAATTGCATGATGCTTGGTTAAACCAAGTTTTTATTCTACCAACTGCAATTATCAGTTCAAGGCTAATACTGTAAAAGATCAGTTCACAATGATTACTTCTCATCTAATGGTTTGTCCTGCCCACTAATTATGTCATGTGGATCAATTTTGAAGACTGCCGAACGGTGAACTCGGACTTTAACCTTAAGGACAAGGTTAATTTTCAATGGAGGAATAGAATTAATATGTCCAATATGATGTCCTTTGACAATGGGACTAGCATGTTAGTAAGCTATGAATGAATACTATGAGCTCATCATTCATCGGCAAAGTAAAGGATTATTTCTTAGGGAATCATAAAAAGCTTGTTGTTTTATGGGTGTATAAAATAGGGGTCACTTTTTAATTTTTGAAAGTCTGTTAGAGGGAAGGATCGTTGTTATGATTTTATTGGTTTTCTTTTTGCTGTTAGTTAGAGTCATGGACACATGTGAGGACTTTTTTCAAACAATGCTGGGTAGAGCCTGTGAGGAAAGAAGAGCTCGACTTTCTCAAGACAAGGATCTGCAGAAATTTTAATATATATTCAATATCTTATTCCTCAATTGTTTCTCTGTTTTTTCCATTCTTCCTCCCCAAGCCATTGAAATCCAATCGACTTCTGCCCTTCAGTACTCCAGAGTCTTTTGGTGAAGTTTGAATTTGCCATTTATTGTATTAAAATTTGCATTTGATTTACAGTTATCTTTTTGAACAAGTGTTAGGCATGTTTTTCTTTTTTCTTTAAGTGAAGTCTTTTTATCCCTTAAAATTTGTTATGGATTTATCGTGTGATTAATTTCATTCAAATTTGATACAATCCAATTTTCATCAAGTGCGTAGATTTCAACTTTTTGTGTTTTCAGTGAAATCAACAAATAATTATTGAAGATTGAAAGTTTCCTTTGAATTTTTGCGTTCGCTTTTTATGATATTCTACATCTCATAATAGGCCTGTATTAGGAACCCTAGAGTCCTAACATGTCTTACGTTATAAGTCATCTAATCAACAAATCATCTCTGTAAATTTATATTGCATCAACTTGTCAATGATTTAGTTGTTCTATAGAGTGTGCAAATGGTGGCCTTTGATCATAGTCCCTGGTTATTGATGAATTATATTTCTCTTAAAATTATATTTTTGGCTGGCTCCCCAAGGCACACAGGTAGGAAGAGTTATTTTATGACTAGGAGGTGGATTGTGGTTTGAGAATGCTGCTTGAAACATTGTACAATTGTTCTTGGCCGGATTATTTGACTAGAGGGAGAGAGCCAACTTTCTAGAGGCAGCAATAAGTAAATATTTCTTTTTCCCATTCTTGCTCGTACATTCACCATCCAGCTATGAACCAACAGGAAAGAAGTGCCCCTTGTTATAGTTCAAAATTTTATATCTTATTTAAATTCTAATTATTGTTAATTTTCTCTTGCAAAAGCTCGGGTGTATCCATCTTTCTGACCAAATTTCTATGTTCTTCTTAATTTATATCCTGGTGATTTTATTTTGTAAAACCTCATGCCTTCTTGACTTGCAGGGTGAGTTTCATTCTCAAAGCTTCATACCAGGGGAGTCGCTTATGTCAGCCAAAGGGCATCTAAAAGATCTGAGAAATGCTCTATTAACATCAAAAGAACTACTCAAAATTCTTAGCCGCTTCTGGGAACCAGCTGAGCAGCATAACTTGCCATTCACTGTTTTTTCAGCTATTCGTACTGAAGTAGAGCAGGCCATTTTTAATGTCGATCAACTTTTCCAAGAACAGAGATCTATATGCAGCGAACTTAACTGCTTGAAGGAGAAACTTGTTTTTGAAATCCAAATGTTTAAGAACAAGGAACGAGAACGGTTCAGCCTTTCTTTACAATCCATCATGAAGGAACTCCAGTCTGAGAAAAAGCTAAGTAGAAGAGTGAAGAGACTGAATGAAAAGCTTGCAATGGAGTTGGCTGAGACGAGGGCTTCTTTACTACAGGCAGGTAATGAACTTGCAAGTGAGAGGAGATCAAGAGAGATATTAGAACATGTTTGTGATGAGCTTGCAAAGGGGATTGGTGGGGAGAAGGCAGAAGTTGAAGAAATGAAAAGGGATTCAACTAACGTCCTAGAAAATTTAGAGAAGGAAAGGGAGATGCTTCAGCTTGCAGATGAGTGGCGTGAGGACTGGGTGCAGATGAACCTGTCCGAAGCTAAGCATCAATTTGAGGAGAAGAATGCTGCCGTTAATCAATTAAGGAACGAGCTTGAAGCATTCCTAACCAATGGAATGGGAAGTGGTGTTGGAAAAGGACGTGATGCTCCTGCAAGAGATTCGGAGCATGAGGAAGAAAGAACAGTTTGTCCAAGCAAGACGTGATGCTCCTGCAAGAGATTTGGAGCATGAGGAAGAAAGAACAGTTTGTCCAAGCAAGGTTGATGAAACAGTAGAGGATGAAGAAAAAGAAAGTACCGGGGAACTTTCAGAGGATTGCGATCTCCACTCAATAGAGCTCAACATGGACAGCAAAAGCAGAAGTTTTAATTGGAGTTATGCTACTGGTTCCACTGTCTTTGGCAGAAGTTTTGAAGAAAGTAATGAGGGTGGAAGTGAAAATAGTGATAAGGAATTTAAGAGCAATGGGGATGTGAAAGAAGAAAGCTCCAGAAAGAACTCTCTAGTTTTTTCTCGTGATTGGCGGCAAGGAAGGCTCTCTAAGAGCAATGCTAGCATAGATGAGGATGCTGAGAGATACATTTCTGTGAAGGAGCTAAGAGATCGCCTATTAGCTGGTTCGAGGATTAATCTGCCTCCAGGCATGAGAGGTCCATGCCGGCAATGGAGCAGAAGCACAAACCAGCAACAGGGGAGGCTGAAAGGTTTCCATGATTCAGAGGAACGACTTTGTGAAGGATTAAAGGTTGCTGATTTGGTCAAGAAGCTAGAACGAGATCAGAAATGAATTCTGGAAGCTTTAATAAAAATGAACACCGAAAAAAAGTAGGGATTATTTTGACAGTTTTCTTCTTTAATGATACTACCTCCCAACAATTCATTCTGGGTAATTGCAAGCTTCACAATATTTGTGCTGTTGTTCTGTCTCAAAGCTGAGGTCATTAAGCTATTCTCGTTTCTCTCTGCCTTGTGACGTTTCTCTCTGCCTTGTGAGGTCATGATCTTTTGTTTTTTGTTGGACTAGGTAAAAATATCTTGTATAGAACTTTTGTGGTTTTAGCCACTCCACTCAACATAGTTTTATTCGAGTTCTGTTTTGATGTTTGCTTGGTGCATGGCTATGATGGCTATTTATGTTTTTGCTGATAAAAATGAATATTTTGTGTTCCCAAAACATGTAAATGTAAGAAGGGATTAGTTTTGCAAGTAATCTAGACTTCTTGCATTAGTTAAAACATATTAGCCGTAAGAAAATTATTATCCTACTTGAAGAAAAAAAAACAATTGTAATACCATGACAGCTTTAGAAATAAAATGCTTTCCCTATTGCATTTTTAGAACCATCATTACCAAAAATTGCATTCCCTCAAACTTAACTTTAACCATTATTATAATTTTTGAACTGAGCCATCACTAGTCATAGTTTCATAAAGCATGACTTGAAAGTAATTTAATGCTTGATGATATACGAACTACAAAGATTATTGCATTGAGATGACAGATGATTACACAAATTGTGAGATGAAAAATAAAAGAACCTTTCTTAAAACATACATACATGATAACAAGTAATGCTGATGGGAACATACACTGACAGTCCATCATGCATCACTCTGGAAAAACTATTAAATCATCATGAAATTCTTATTCTATCATTTTATTTTATTTTTTTTAATTTCTGCATACTAATTGAAACGATCTACAGCTGGTTCCTTCCCTTGAATTTTTTAAACTTTCAAAGGAAAAAAAGACTGGAGGCAGCTAAGTGATGATAATGATGATGTTCATGCTAGATCTACAAGCATTAGTAGCAGAACTATGCACTCCATCATATGAATTGTGTCAATGCAATATAACTTCTCAAATGATGGCATTCAGGAGTACATATTATTAGAGACTTCTTTCTAGCATCTCCCTGTACCTTTTGAAAGACTCCTGCTTCTGTATCTTCATCTGCCTGTGGAACCTTCTGATGAACACATCAGCAACAAGGTCAATCTCATCTTCAAGTCTGAACTCCTTGCCATCCTCCCTCAAATTCCTTACTAGATCTATGACAGATCCAGTTCCATTCATCAGCTCATCATCATCATCATCTTCATCTTCCAAATCAAAGAGTGAGTGACGAAGGTCCGGATAGTCATCGTCTTCATCTTCAATTTCCCTCTGCTCCAAAATTTCCATGTGTCTCGCATTCAAAGCCTCCTCCTCCGCTGCATTATTGTAAAGCACAATTGCCTTGCTGTAGTCCTCTTCATTCTGGGTATGCTTTCCTTTCTCCTGTCTCATAAGAGCATGTATCCTATGGTTTATTGCACTCATCAGAAGTTTTTTGTTGCGCAGGAGCCCAAAGATGAGGAGCCTGGCCTTAATGGCGCTGCTTCGGCTCGTCGCTATGATGGACTTCACCTTTGCCATGGTCGCTATGAAGGAGAACGTCTGCTTCATGATGGCTGAAGCCTTGCCTCTCATCCTAGAAGCTCGGTGGTTGGACAGTACCCAGCAGGGAATGGAGGAAGGAAGAGGACTCACAAGCTGAGAATCAAAATTCTCTGCCATTAAACTCGCAAGAATGAGCAAATGCCGAGATCTGTTTGGTTACCAGAACTTTGGATCTGGACTGAAGAGATGGATTGTGGATGCGTATTATCAAGCAGCAAGAGACATGGAGCTGGTGTTGGATATACTGAAGGGTATTTATAGAAGTCCCAACTTGAGATGCCCCTCCATTTTGAGAGATATTTTAGAGGGTTTGGAAGAGTGGGCGCTAAGAAAAGTTGTTTAGAGTTCAAAGTGATTGTGAAAAAGAAAAGAAAAGGACGGCAAAAGCAGCCATGAGAAGACCACCATAGCTGGTTTTCTTGGTTTGGTGTTCTCTTTATTGGATACCTTGCCGTGATGACAGATGTCATGGACCCCAATGTTCAAGTCCCTTTTTGTAAACAATTTTAAATTTTAGGGGCATTTACGCAGCACACAATTCTTATGTAGTTACATTTCTCAAACCTAAATTTTCATATTTACACCCAGCACTCAAAATTATAATATGGCAAAAAAATAGCACTTCTATCACTTCTTAAAAATGAAATACAAATTTGCATGCAGTATGTTTAGAGCACCAAAGTGCTGTAAATTATGAAAGTTTAGGTGAAATGAGGAGATTGTTGATTCTGTATAATATTGAGAACTGTTGCAAGTTTGTTAGAAGATTAAAGGTTACACGTGTGAAACATTAATAAGCAACAGAAAAACATCATGTGGAAATCCATAGAAGGATGAATGGTAATTTTTTGTATGCATTTAATGGATAGTTCAAAGCCCTATTATGCATGGTTTTTACTCATGTTTCAGATGTATAGTCCCTTATGATCTTGAGAAATTATTAGATGTGTAGGCTAACTGTGAATGTATAGCTATTTATTTGTTTAATTGGAGGGCGCAGCCTTGAACTCTTTTGTTCTAGTACAATTATATATATATATATATATGAGATAATGGTATCCAATCTAAGTTTAAATTATAAATATATATATGAGATAATGGTATCCAATCTAAGTTTATGGAACATCATTTGTGTTGTGAATATGGAAACCGGTCCACTCTTCAAATTAGCATTTTCTCATGTTTGATAACAAATTAGATTTGATACTTGAAATTAATTGTTAAATTAATTGTTCTTAATCTCTTCTATGATTTCTCTTCTATGATTTGCTTTCTATGATTTGCTGCAGAAGAGAAAATGAAATTATTAATTTTTTGATTAATTTCTTAATGAGACTAATAGCATGAAAGAATTAATAAATAGACATGCAAACTTCTCTTGTTAACACTCTCGAGATTTTGTTTCTCAGGCTTCCTCTTGGACATTAGTAGTTTTTCAGGTTCTTCTTCTAGCATGCTTCGGTTTGAAGCTCTCGGGTAGAGAGAGATAGAAAAAGAGGATGAGGAGACAGAAAGAGTTTTTTTTTTTTTTTGTAATCGTCGAAATGATCGACGGGTATTATTCATCAAAGTAACAAAATCCTCTGCAGCTCCGTGAACGTAGGCATTTTGTCGAACAATGTAAATCTGTGTTTTTCCGCTATGTTTTTTTGTTTTGCGACTTTTTCTCGATCCGATTTTTTGCTTTATTGTCATCATTTTTCACAACAATTTGCACATTATTAGTTCAAGGAAATTGGATAAGAAAATTAAGCGAAATAGCTATATATTCTATTAATAATATATGCAATAAAATTTTTTTGAAGTTATTATAAAATCTTACAAATATTCAATCGATATTTTGGCCTTAAAAAGGATAAAAAATAAAAAAATAAAGATAGAAAATTAATTCTTTTAATCCAACTAAAACTAATCGTACTTCAACTTAGTTTTAATTCACATTTTCTTGATGTATTGTCGGTTAAATTTGGCACGTGAAGAACTCTCATGCCGCACTCTTGACTTTTCTTTTTTATATTATTTTAATTAAAGTTTTATTTATATTATAGTTATGTGTATCTTCCATGAATGTTATCATTATAAGTAACATACGGATTGAATAGTTTATCTTTCTTTTCAAATTCTATAAAAGCTTGATATTGTTTTTGAAACATTTCAAACAAAATTTACCAACATAACCTTAATCTATCTAACAACCTAACATCAAACTTAGTGTTGATTTTTATTAGGAAATTTACCTACATATCAAACAATTTTTATGTATTTACTTAGATGTCTGACATCCAAAGTTTGATATTTACACTTATGATATATTGGTGTCATAAACCTATGCATGAAAGATGTTTGTTGTATTTAAAGATGGAGATGGTGGTATTTTTGATGTTGTACATCCAGAAGGTTCTAGTGTTGATCTCTCAGAAATGTAATTGTCCTAAACAAGGAAGCGTGATGAAGTAAGAACTCTTGCAAGAAGTTCACGGGACCGGTCAAGCCGACCGAGCCAAGTCAACCGACGCGGGGATGGCAGACTTGTACTAATCAAGCAGCTCACCTGGAAATCGAGCATCTGGATCTTTAACCAAGAGAGAGCCAACTCAATGTAGAAGTTTATCCCGTAAAAGAGCCGACTCGACAGAAGGGTCGTTTCCACAAAGCATCCTTGACCATCCAGAAGAGACCAAATGACTTATCACAAGAAGCAGGATCTTTGAGCCCATCAAGTTTGGGGGTGTCAGCCAAGACGATTGATTTTTACCAACCAAGATTGTCGACCCAGCAGAGTGGACCTATCTTAGCAAACCGAGTTGGGATAATCCAGCCAAAAACCGACTAGATAATGTGCCATCATTTATAAAATACCTGAAATACCTAGTGTAAACTCCATCTAAATTAGGGCAAAAATGTAATATCACATTTGTGCTAATTCATCTTTAAATAGAGATAGTATTTTATGAAGAAGGTTCTACGATTTTTACTGTTTATTGAAGAGATTATAAATCCACACACACACTCTCTCTCTGCCTCTATCTTTCCACTCTCCTTTCACGCTCTATTCTTTGGGTATAATTCACGCACAATTTTCAATTCAACATTCTAAAATGTGTGGTAAACAAGGATCAAAACACAAATAAAAGGAACAAATCAAAGAGAAGAAACTCACAATAAGGAGACCAACAACATTGAGTGCACCCAAAAATTCATAGCCCAATAAATATAATATGTGAATGATCAAATGATGGAAATGATCAGAGACTCGCTGACTAGGGAGAGGGATCCACCACCTTGGCATGCGTGTCGACACTGAATGATAAGAGTCCCTCACATCCTGGAGAGCGAGGATGAAACTTAATATCTTGATGGAGCTAGGTCAACATCATTTGATCGCGACTAATTAGGGCGTAACAAAGTATCTTGTCAACAAGAAAATGCATTATCCCGACAAATCCTTAATGTTGAACCCCATAATGATTTATGATTATGACACTTAAATCTTAAAAAGGACGGATGAACCCGATCAAGCACATCACTTCTTTTGAGTCGATTGCATGCCTCCTGAAGATTAATAATGCGCTGAAGAGCTGACTTTGTTTTGCCATGTTGATGTACTTGAGCCTTAGGTGGTTCAATGGGTTACCTCAAGGGGTAGTCACATCTTTTGTAGATTTCAAATGGATTTTTGTCATGCACTTCACTATTGCATAAAAACCTTAAAAGAGCTTAACATCTCTCTTACAGCTTTTTCAGGGGCATAGCGAAACCCTGCGTGCCTTCATCACCCTATTCCAGAAGAAAATTTTAGATGTTCGGGACCTGAAGCATATAGTCACCCATCCTGCCCTCTCTCAGGGATTAAAAAGATGGGCCTCTTCATTATGTGATGGGAATACATTGCCTGAAGACAATAGACAAGCCCTTGGAACTAACCAACAACCACATATCGGTAGAATAGTACAACTCCCCCTTGCTTCATTTAGAACCAAACAAACCAATCGTCACTTGCCGAAGAGAACCACCTACAGAGAAAAGTGGAAACTGAGACACAATCCTCGCCCTCCTACCCAAGCCCACTTTGAAAACTCACGATCACCCTTAGATGACTGGGTGGCCGAACGAATTCATCATCGAGGAAGTTAAATTCGGATCGCTAAACGTCAGCCAGGCTGACATATGTAGAGTGTCCACCACCTACTTACGAGTTCCCCAATTAGACTCTTCTAAGAGACTCAATGGCTGACATAATGAAGACCAATCAAAACAAGAACTATAGATCGTACAATTTTGAATACATAAAAAAATTAAACTAAAAAATGATCAATAGATTATTTGCATTGTTCTTTCATCCAACTAAATATCTAAAATTTAAAAATACCTATATTTTACTTGCACTACACCTAAATTTTAGGAGAAAAACATTATTTAACTCGACTCGTTACCTAAATATGACACAATGGTATCCAATCTAAGCTTATGGAACATCATTTGCACTCTATTAGTCTAAGAAATCGAGCAAAATTGGATAAAAAATCTAAGCAAAATAGCAATATATTCAATTAATTGTATGTGTTAGCTCCTCTAATTGAAAAATATTTTAATTCACTTTTTTCTTGACGTATGTGGCTTAAATTTGCATGGTGAAGAACACTTTTGCCGCACTTTTCCTTTTTTTATAATATTTTAATTAAAGTTTTATTATATTACATTTATGTATATCTGTGATGGCTTTTATCATTATAAGCAACATACGTGTTGGATAGTTTATCTGCCTTTTCAAGTTCAATAAAAGCTTAACATTGTATCAAACATCTCAAACAAAATTGACCAACAATAACCTTGATGTATCTTACAAGCATAACATCAAATTTAGTGATTATTTTTTATTTTACTTACATATCTCATATATTTTTTTTGTATTTACTTAGATATCCAACATCCAAAGTTTGACATTTACACTAAAAGAACATACTGGTATTGCGAACCTATGCGTGAAAGATTATTTCACTTTTAAAGATAGTGATGGTGATATTTTTAATATTGTACATCAAAAAGGTGATGGTGCTGATCTCACAGAGATCTAATGGTCCAGAACAAGGAAGCATGATGAAGGAAGATCTTGTGCAAAGCGATCACGGGATCGGTCGAGTTTGTAGAGACAGGTCAGACGATTAAAAAACTGACGTGAGGATAGTCGATCGATACCAAACAAGCAGCTCACCCAGAAGCTTGTCAGGAGAGCGTCCGTAACTCTAACCAAGAGAAAGCCGACTCGATGTGGAAGTTTATCCCGAAGGATCGTTTCGTCTAAGCATCTTCGAACATCTAGCGGTGGAACCCACCAAAGTTCGAGTGAGTGAGCCAAGCCAATCGGGCGTTACCAGCCAAGATAATCAATTGAGCTGAGCCAACCAAACTCAGTCGACTAAACAATGATACCGAGCCATAAACGATTACATAACGACTCATCATTTATAAAAAAAGTTCAATACCTTGTGTAAACTCCATCCAAATGAGGGCAAAAGTGTAATATCATTATTGTACTAAATCATCTATAAATAGACGTAGCATTTAATTGAATTTAGGCGTTAGAAATGTAAATACATAAAAGAATTGGGTGATATTTATGTAAATGACCCAACTTTTTAATTAAATTAATGTATTAAAGGGATTACTAGAAACGGCAAATTAAGCTAATGATTTTGCTTGCAATTACAGCCTATTGATTAGACTAAGTAAAGAATCCTCCCCCTACCAGTCGTTGCAGGGCTCTTTCATCCAAAAGCAACAGCTGGCCTATTTTAAACAGAGTTCTACCAACTACGTTAAAGCCTGTAGCAGTCAAAAGCTTTAAAAATCAAAAGCCCGTGCCATTAATAAAGCTCATATGCCTTGCTTATACACTAAGAATGCAAGATATTTCAGAATTGCTTGCATTGATTTGGTGAATGCTGTAAGATGCGTGCAGTGTCCCCACTTAAATCATTCAGGTACGATCAAATAACGGTTGGGATTTTAGCTTGAATCTTGATATTTTGTGTGAGAATTTGAAAAATAGATGAAAGAGGGTGGTTGATTTGTAAATAATAAGTTTTGGGAGATTTGTATGTAATTACCTTAATTTTTAAAAGTCTTAAAATATTATTTAGAGGTTGAAATTAAACCTTTTCTATAATAAATTTGTGCTTTGATACCAAATTTTGAAAGAATATTAGTGTAAAATGAGCTATGGTTTTGTTGGGATGTTGCTGGTGTTAGGTAATGTGGAGATTCGATCCATCAAATTTAATTAGTTTCTTAATTAAATATATCACATACCGCTCACCTACATCCCATTTAACGCTCTCATGGTTTCTATAAATAATCTCTTTTGGTTTAAAGAAAATGCAAGTCAAACAAGATCAACCTAAGTCCTCTTGAGAGCTAAGAGAAAGAGAGGAAGAGAGAGAGAGAGAGGAAGGGAGAGAAGAAAATAAAGATTTTCTTGTAAACGTCGAGGCGTTCGATGGTGTAATTCCTCGAAGAAATAAAACCCTTTGCAGCTCCGTGGACGTAGGCAAATTTGCCGAATTACGTAAATCCGTGTGTCGCTCTGGTGTTTTTTCCTATGTGCAATTTTACTCGTTCCATTTTTTATTTTATTGTCGTCGTTTCTCACAACTGCTGGTTTAATAGAGATGAATTTTTCTTTCTTGTAAAATAATATTAACGTGAATATATGCTTCATATTATGGAAAAAAATATTGTGTCCGGACTCCGGAAGCAAGGCTACATCCGGACAACGAACGTGATACTCCAGACCGAGCGGATGACGAAAAAAAAACCATCTCTAATATATCGCGTCGATTATCCGGACGTAGATTACGCCCGGATTCGAACGCCATAATTTTTTTCATATTGTAAAGTTTTTAAATAGTTGGAGTAAAAAAATTTACTTACATACCACATAATTCTTATGTATTATTTATTTAATATCCAAAATTTAATATTTACTTATATAACAATAGCATCATAATCATATCAAAATAGAAACATGGCAAAATGTATTTTTTTCTTTAGCAAAAATGATATTAATTACTAATAAAACTTTGGATGTTACAAAGGTAAACTGTAAAATTGTAAAGTTATTAAATTCATTAATATGTTTGTAGAAATACGAAATACGAATTCCGCGAAGTTGTTTGTAAAGGGTTTTTTTTTTTAGCTTTCATAGGGTGCGTTTGAGGCAGCTTCTCTGCGTTTAGCGTAAAAATTTAATCGCGTTTTTGAATAGTGAGACGGTGTTTTGAAAACGTCGTCTACACTTATATGTTGTCCCAAACGGGCCCATAGTCGCAAGATAAAATAGAAATTATGAAAAATATATGCAACTCCTTTTAGAATTTAACATAGAAAAGAAATTATGAACAAGAAACGCTTATTCTGTGCGGACAGCGCACACAATTTGCGTGCGCTGTCCAATAAGAATTAAAAAAATATATATTAAAGTGGGGTCCGTTGACATACACTTTTGGTAGAGGAAGTATTTTTATTGATTCCTCGCATGCATTTCTGCGTGCGGTGAACGTACGCTATAATTTTTCCAAGAGGCAATGGCTCCAAAAGTATTCCATTTTTAGCCTGGACTTCCTTGTAATAAATAATCCTATTCTTTCAATGGTATAAGGGAGAAAAGCAATAAATTTATTTTTTATATATTGGATGACATAATAGTCAATAATATTTGCAATAAATAACTTCAGAATATTATTATGTTTGCTTGTATTGCTAATATTATGGTCTTCTTTTTGGATATTTTGTGAAATAATTAGTTAGTATCACATTTGTTCGTAATTTTTGACTTTTCATTTAATTGATATGGACTAACACTCATCTTTTGATGGAGAAAGTAATTAGTGATTTTAATTAAATAAGTGAGCTTGTATATGAAGTCAATTTCTCTATCTATTGATTTCTTGGTAAAAACAATTCATTCTATAAAAAATTTGAAGTATCCAAAAAGCATGCATCTTGGCAATAACCCAAAATTATTTCTACCCTTTCATTAAGAGAAGACACTAGCACGACAGGCATAATTGAACCCAACAAAAGGCGAGCATAGTTATACAGGGATTGACTTGACCTAATTCTAAGTGAACTAGCCCTTTTTGGTGGGTAGGTTATCATGTATCTGTTGGTAGGTGATACAATGGCTTTAGCCCTCACCGACCGAATCTACTGATCACGCCTCTTGTAATTCTACTCATGGCCAATAAATTGTCTTCAAACTTGTCAAAGTAGCCCTTAACCTTTCTTTAATTATAAAATGCACATATATTATGAAGCTAGATTGTGATCTATATTCACTTTCTTAGTATTCCACACAAACTAATTACTTGAGGATAAGTAATATGTCACTATGGGAGAATTTGCTATGTGTCAAATTTGTGATAAATTTTTCTATATTTTTCTGCAGTATTTTCATTATTTGTATCATATTGATGCTTTTCTATGTATTTTTTTATTTTGTTTGCAAGTTACAGGCTTTAAAGGAATAAAAGAGTGACATAGAAATGACAAACTTATGATGTTTTTAACATAGTTGCACCTCTTCTAGGCGTGTCAAACAAAGAAACAAAATCCTTGGCACCACCTAAATGGCACATGTGTGCCTCCCCACTAGCAATGCATGCAACTCCAATAAAGAGACTATTGGCACTAAGCACTATACTCAAGTGCTCCCCTATTATCCAAACTAAAAAGCAACACCTTGGCATCACTCTATAACACGAGGTTGCCTCCCATGCGTGACAATAAGTCAAAGAAAAAATAAGAGAGGGAAACCTTGGCGCCACACCGTAGGTCAAATTTAACAAGATAATCCATCGCTCCTGAGAGGAACTTCGATGCTGGCAAATTGACTTAGGGTGTTACAATAATTTTCTATTAGCATGAAGATTAAGAATTTACAATAGTTTCTATCTGCATAAAATTTTGTGGCTACAAAAAAGTAATTTTGAATAAAGGATGGCTCTCTTCTGAATACTTTGCCAACGCTCAATCCTTGGAGTGTCATCGAGAAGAAGAAGATAGAGACTAAAGGGAGTTGCTAGAGAATTATCACAACCTTTAATCAAGCTTTGTTGAAGAAACATTGGAAGTGTGAGTGTTTATGGGAGTTCTCCTGAGAGAGAATAAGTTTGTGTAAAATTGTTATACTCAAAGGGGTGGAAAACCCTTTCATTATAAATTCTTATAAACTAGTGGAGAACATCAATGAGATTGTTCTAAACTTTGCTTACATTTATTTTTGTAATTAAACTTGTGTTGTTTTCATCTGTAATGAGTATGACATAAACTTTTCTCTCTCTTGAAATTGGATTCTATGCAAATCAGTGAAATGCATTATATGTGATTGTGAGTAGTTTGATTTTAAGTTTATTTATTAACCATCTGCTTATAATTATTCTGAAACCTGTCACTTTGGATGTGATCTAGTACCATGGAAGTAGGCTAGTGGAATAATTATGTTAACCTACACTGCTATAGAAGAATATGAATTTTGTTTTTAGGGTGGTGCAATCTTGCAGGAAAATTTGTAAACACTCGAGTTTTTGCATGGTTACGAGACTAATTGTAATATGAAACTCGAATTTTTTTATTACCATTGACAGAAGCTAAGGAAAGTTGTTGTTCCTAATTGTTAATTAAATGAGAGTCACTTAGATATATCTGATTTGTGTATGACCAATTTAAGGTGTTTTAAAACTTAAAACTAGTTATAGGTTTTATTATTATTATTTTTGCAAAAAATTAAAATTAGAAATTTTAAATTCACCGAAATTCAAATTCTTAGGTTAGACTCGGAACCGACAGATTATAATTTTTTGGATTTTAGAAGTTTGTTCGTTTCTTATGGGATCGATACATAGACTCAGTTTCGTATATTACTTGGTCGACTCATATAATTATGTGTATAACTTGTGCTTCATAGAATTTTGAACGTATCACCCGGGTGTTCCAATTTCCTACTTGATTGGGTTGCTAACTTCACTACTACTAGTTTTCTGCACCTTGATTATTATTATTCCAGTTAAAATTTGGGTGATTCCTCTAGCCTTGGTTATAGGTATTGGAATATAGAATATTGGGTTGATTATTTATAGCATTAAGTAATAAGATGCGATAAATGTCCATATGAATTCTCTTTTATTACTAGTGATCCGGGTGTATCATTTAATAATAAATTGTATAATTGCTCTGAAGTAGCAACTAATTGTGAATTTAGAATAGCTGACACATCAGTATCATAGACACTGGCTACTTGCCCAAGATTCACTCTCTTGGATGGTTGTTGAGAGTTATTCGTAGTCATCGCTTTAATGAGTTTAAATGCTTAGATAATAAAGACCCTGCCTACTGTATTATCTATAATTGATATAAAAAATCACAACATCCCATTATGAAAAAATTGAATTATTAGTCAATCAGGTAAGGTATATTGTGGGCACTTCCTACGAAACTCCTTAAATCTCTCTCACGCTTCATATATTGACTCGCCATCTAACAGAATAAATGATATTGTATCATTCCTAACTTTTATAATTTTTTAGGGTGAGAAATACTTTGTTGGGAGCTTTTAATATAGTAAAATACGAATATGTATAGAAAGTAAAATTAGAAAGCACATAATGTATGATTTTTTTTAGATTTTAATAACTTATAAATTAAAAAATAACATAGTAAAATAACATCACTGTAAATTTCAATAATAAATTAGAAATATTCAACTAAAATTCTCCTAAAATAGAAATTTAATTCCTCGGCAACAGTGCTAAAAACTTGATGTTGTGATGTTGTGTCGATTAAGTTATATATAGATATTTGAATTTGTGTATTGATTTCAAAAAGAAATTATTAATTTTGGAAGAAGAGGAACATTCTAGTCTATTAATCCTGAGTTTAGTTTGAAGTGTTCATTATTTTGAATTTTTGAAAGTGTCAAATTTCTATTTTTGCATGAATAAAATCCAACTATATTTTGTTAGTTTTCTAATTATATAAAAGATTATACTCTATGATTTGGATCAGGTGAATCTTTGATATTCTTCTAATGATTTTCTCAATATATAGTTGACAACCAAAGAAAAATCCTCCTTAGCCTTTTCCAAGATCATCAGAAACATTAGAAACTCTTTTCATGATTAAGTTAATTTAACCTTACAAGGTTTACAATCCTTTAGTCCTCTGTGAGATTGTAATCTCCCAGTGACAACATGTACATTCCAATAAGTGACTGAGTGTTAATCTAATTGTTCATCTAATCAACGGTCAGAGGTCCTAGATTACAAGGGTTTTTAACATTCAAAATGGATAGTTTAGAAGTAAATGAAATTTGGAAAGTCAACGCATTAACATGTAATAAATAACTAAACAATCTAGAAAAATCTCATGGATAGAATATGCTTCATCTTATTGTCAAATCGTAGAAGTATGAAAACACTTATTTACCACACATGATTGAAGAAATACAAGTAAACCCATCGAAATTATAAAATCAATATTTACTAGTAAAGAACAATCAAACCTGATTTTTCTCTCCCGTGAATTACACATTAATCCTCTCCTTACAATGAAATCCTCCTTTGCTTTCATCTCCTATGTACAGACACTTTAATGTCTTCACTAATCTCCCACTTCTCTTTCAAAATCACACCCTTACATGCGCATGGTAAGTAGAAATGGCCAAAAAGAATAGAGGAAATCATATCTCCCTTTTGTTCTTTTGAAATTCTCAAATTTAAATCCATTAGATGTGAATAACACAAGTGAAGTATCATAAACCGTAATCACATGCATCTCGAGGCCTACATGCTCGGGTAAGCTGATATTGGGCGCTGATATGCTAAGAAACTAGCACAGTTTTTCATGATTATGTCCCCCATCTAGGGCATCAGACATGGGTGTCTAGCCTTGATAGTGTGAGGTGTTGGTTTTTTTGCTTTTTGGAGCAAATATAGATACCCGAGGCGTGGGTGAGCTGCCTGGCCAGCACAAGGGTGCTAGGATGACAATCGCCACCTCCCACGCTCCAACACTCACCCCCGCGACTACCCCTCCTCTCACCTAAGCACTCGTCCCCTCCACTACCCCCCAACCCACACTCACCCTCACTCTTGCCTCCGCCACCAATCCCACACCCACTATTACACCCACATTGCCTCTACAGGGTAGGAGTCGACAGGCAACAGTTACCGCATCAAGCCAATCAACAATAAATAAGTTTTTTTTTAAGATATTGTCAACTTTTTTTATTATTTTAATTGAATATAAAACTAATAAATTATTGTTTTAAGATTCTACCCCCTGACCCGGATTATTCATGCCATTTGGGATATCATTTGAAGCAAGCAAGACTCGACATACTTGTTGTGGAAGGAGATCCCAATGACCATTTATGATCTTTGGTTTCAGGAGTTTGTGGTAAGTATAGTTCACAAATAACTTAAATTGGTTTAATTGTTTTTTCAATCAAACATAATCCTTGTAATATTTGCATAAACAATTCTCTCGGCACCCTGAGCACGAGACACACATCCGACACAACTTCGAGCATAAGGGTAGTGATCGTCTCTGGAACATATTTGGCAATATTTGAAAATCACGACAATGCACTCTGTGGCTCAGAGATGTTTTTTCCACTTTGCTTAGGGTATGAGATTCTATGGACTGCCAGAAGAAGAGGGAGCAGGCAAAGCGGAACAAGTCGTTAGAGTGTAGAGGCTTGGAGCCCTCCAAGCACACTAGTGAGGCGCTCCCACATATGGAATACAAGTGGAGGTTAATAAGATTTCATTTATTCTATAAGATTTTAAATATTTAAAATATGTATTCTAACAATTTTGTTTGATGGACAGGCTGTGAAGATTGAACGAGAGCCCTCCACCGCCGATGTACATAAGTGCACCCATAGAAGGTGATTCGACCAGTCTTGGATCGGCGACATATCCCTTACAAATTAGGTAATTAACGAGCTAAACTAGTTTGATGTTAATACATGTTAGCTCTAACTGACTGTAACTACTTTTGTTTGCAGGGGAGATTCCAGTAGCTGAAGAAGTGTCGATCTCAGGCGTATAGAGGTATTACGATCCGCGAGTGCGATCCTTCCAAGTACGACTTGTGGAGGGAGGTTGCTAAAGGGAAGAAGGGTTGAGTACGGGCTCGGGTCGCAAATATTTGTCTATGTCGCTTACATATCCACCAGTGCATATGCAACTTCTACCTCTACTGCACAGGATGAGGAGATCTCCAGGAGTGTTGCGACATTCTCTGCTAAGATGGAGGCTCGCTTCTCTCAGATGAGGTCAGAGCTGAAGGCTAATATGTAGGATAAGCTAAAGACTGAGTTGGATTCCTTCCGACAGAAGATGAGGGAGTGTGGTAAGGAAGCGAAAACATTGGAAGCGGAGAAAGTGATAGAGGGTGATGAGAATGAGATTGACGAGATAGAGGAGGATGATCAGGACGGGGTTTTTTTTATGTTTATGTACATTTAGACAAATTTTTTCTGTGAATAATAATGTACATATTTAAGAGAAAAAATCTTTTATTTATTTCATTATTTGATTAGATAATTTACTGACAATCATAGTGTTTCATTAAATGCTTGAAATTTTTAATTAAATATGTGATAGTATGTGTGGTAATCCAAGCACGAAAGAAGGAATTTGCTTTTCTTTTTCTTATGCCACGGGTTTCTAATGGCTTGTTGTCGTTTTTGCGACGGTTTCAAACTTATCCGTAAGCAAAACCATGGCTAGTCGATGAGCATTTTTACCGATGTCTAACCGACATATAACCAATGGCTCAAGGTGTGTCACACAAAAATGACGGGCGCGGCACTTTTTTAACAGTTAACATGTTGGTTATAAAAAATTAGGCTTAACCAATGGTTTTTACCTGCGTCAAAAAACCAACGGGTGCGATACTTTTCTGGCAATTCATTGTCAGTTATAAAAAACGACACACAAACAACATATAACCGACAGTTTTGCCTGCTTAAAAAAACCGACGGGTGCAACAGTTTTCCAGCGTGTACGTCGTCGCTATTTCTGACAGAAGAACCAACAGTTATATGAACCGACAATTACCAACGACTCGAACTTTCTCGAAAAAATCTATAACATTAAGTTATCAAATAACCGACGGTAAATTTGTACTGTCGGAATATCGGTTAATTTTAGAATCACCAACAATTATTTTACCTACAAGCTTAAAACCGTCGGTAATATTAAAAACGACGGTTTTTCTTATCATAACAAATAAATTGTGACCGTCGGAAAAAACCTAAATTTCTGTAGTGAAAAAAATATTAAAAATATGATCGAATGTAAATTAATCATGGTAAGAAATGAATTGAATTCAGGTCTTAATCATTATTGAATCATTATTCCACAACTCTTTGATCATTGCTTGATCATGAAAATCTAGTTAAATGTATCATGTTGCTATTTACTAATATTGTATGTATGTTATTGTTGTATGAAGTCTTTTATAATCCGTCATATTCAAGTTTTGTAAGAATTATCGTGACGCTATGCTCAAACCCATATTAAGTTATGTTTGAACATTCTTCGAAACATTTCTTAAGATTTCGTTTAAATCTGGCTTGATATTTAGCCAAATTATATATAAATCATACTCGAACATTTATCAATTTATGGTTGAATCATGCTCGAGCCGATGATGATACAAAATTATGACTTGCCACTGTCTGTCATAATGTTTATCAGACTTATTAGTGGTATATTTTGTAGTCAACAGGGTGGGCGGGAGCTGGGCGGGAGCTCGGACTTCTGTTGTATCGCGTCCGTTGCCTGGACTGGCAAACAAAGCCTGTTAGAGATGGAAAGTGTTGCTCACACATGCGATAATAATACAACGCCATGGCCAAGAAATCGTTACAGAAACCACAATGGAATTCATCAACCCCACAATTTCCTACACATATATATATACATCAATCTCCTGCATCATCATCCCCAACACCACGGAAGAAGGAGACAAAAACAAAGCTGTGACAGCAAGCTCTCTCACATCGCTCGTCGCTCGAGCTCAATTAACAGCCAACAGATCTTCTACATATTGTTCTCTCCCTCCCTTACGACGACAACTTTCGCTCTCCAACCGGTCACTTGAATCCGATCTCTCACCATTAACAGAGGAGGAGAGAGATTCGACAGATTCCATGTCTTCCTCCTCGATAGTTTCAAGCCTTCTCGCAATCGTCTTCTTCTTCTGTTGCTTGTCAGGGATTAGGTGAGATGGCGCTACCTCTGTTGCGAACCGCAGAAGTGTGTGGGCTCTCGCCATTTTTGGCACAGCTCTAGTTTGGGAGAGCTTATAGGTTGTGCTGGTTTTGATGGAGAGATTTATAGAGGTTTTGGTTGGGGAGCACATTCTAGAATGGGAGGAATGAAGGAATTAGGAGGGGGGGGAGGTTATGACTTTTAAACGATTGTTGTGTGAATTTGTGGTAGATGTAATAATTTATTGGGCTTTGGTCGAACTAATTTTTTTGTGCGACTCCTGACATAATTTTACGTGTCGCGGAGGTTATTCCTGAATTATTTTCAGGTTATTTCTGGGTTATTTTCAATAATCCAGAAATAACCCACGGTCTTTTTTTTGGGTTATTTATGGATTATTTCGGAATTATTGAAAATAACCCAGAAATAACCTAAAAAAAACTCAGGAATAACCTCCGTCGTACGTAAAGCTACGTCAGGAGTCCGGACAGAAAATGCACTCGCTTTGCTCGGGGATGTTTTTCTTTCAACGTAATTAAATTATAAAATAATATAACTAAATTAAAAACTAAATAAACATTTTATTAAATTGCCTTGACATTTATAAAATTTATTCATTTTAGGAAAAAAAAAAGGTAAAAAAATTCATTTTTAGTACTGAATATAATTTTCGAAATAAAATTTTAATATATACAAAATAGAGGATGAGTATAACTGATTTATTAAACAATATAATTAAAATAATAGACATGCACAACTATTTTGACATAATATTAGAAAATACATCCAACCGAATTTTGAATCTTGTTGTGATTTTTAAGTTAGAAAATATTTATATGGAAATTCAAAATTATAAGAACTTTGACTTCAATAAACTTATAGCTAAAGCTAAAGATGCTAAAGGGAATTTGATGAGAGCACATGTAAGCCCAAATTATGCACTTGAAATATTTTTAATAGTTTTAGGTATATTAATTGAGGAGTCGAACAATATTTGAATCATGTATATTTATGGGTCAATTAAGAATCTCGATCAGAGGAATCCAATAAAACATCATCCCTCAATTACAAAAATCATCAAGTAATTTACGTGATGAATGAATAATATATTATTAAAGGGAATGGTCGTCTAATGAAATGTTTGAAGGTTTTTGCCAAAATAACTAAAATGATATTTTTTTGCAAAATCTATAACTGCAATATCTTTATTTTCTTACATGAAGCCATGAAGGGGGCATGGACCTAAAATTGAAGGGTTCATAAATAGCTAAAAACTTTAAGATTTGCTCTACAATCACCATCAATCACAACCGAACTCAATCCTTATTATACAATTGGTAACATAAGACCAACTCGAATCTCAAAGAGGGTTGTGACAGTAAATTTAGAGATCCCCCTATATTTGTATCTATTTATCCATTCATTTATTTACTTATGTCCAAAATATCTTGTGATGTCCTTATTCAAGTAGGGGCAAGTAAGTAATTGTAAACTTCATACCCCCTTAGTCTATAAATAAGGGCTCATTTTTATAGTAAAGGCCAAATGAATTATTCAAACTAATCTTCTCTTTTCCTCTCTCTCTCTCTCTCTCTCTCTCTCTCTCTCTC
>NW_018164547.1:841347-860511 GCF_001263595.1 Phalaenopsis equestris | reverse complement strand
CTCTCCCTCTCTCCCTCTCTCCCTCTCTCCCTCTCTCCCTCCCTCCCTCCCTCCCTCTCATGCTCTATTCCTTAGGTGAGCTTCACAAGACAATCCTGATTCAACATTTGAACTATCATTATTTAGTCATTATCACCCAATCACCTTCTTTTATATACAATTGTCTGATCATTGTATTTCAACGGTTAGTGCCTTTTTTATATCTCTTGATCATCATAGTCTAACAATCATCATCTGAATATTATCTTTATCATCCACTATTTTCACTACAGTAATAAATGATCTAGCGAATGTTTATGGTATCAACTTTTTAATGCATTCTTCTCCAATTAAAGGGAATCAACATATTATATTCTTCTGTCTTGATTTAGCCTCATAAATTTCTTAATCCTCAAAATATCCATGAAACCTTAGTATCTTTATGCTCTTTCATGGATGGTTTTATATTGGATTCAAAATTATCAATAAAGAGTACTAAGGCTTTTGTTATAATTATATATTGAGTTTAAGATTTGGATTGGAGAAACTCATTTCAAGGATTTCATATTTATCATAAACTTGTTTGACCACTAAAAAAGAGAAAGGGTGAGAAAATTCATGTAAAGAGTAAAAATAAAAAAGAGAATCTAAATGTTAGTTTGAGTTTTTTTTTTTCACAATTATTTTTTTCCAAAAATTTGAGACATTTTTTATTTGGAAATAACCTTTTTTTTTTGTTTTTCAAAATATTTTTTGTACAAAATAACTTTTTATGACCAGATTAATATATGTGCTAGCTAAAATAAAGTTGACTGATATTTACAAAAAAATTCTACAATACTCGTAACCTTTAAAAAACTTATTTTTTTCAAAACATATTGAAAACCATTTTTATCAGGTGTTGATTTTGAGCTAGATTTGCTAATGAGAAGCATGCCTTTATTTTTGGGGATAATGAGGGAAAATTTATCTTTTTTTTATTCATAAAAAAATCTAAATGTATCAGTATTATGAGAAAAAATAATATTTTTTGTAAGAAAAACTTTTAATCCAAGCAAAATTGGAAAAGCAATTGAGATCATTGATTGAGAGTTTGGATTATAGTTGGTGACAATTTGTTAAATAATGGTTGATTTGTTACCTATAATAATGAGATCATCCACTTATAATAATAAAAAAAAGTATGAAATATTGGTGTTTGAGAATAAGCAAAGATGCTTCTAATTATTCCATTGGCTAGTAAGAATTGCTTATATTCATTTCACTAGAATGTAGAGTGTAACTTGCTAAAGAACATAAATAGTCATATGAAAATCATATACATGAGTTTGGTTGATTTGGATTAATAAAGCTAAACAACCAGTTTAATTGATATCATCTAAGATGGGTGGTTAGCTCAAAAATAAATTTTCTTTAAAATACAAGTTGTAAAATTTCTAATTAATGTCAAGTTATTACTTAAAACATTTTTTAGAATGGTAAGAGCAAATTTTTTGGTTTAATTCTTAGACTAATAATTTTTCATGATAGTCAATATTAATGTTTTAAGAAATCACTTTGCAACAAAACTTATTTTGTACCAATCAAGAAAAAATATTTGTTTTATTTTGATGTGAAAGAAACAAGTTCTTAGTACTATCATGAAGAAGCAGATTGCCATATTGATAGTTCAAGAGTGCAAAATTCAAATGTTTGTTTGGTGGTGAGTTGTGGTGTGGTTATGGTGGCTAGGTAATATATTTTATTTGGTTTGAGAATGTGATGGTTTAATCAAGATTGTATGGTATGCCTTAGTTTAGTCAAGGAAAGTTCATCATTGAGAGAATTAAGAAGGGAAGCAAACTTTTTTTTATTGAAAATCAATTTTAGCAGCAAATGGATGCATTAGACGAGTAGGTGATGAAGAGATTGGTGTATTTTTTGTAAGGTAGCTTATATTTTAAAAGGGCAAAATCAATAAGTGTAAATAGTTTACTTCATAAGTGCACATTTAATATGAGAGATATGAGTAGGCGTATGATGTCTAATAGGTGTCAAAAAAATTATTGAAAAAAAATTATGCTCCACAAATGTGAATATAAAAGTAGAAGATTAGAAGGAAAAATGAAAAATGAAGGTGGGCGAGTCAGGGATATATGTGATAGGTTTGTTAATATGGGTTTTGTTGGGGAAATGATTGACACGCTTCAGGTGCAGTGAAGCACAGGCGGCTCATGCAAGTATACGTGGTGTATTAGTATTATATGGAATGCAGGGAATGAGATGAATCAAAACAGAAAACGTTCTAGCCTATAGTCAACAATCCCATCCTGAAATGATGATCGGTGATTATCCTAATATGTCCAGTCCTAGGTTATAAAGTTAAGAAGATGCTATGCTATTACAACTTTTTCAATTGCTAAAAAAGTTCTCCCCTGTAATGGTTTTATAAAAAATGAGTATGAAAGTATGTTTACAAAATAGTTGACAAACATGAGCATCATTCTTCCTTACCCCCTCCCGACAGTCTAAGGAAGCTTGGTTATAAGCTTAGATTTGTTCCCTAATTTAGGTTTTAGTCATTTCCACTAATTCTTCCCATGAAGTTTGCATTAACCTAGAGAATATATCCCTATTCCCCTTATTTAATGTGATTAACCTAGTCGGTTCCACTATGAACTCATCCAAATTTCATCATTAACGACAAGTATTAACAATTCACTTGACCAGAATGAAAAAGTAAACAAAATATTGAAGGTTAATCATCATCATATTAAATTAACACGAAACCATATAGAAACTTTTACGCACATCAATCCCACATCCCCATTCCAAGGGAGAAAAAGAAGCTACTCACTACTCATGCTTCAAACACAAAAAGTCTTCCATAGATGAATGATAATAAATCACACAAAATACTCCAAGATACTTATCTCTCTTTCTTCACACTTAAGCTGATGATGATACAGCCATAAAGTCTCTCACATTCTCTCAAATCTCACTTCTCTTCAATCACAAGCACTTGATTGCTCTTCTCCAGCCTTCTCTAGAAGTTCTCTACGCTTCAGTTGACAGGAAAAAAGCCCTGTCAATGAAAAAATCATCATTTTTATACTCCTCCCACCGAAAGTTCATGTATGAATCCAGGACCTAGTTTTCAAATTATAGCGTTGGATGGTTGGGGTTTTTATTGCCGTTTATTTGATGGTGAGAAAAGAGGATAAGAGCAGCAATGATTTTTGCTAGATGTGGGAGTATTTATTATAGCGTTTTCCCTGTTGGAAATGTAAGTTGCTATAAAGCCCAGCTCGTGTTCGGATCGTTTATATTTCGAGCTTAAAATGTGTGTTCGTGCTTAACGAGCCGAACACGAGCTGGTCACGAACAAAGAGTCATTTGAACAACCCTAATCATGTAGCCGTAGGATAATAAGGGTTTGAGCAAGATTTAAAAATTATTATTTATATAAAAACATCATTTGAGTCTAATTTAATAATTTTTATTCTATTTTCTTAATCAATATTTTAATTGATTATAAATCTTTCTAGCCTTGCAGTCAATTAGATTTTTTTTAAAATTCTACTTTTTATATATATAAACTTGATGAGTAGTATTTCGAGCCAAAACGAGCCGAGCTCGAACAAACACATCTTAGTTCGTGTTCGGTTCGTTAACTTATCGAACGAAATTAACGAGCCGAACATGAGCTTCTTAACGAACTAAACACGAAAACGAACTGATTTGACAGCGCTAGTTTCTTGTTTCTCGTGAGAGTTCAAGGAAGCTTCATGCCATAATCTGAAAAAGAACAATAATCATTCAGCGGGGGGGAAATAATTTTGCTTTTTAAAAAATAAAATTGATAGCGACTTTTCTGCAATAAATAACAGCTCGCGAGTCACGCGAAAAGCAATGGGAATTAAATGCAAGGCAGCTCATTTCTATTACGAAAGGGTTGCGAGAGTAATTGCTACAGCTCAGGGTAACAAGATATAAGGTAGCTAATTATTGTGTAAGGTTTACTTGGGAATTGGTAGGGTTTTTTTATCAAGTAGAAGATTTATATTCCAAATATATCTTAACTATTGATATCTAACTTAATGGACAAAAATAATTTATTATTATTATTATTATTAAGATTGGTTGGGGGCTCGGCAGGAGGCTTTGATACGAGCCCTCAACCAATCTCATATGTCTAAACACTCGATCCTACGTTGTAAAGCAGATGCACTAAGGCGGGCTCGAACTCGTGACCTCAGAGGATTCATGACTGATAAAGATAGCTAATTAAAGTGCAATGTTTACGAAGTAATTAAGAGATTTAAGTTCAAAACAAATTATAATTATTATTTTATAACCTAGTTCACAATTAGATTCAACTTTTATTCAAAAAATAAAAAAAAATTAATACAATCTTCAATGTTGATGATATTGCATGTGAATAAATGCCCACAAATGCTGATTTTCAGAGCCATCTTAATTGACATGTTATTTAATTCATTTAGCAGGTCTCTGTTCATGGTTAGCTGATTTGATGCTGAACTTTTTTTATTTCTCTCGAGGATTTTGAGCGAATTTAATCTAAAAATCATGCGCATATCTAATGCTTCGAATTTGAGACATTTATGGTGAGACCAAAACCCAACCATAGTTGGGTTGAGTTCATTGTGCGCAAAAATGATGAATGGTAAAATAAATATAATACAGGAGTAATATTATGTTTGTCGGCGGAAGCGGCGGCGCCCCACGGTGGATGGGGGTGCCTGGTGGAGGAGGTGGTGCTCGGAGATAGCTGACGATGGAGGTGGCCATTGTGGTGGTGGCGACGGCTGCTTCGTGCAATAGTGGCAGTGACAAACGAGTAGCTGTTGCGCCCAACAACAATTTACGTTAAACTATGGATTTGAAATTTGATCAAATCAAACGAATTTCAAATTCAAAGAACTTGAACTAAAGGCTGAATTTCAAATACAATGCAATTTTACATAATTAGTTTTTTTTTTTTTCAAAATGCAAGGAATTGGAATGCAATGCATCATAAATGTTGTCAACCAAACAAACACTATATATTTTAGCTTGCATTAATTTTTATTTTAAAATTTTACTTAATTTAATTGTAAACTTACATACTTCCCAAACACACATAATGGTCAAATTTTTAATCTTTACTGCCGGAACTAAAGTTCCAAACTATTAGACTATAATAGGTTACATTAGTTGTATTGTGTGTCATAAAATTTGCAGTAGTAGAGTGCTATTTTAATAATTGAGTGTTGCATGAAAATTCAACAAATTCTATAAAAGAAAAAAAAAATTTCAGAGATAATAGAATAGTAGAAGGAGGAGACACAAAAATTTTACGTGAAAAAAAAACCCTCTAAAGGAAAACAAAGCACGAGGCCCAGCCTAAAAAAATTCACTGTGTCTGTAAGAACAAAGAGTTATTCTCCTCATGAATTAGAGAAGATGAAATTACAGAGTTAATAATTACAAATGTACAATAGTAGTTTAACTATAACAACCATAATTGGGCTACAACAAATATGGTACTTGACTGTAATAGCAATAGTTTACTGCAAAGGTCGTTAGTTGCTACAAGGTAGCAGTTAGTCATAATTGTTGTAGTCGTTGGGTGTAATAACGGTAGTTGGTCATACATGTCATAGGAGGTAGTTTTAACAACTATTGTTGGCCACATAAGTTGTAGAAGTTGTAATTGCTTCAATAGGCCACAAAAGTCGTAGTCAGTGACTGTAATAATGTAAGTTAGCCACATAAGTTGATTGGAAGCTATTTTAGCATCATTTGGTCACAAAGGTTGTGTTGGTGATCGTAATAGTGTCAATTTGTCACAGAGGCTTTAGTTTGAAGTTGTAATAACATCAGCTGGCGATTTGTTAATGATTGCAATAGCTTCTGTAGGCGAAAGATGATGTAATTAGTGCCCGAAATAGCGTTAGCTGTCCACAGTGACCGAAAGTTATTGTTTGATCTTTAATACTACATTGCATGTTACGCTTGGAATACGAAGTTAGCAAGTAGGGGTCACTGATAATACCAAGCTCGGGAGGTTGATGGAGGCCAACTGGCAGTGTTAAACAGTGGTCAACAATTTTGGAATACGAAGTTAGCATTGTATGTTACCGTTGTATTTGAGATATAATATTAGCAATCAAGGGTCACTGAAAATGGGGAGCATAAGCAGTCAATGGTGGTCAACAATAGCCATGAGTGGTAGTCAACGACAGTCGGCGGCTACGAGGACTAATATCGTTGGGACTTCAATCCAGAACAAGTTTTTGAATTCATTCTCTTACACACCCACCCCCACAACACCATCTTAAGTGAAGAGATGGGGTCTATCTATAGCCTATGAGGTTGGGGAATTTTAGTCCCTTGGAGAATAACTTCCATAACCACCAAATCAAACGACCCACATTTATCCTCATTGATCAAAGGTGATTTGTTTAATGATTTGAAGACCTTAATGAACTCAAAAAAGCAAGCTTATGCTCATTAGCTTTCTCTTATCAAGGCACTCGATTCAAATACAAATATATCAAATTTGGATGTTATTTGACCATTAAAGTGACAGATCAAAAACCTTCAAATGCACTTTAATGACTTGGTCCGGTCTTCGATTGGATTCAGACGAAACAAATTATGTTTCGAATGATTTTAAAATTAAAATAAATTATAAAAAAAAAAACACCATCTAACCTGAGTTGGGGAAATTATTTCAATACACGAATATTAAAATGGTCCACCCTTCTGCCATCATAACTCTGCAAATAAAATATGATTTAACTAATTTAAAATCTTTGAATTTACTTTAATACAAATGTAACCCGCCCTCATCATAAAATAAATATAAATAAATTTTCAAATCCCACCCAGACCAAAATTCCATCATAATATTTTCACCCATTTCTTTCTTTAGTGCATATTAACCAAAGTCTAAAAATCAAATTACTCCGAGATTTATTCATTGGCAAGCAGCAGCAGCAGCCCGACGATGTGTACAATAACTGAATAACAATGCAGCTGCAGCGATGATGTGTACAATAACTGAATAACAATGCAGCTGCAGCTGCAGCAGCAGCAGCAGCAGCAACCCGAAGTGTACAATAACTGAATAACAAACTCCCACATTCATAAGAAACATTTTGTTCCAACATAAAAAAGCAAACCTTAAAAAATACAACAAATTCACCACCCAATGATATCTAGTCCAAAAAAATTAGATCTTTTTTTTTCTTTTTGCATAAATAAATTCACCAACCTGATCCTCTGAACCTTCTTGTAGCTACTACCTGCTTTCTGCATTGACCTCATTGTGTTCTGCAGAGGCAACAGCCTCCTGAATCACAGAGACATCCACCTTAGGAGGGCCTGAGTGCCTTCTCACAGGCCCAGGTGAGTTGGGAAAAGATAACTTCTTTTTCACTGAGCCTATGGATCCCTTCTCCGGAGGAGTCTCAATCTTGCTATCAGTCGACGGGCTCTGCGTCCGGGTCTTAGCCCTTGCAGACCTTGTTGGTGCCATGTAACTCGGAATGGCTGGTGAACTTGCAAGGCTTTCGTCATCTCTGATCGACGATGCAGCTATGCTGTGTCGTCTCGGTCGCTCCGATTGTGAGCTAATCATGCTTCTCAAGTCATCATCTAAAGGAGCACAGTTGATTTTGGGGCTTGCAGATTTGATCTTAGTTGCTCCTGTGAAGGACTTGGAGCCGGGAGTGGCCGGCGACTGTCGGCTAAGAGTGTGCAATGATTTCTTAGGTGAGGCTGCAGCAGCCGTTCCATTGAGGTTGGTTTCTCGACGAGCATAGGCTTTAATGATCTCGCCGCCATTGGTGCTCTTCATGGAAGCGCGATCGCTGTTGAGTTCCTTATCAGTTGCGGTGCTCCTGCCCTCCCATGGCCTTGCAGCCATCCACCGCTCGAGCCAACTCCAGCCCCAATGGGGGTTGTTTGGATCCATGAAGGTGGGATTAACTAACTTTGAAGAGTTCTTCCACTGTTTGATGAGACATTTGAAGAAAATGAAAGCGCTGTGGAAGCCTAAAAGTGAATGGGTAGGGAAGAGGAGAAATACCTGATGAGAGAATGCATAAGCCAGTGCTCTTTCTCTTCTGATGGAGGCCTCTTGTTTGCTTAAAAGGCCCGCTTCAATCTGCTCTTTGGATTGAGTGCTGTCATCCCAATCCTCGCTCATCTGCCAGCAAATTGGAGTTAAGGTAAACGAAATTTTAGTTGAGTTCTTATAAGAACACATCTTCGGATGAAACTAATTTACTTGAGAAAAAGTAGGCAATGTAATTTTCTCAAGGTAGGATGAAACTTGTTCTGCAGTTCTTCAAAAGTTATTTGGAATTAATAGAAGGCTTTTTTATATTATGTGACTGTACCTTGGAGCTTGAACAATACAAACCTGAATGACCCAGCTTAAACTTGTAGCAGTAATTTTCATATAAAAAGACAACAGTAAACAAAGTAGGCCACTAAGATATGAGATGGAATTTATAAGGTAAAAATTAAAAATCTTTCAGATTGATTGCTAGGAGAGGTATATGGAATTCTTTAGTTCAGTCAAATCTAATACGGGACAACATTGTTCCATTAAGAGGATTGGAGAAGATTAAAAGAACCTTGAAATAGACCATAGAACTCATTAAGGAGACTGTGAGGAGATAAAATAAGGAAAAATGCTCATGAAAGTTTAAAAATTGAAGATTATTGAAGCTATAATGAATAGAAGAAAGTCAGAAGCCTTGCACTAAAAGGCATGGAGTAAGAAAAAACAATTTTTTATAATTTATGTTATAGGCTTGGTAATAAAAAAAGAGAAAATTAGATGCATAAAAAAATATGAGATAAATATAAAAGCTTTTGTTATTTTTATCAACTTAATTACATTAAAAGTAAAGATAATATGATCTTAGATAAAAATAAAGACATCAAAAACAATGAAAATATTGTTTTGAGAAATTACTAAAGGTATAGGTTTTATGGACAAAACTATTTTAGAAGACCATAGCAAACAATATAATAAAGTATGTTATAGATTAATTTAAAAAAATGAATTGGAATTAACTCTAAACATATACAAACTTTAGATCCAGAGGAGATACATATTAAGATATGAAGTGTTGTGGAAAATATGACAATGATCTAAAGAACACTATTTTAAAATAAAACTTTGAATATTAATATGATATCAAGAATTAGAGAAAAACTATTTTGATACTAATATTTAAAAACAAAGGGGATGATCAAGATTACCAAAACTTTAAATGAATTAAACTTATAAGTGAATCAATGAAGTTCTAGGAGATAGCAATGGAGCGTATGCTAAAGAAAAATGCATCAATTTTGTAGAATCAAACCATTGTCATGCAAAAGAACTCATATAGAAACATCTTTTTTTTTGTTTTATTGTTAAAACAAATAATGAAAAAGTAGAGAACAAAAAAAAAATGATCTTCAAATGACTATTGCTTATCTTGAAAGGATATATAATAAACTTCCATGAGTACCATACTGATGTAGTTCAAGGTAGAAATGTATGTGAAATATATGTTGTCATTATTAAAAACATGTATAACAGAGTATCAACCAGTACTAGAATTAGTTACGGTGCAATCCAACAGTTTCTAATTACCATAAGTTTACATCAAAGATCAGCATTGAGCAAATATCTCTCTGATGATTATGCAAATGCTTTCAAAGGAATACTCAAAATGAGCTTTCTTGTGATTATAATAAGCAAGAAATTAGCTTAATTAAGCAAAAAAATAGAGCAATAAAAAATGTTTAACAGATTGATTCCTTAAATCCAGTAGAACAAAGACTAAAAAAATAATAATGCACTTTTAGTATATATGATATTAACAATTATCATTCAATATTATTAGAAGATAAGAAAATATCTAGTTATTTAAATATCCAGAATCTAGTAAAAGAAGAATGGATGTAGATGTAGGAGATGATAGAACTTGTATAGTTAATGATGGGTTATTGAAGTCTCTCCTAAGTTTATGTGATAAAATAATATCATAGTGACTAAAATGTACATTTATAAAATTAAAACTATACTAACTATTTGTGTTTTCAAATATTGGGCTGTAAAAATTAATTGATATATAACTCAAGTGTGACAAAAAATTAGATTGCTTAGAAGAATAAATGGCAAAACTATAAAGAAAAAAAATAAAAAAATTTATACATCAGATAAAAGATTGGAGTGACAAACATTGATGATACAGTGATTGAAATATGCATAGGTGGCCAAGGCATTTAAAGTAAATGAAAGAAAATATACTAGGCAAACAAGTTGATAAAATTAGTGCTGAAGGATTAGAAAAAAAATGAGTAGAACAAACTTAAATAAATGGAATAAAAATAATTTGTGAAAAATAGCTTTAATAGTTTAGCAACTTGAGTAACACTCAATAGAAATGAATAAAAAAATGAGGATTCACAATGCTGAAGATCCTAAATATTCTATATCGAGCTAATGATGCGGAAGATAAATTTTCACAAAAATACCCAAATTAGAGATATAATGGACCCCTTAGAATAAAAAAATGAGGATTCACAATGCTGAAGATCTTAAATATTCTATATCGAGCTAATGATGCTAAAGATAAATTTTCATAAAAATACCCAAATTAGAGATATAATGGACCCCTTACTTTTCCACCACAATGCTCCCCATTCTTTTCTTCCTACCCTCCATTACATAGTTCATCAAGGTAATGAACATAAAACAATAAAACATGTATTGCTGCAGTCAGTAAAATGAACCCCTTGCATTAAAAAAGCACATCACAAACATCAAAATTATGTGGTCTTATAAGTGCACAGATATAACATGTTATTAAAGGCAAATTATGTTACTAAAAGCATTTGGATGTCCCCAAAACTCTTCATTAGCTATCATGAAACGTAAAAGCAGAAAACTGCTGCAGTTATAGAGAGCTACTATTTAGGTCGAGACAAAATTTTCATACTCAAAGCTTAAAGTTTATGAGTTTTTATAGCGGAAATAAAAAGACCACCCATGCAACAATATAAAACTTGTGCTTGTGTCGGATATGGGGAAGAAAAATGAAAACTTAGTATGTGGTTAAGGCTTATACGGAAGGAAAATAGATGTCATAATAAGCCATGGAAATAGAATAAACATGAATTTTTTGGAAATAAAAAGTATAAAGTAAAATAGAATTAAATTTAATATAGAAATCAATAGATATAAATGAATAAGAATGATTCAGTCAAAAAAAAATTGGTTGAGATAAAGGGGGAGGTTTTCCTAGGTTCCCTGATTGCTAATATTTATCAAAGAAACAAGGCAGAATCCACATGCAAACATTGAAAATTTTACCAACAAATGTTAATCCATTTTAAAAGACCTATGTTTTTCATCACAGCTGTTGCAAGTAACACAAATGGCCATGAGAGTAAGTTCGTTAAAAAACTATCTTTTAATAGTATAACTAACACGGATGCTTAAAAGAGATGCAACACTGTTAATACAAGTTTTGCAAACTTGATTGAATATATTTTCAATAAGTTCATCACATAGAAACCCACTAACATTTGTAACCTTCTAACCAAAACAAAATGACTAATCTCATCATATACTCAATGAGTAGCAGAAATTGTCATTTGAACCACCATAAAGGTGTATTTAATGCTATGCAAATAGGAATTTTCTCTGCATATCTTGCTCTCATCTGAATTTATTATTTTCATTTGCAAGAGTAGAAAGTAAAATGTATAATCATAAAATTTAATGACATTAATTTCAGTGATATAATATTTAACCTGACTGATAAACTGGTGTAAAAAAGTGGAAAATCATTACACAGAATCTTTTCTATTGGAAAATGAAAGAAGTGCAAATTCCTTAATTTGTAATAATAAGTGAAGTGATAATTCTTTTGAGTAATAATAAGTAGATAAAATGTTAAATTGAATGTCAGGCTTGCGCAAAATGGTAGCAAACAATTACAATGAATCTTTTTAATGCAAAATGAGTAAAGTGCAAATTACTTGGATTATAATAAAAATAACACCAAATAATGCTTCTAGTGCCAGACATTTACCCTTATATTTTCAAGTTCTCTTTCACGTTTAAGCAGAAGTTGGCGCTGAAGAGCTTGGTTATCCTCTATCATCCGCAACCTTCTTGAACGAATTTGTGCTTGAACTCGAGCTAGAGTTTGCATGCAACGTAATGTGGTCGTGGCTTGGCGCTTGACAGTGTTTCCATTAATAAGTGACTTCAATCGTACTAATCCCCGCAATGCCCGTAAAGCTCGTCTTGCCTAGGAGATATCATAAATAAGCATTTACTAACTCCATTATCACATTAAAGGACAAATTTTAAATTGAGAGTAAATCAAAAAAGTTAATATCTTCAATTGGATTAAAAGCCTTAAAAAAAGAATTTTGCTATTTCTCTTGTTCCAAGTTAATGCATTGGTAATCAATTACATATAAGAAAGCACCCTTAGCTAATGCAAACAAAAAGAAATTGCAGTTTACTGAAAATAAACTCAAAATCAGTTTTTGCTACAGATGACTGAACTCCAACTCCATTACATGTGAATACTTATGTTCATATATGTGAGAAGTGCATCAAATCGAAAGACCAAACTGGAGATCTGAAATTCACTGATATGTTTTCCAGAGTAGAACAATACAGGAATACCCACATACAATATATCAGTATATGGTCATTTGGGTGCTAATTATTCAATCCATTTGTTGTGGGGCTCACCCATCAATCATATAATTAAGCAAGCCAGCCACAATTTTATTTCTGTAGAACATTACATATTCACAGTCAAGAGCAAAAGAAGCAAACCTTGGATAATATATTGTAACATCCAAGAAGAGTATTTTATCACTAGCAATAAAATCAAGGCATTATCTTCTAAGAAGCAAGAACAAATAAAATAAGAAAATAAAAACAAAAACAAGTTGGCAGGCATCTTGGTGACAGCCAACCTTCTCACATTATTTTGTTTTTCAACGTTGACCAATTCATTAGCATGATAGCACCGAGTAGCACATCAACAAAACAGAAAAATATTCTTACTAATAATTGATAAATAAAATTCTTCATTTATATAAGAAAAATCACAGCTCCAGAACGTGATATCCCTGAATTAACAAAATGACACATCAGTAGGAAAGAAGATATAAAATGCTGAATTTTGACCGAGTAAAAGCACTGACACGAGGTAAAGTATTGTAGTTTCAATACCAGATATCCCCGGAAAGCGGTCTGGATCTTGATTGCTGCGCCTTCTTCTCTTGATTTGTCAGCAAATTTAGTCGAACTATCAAGCTGGACAACATGCGCTGTGGACTGAGCTGCAGTCGTACTGGGATTTGCGATAGAGTGGACATGCTTGCCCTGCTCAAGCTCTGGCTCCGCAAATTTCACCTCTACCGACGCAGGCGCAGGAGGAATAGGAGGAGCAGGAGGAGGAGGGAGAGGTACATCAGAAGAAACAGTTGGCAGTATTTCATAAGATGATGGATCAGAATGATCGGGCCTTTCAGGATCCAATTTCTTTGATTGCTGGTTGTGGGAAAGCAACAGAAGAATATTGATGTTAGATCAGAAACCACATTGTTAGTAATTGAAAACTAAATCAATTCTATAAACAGGAAAAGCCATAATCCAAAACCTGATCTTTCCTTTCCTTTGATTCTCGTCTGAAGACCCTCTTGACGGCGCGAAACCAGCTCTTCCCTCTCTTTCCCATTTCTTCCACCTCTTCTCCTATCTCATTAGTCTACACTCAGCCAGCAATGAAAAGAACTGTATCAGCTCAAATCACACCAAATCCCGAAGACATCACCCTCTGCAGATCCGCTGTTAAAGACCAAAAGCGCCGAAAAATCGCATTTTTTTAAGGAAAGCAAGACAGATCAACGTTTGCAGTAAGATTACACCAAATCCCGAAGACATCGCCCTCTGCAGATCCGCAGCTAAAGACCAAAAGCGCCGAAAAATCGCATATTTGAAGGAAAGCAAGACAGATCAACGTTTGCAGTAAGATTTCCGTAATCAGAGGAATAAAAAAGCTTAAATGGGTAAATAGAAGAGTAACATGTGGGAAATGGAAAAAAAAATAAGTATAAAGTACTGAATTAACTCAAATCATTCCCAATCCCCAAGAAATAGCCCCGTAGCGCTGAAAAATCGCATTTTTCGAGGAAGGCAAACCAGATCGCGGTTTTCAAATATTCCAGACAACAAAATACAAAGACGACCGGAAGCAAAGTGATAAAAAAAAAGGATAAATTGTTAAACAGAAAACGAAAATTGAAGAACTTTAAAAACAAAATTAAAAAAAAAAAGGATAAAATCCAGCAACTGAAAAACAAGCAAATCCAAGTTTCAGCCATCAATAGGCCGATACCTTTTGTTGTTCTCCCTGTCGAAAGATCTCTAGATCTGAGCAGAGCCCCCTCCTTTCCTTCCTTGCAGATAACTAAAAGAATCGGTTTGGACAGATCATACAGTGCCAAAAGAGAACACTTCTCTCTCTATCTCTCGCTCTCCTGAGAGCCAACAAAGATTAAAAAAAAGGACAGAACTTGAGGAAAGGAAGCGCACAGCTGGTTCCTCCTGCCCACTGCCAGTAGAGCAGAGGTTTCCTTCTTCCTCCCGTCTTCTTCCTAAATTATTTAAATGAATTTCTTTTTAAGGCGATAACTAATAAGCAAAATCAAAAATAAGAATCCGATGGTATCATGTCCTCTGAGTGCTGCTAAGAGGAAGATAACGTGGCAGGAGTTAAGTGGTGCTCAGTAACTGCTGGGGATTACCGGATCAAGGGGTCTGAACGAGAAAGCAATCAATGTTGTTCGTTTAATAAACAATGCTTGGCGCTAATCGTAATCTAAGTTAAAGAATAAGGGTTAGTTACATTCGAACGTGGGTCTCGAAATCAGAGAAAAAACTCAGCCAACAACTCTGGCTGGGGTTCAGATGATTTTGATTGAATTCGCAATATAACGTTCTTTGGTACTTTGTACCTTTCCCGGATGGAAGCCAGGAGTGCCATTTATCGGTGGGGTTACTCTTTCGGTCTGTCAACAGGACTTGTGAGACATGACTCCATTCCGTTTTGCTGAGATTTGTTGTTTTGAGTTTTTGTAAAAATCAGATTTTTGTAAATTATGATGTTTGGAAGAAAATTAAATTCTTATTTTTTTTAAAATATTCATAATATTCATCATTATTTAAAAAATATGTTTATTTTTCAATCAAGAGTTTTACGACTATATTATTAAGAAACTACAGCCATCGCATGTCAATTTTAAATTTGAACTTCATGCTAATTTAAGTTATATTATAAATTATAGAAATTAGTTGGTTCCTTTAAGTTTATAAATTGTTTTCTACTACTCTAGCCACGGACGGACCCAGGTAGGATTCAGGGGCGGCAATTGTTTCGCATGTGCTCCCTCCAACAAAAAAAAAGAGCGGGTTCTGTCTCTGATTATAGTGATATAAATGACAAATTTATTTTTGACGGTGAAAATATTTGTTGTTTAAGGGAATTTCTTATCTGAGTATTACACAATGATTTGCACTCATAAAGCTCAAATAAGGGAATTTATTATCTGAGTATTACACAATGATTTGCACTCATAAAAGTAAGAAAAATTCACAACACAAAAAGAAGTTATACATAATTTAAGAAAGAAAAAAATAATGATGTTTAAAGCAAATAAAATAATTCATTAATAAATAAAAGTCACAAAAGTTTGTTCTTCCCCTCGAAAAAATTGAGATTGTAAAGTGTGTTGCTAATTTGGCCTCTTATGAATATAAAAAGAATGTTCATGAAACTATGACAACTGACAATGATGATAAGAGACGAAAATGACAGCAACAACAACAAGAATATATAAAATTTGCGACGGTAGAGTAATGGATTATCCCCTTACATTGCACGTGAATTTACCACAGACTCAGGTAAAAGAAAATAACCAGTAATGACACCAAAAGTTCTTACATGAAAAACCTGTAAAGGGAAAAAATCATGGACCATTTCTTTAGTTTAAATAACAATCCTTAGGATTCTGAAGTTGTCTTTTATGACATAAAACCTCTCTTTTTTTTATGCTCCTGCATAGTTCTGATATCCTGATATGCGGCATGTCCTAACTTATTTTAGGATTCTGATGTAGTCACTCGACGTAAAACCTCTTATCTTTCTAGGCTTTTTGTGTAAATCATCATTACAAAAATCTAAGTCATAATTAATAAAACTAGCAAGAGTTAAATTATATTAATATCATCCTAAATTGAGCCAAACATTAGGATAGTTTGGGGGATTACCAAGAACCTATTCTGGATCTTTAATCTCCCCTATTTTTCTTCCTTTAATTCTTAAAACAAAATCTTTCACCTTTGAACCAATCCATATTAAAAATTTCACAATCATGTTCGTTGAAAACTCTTCCTTTTGAACTCATGAAAACAAAAGATTCCTGATTTTTATCGAGAGTTTTCTTAAGTGATCCGTTCGCTTAAGATGTAATTAACTATAGGGGCTTGCCCTTATAGGGAACTTAAAAGAACCCAGACTTAAATAAACCCTATTTGACTCCCATATTGAATAGGGGAATCTGTCAGTCATCATACAAACTTGCAGATCAAACAGAAGTCATTTATTTCTATAGTTTATTTAATTGAGCTTATTATCAAGTATTGTATTACCTTTCAGGGTAGACCTTTCAGGGTGGTACATTACTCGTGGTTTACTCGTGGTTAGCTCGATTATCCAAACTGTAGGAGTCAATGGGATCAGTTCTTCAAATTAAAATACCTAATTTCTAAACACTATATTACGCTAAACTAAAACTGTACCCAGTCGCATGGCGACCGACACCACTTTACACCATTAGTGAGTTAATTTATTTATAGTTTTGAGTTTTTGTGGTGAGTTTAAGTGTGAATTCTTCTCTAAGAAGTGTTGGAGAGAAAGAGAAGTGAGAGATTTCTTCTTCTTACATTTCCTAAGAAAGGCTACAAGGGATTTGCTTTGAGAAAGAGTTTTAGATAAGTGTTGTTTGTTTATTATTGTTGTATGAACTTCCTTTTATATATGAAATTTGTATTTTGTTGTATCTTTCTCATGAAGTCTGAGTAGTTTCCTTTATCTTTCTCTCTACTGTGAGATATGGTGAAATGAAGAGATAATTTGGATGTGTCAATGTTAAAATATAAAATAAATTGTGATCGTTTTTCAACTCCGCTTTTAATTTACTTTTCGATCTGGCCAATTGAATTGTTAAAATATGTTGTGAAGCATATGATCCAGAAAATGGTGTATGAGTTCTACAACAGAGTGAGAATCACATTTAAGTCCATGAAGAAGTGTTTCATTCATGGAATTAAGTACAAATAAATAGGAAAATATACATTGTTGGGTGTAGAATTGGAGATTTCTATGGTGATAAACTAAAAATCCTCAATTTGATCTCAGTGTTTAAGAACTAAAGCGAGCGTTAGACTTCAGGGGAAGGGAATTTGGAGCTCTGGAGTGGGAGCCAGTATCCTCCTAGCCTAGGCACAGATTTATGGACTAAACCTAAGATTAGCCAATGATTTTCTATAACACTGAATCAGGGTAGAGAATTAAAATTGCTCCTATTTGGTACAATACAAATTTAAACCATTTATCTCATCTCATTTCACCAAAAACTCATTGTAGTGTGAAAGATATTTTTTTCATATTAGAAAATTTTATCACATAAATATAGTTTAGTAGTTATTATTTTAAACATTGTATTTAAATTCTGCCATTAGTTAATAATTTAACTTTGATAATATCTTAAACATTCAAAATTAGTGACAGTAATTTCGTTTTACTTCTGTGAATTTTCTAGTTAATTTATCTCTAGTTAATTTATCAATTTATCATTTCAAAATTAAACCTTTCTCATGGGATCGATATTCGGGAATTAAATAAAAAGTCTTATATTACTTGACAATGATACATATACTTGTGTTGAATCCTAACATTAAGTGTTTAACGTTATTATTCATAAAATACCACATCAAGTTTTTGGCGTCGTTGCAAAGCGGAGCCAACTTTATAAATTTTACACAACTATATTTCCGGGATCACTTATGGTTTTCAATTATGAGAATTAGAGAATTAATTTAAGATTAGAATTTAATTAAGGTTTGTAGGCTCGGTTATGAGGGAAATAGGACTTTAGGCTCACAGTTTGGTGAATGTGTGGCTTAAGGCTTGGGATTTTATGGTGATTAAAGGAAAAAACTTAAAATATATAATGGAATTAATGTTTTAAGGCTCGGTTAAAAGGGAATTTTGGGATTAAACCCACGATATGAGGGAGTAGGGAAGTTTAAGCTTTATGTTTTGATGATTAATAGAGTTTAAAGTCTCGGATTAATGGAAAGTAAGGCTTGATTCTATCAATTATGGCAAGGGAAGTAGGGGAATGTCTTAATTAAATGAATAACAGTACACAAAGTGTAATATATAACAACAACTACAAAAGCCCTATGAATTTTTGTATAAAATGAAACATGTATGGCATGGAATATAAAAATAACAAAAGTGCTAAATTTCTAACATGCAAAACATCATAAACTTGACATAAAATATGAAAATAACAAAAGCCATATGAATTAAACATGGAACATGTAATAAAATTGACATAGAGCATGAAAATAACAACCCCCCTAAATTCTGTCATATGATATTGTTGACCACACTTTTGGTTGAGGTCTAGTCTTTTCTCCTTAGAAGCCTAGAATCTAGCCATATTACTTTCCTGTTAACTATTCTTAGAGGACTAGTGATGGACCCCTGACCAATAGAAATTCTAAACTCTTCTTTGCTCATCTTGAAGTTCCACATGTTGGTTCTAACCCTTAGCACTTAGTAGGTGGGACCAATATAATGGAGCTCAAGAGGAGTCCCCATAGGACTGTTTGGCCTAGGGTTAGCCCTGGGTGGTTGACCATAGGAGAATATGTTGAGATTTTCATACCTATTTTATACTATTTTTGATGATATTGCACTTTAAATAAAGATATTTTTTATGTTTTGTTGCAGGAATGATGCAATAGGGTCATTGGAGAAAAAAGATGCAAAAAAGAGCAAATTTGGAGCGAAAAAGACCAAAATA
>NW_018164547.1:817270-841250 GCF_001263595.1 Phalaenopsis equestris | reverse complement strand
CACTAAAGACCGCCGTTGGCGAGCTCAGCGGTTATGACCAACTAGGCTTTGAATGAGGACAAATTTTGAAGGAATGCTTAGGCAACTCATGGGAAAGCTCATCCACAACTTTAAAAGAAGATTTTGGCCAAAAATTGAGAAGACTCTAGAGGTCTTGGAGGTTAGAGAGGTTCATTAGTGTATAGAGAATTTAATAGAGTGTCAAAATTGTGAGGAATTCTTCTAGAGATTGTAAGAGTGGAGGGAAAGTGAGAGATTTCTTCCTCCTTGCCGCTTCGAAGAGTAATTCTGTATGTTGTAAAGAAAGGAAGAGATTCAGAGGAACTTCAAAGAGTTTTCTTGGGGAGAAATGAAAGATAAGTTTATTTATTGTTGTAGTTTGTATAAATTTGATTTTATATATGAATTCCAAGTTTTGTTGTGTTTTCTCCATGAGATCTGAGTAGTTTTCTCTGTCTTTCTCCTTGTCTTGAGATTTGTGAAATGATGATAAATAGGGAAATAAAATTATCGGGCGTAGAATTAGAAATTTTAGAGTGACATACTAAAATCCCCAATTAGGTCTTATCGTTTGGGTGTTGAAGTGTAGATATTAGCCCCCAAGCGAGGGGAACGTGGGAGCTCCGAAGTGAGAGCCGATATCCTCCCAGCCTAACCGCAGATTCAGTAAACAAGTGCAGGATTAGTCAATGTTCTTTATGTCTGGACCAAAGGGTAAGGAATATGTATGCTCCGATTTGGCACAATATAATTTGAACTAATTCATTTTATCCATTCACTATAATTTCTTGACAAGGAGAAGGATGTTTTCTTATATATTGAACATCACATTTGAACCTTCATTAGTATAATTAGTTATTTAATAGTTATTAAAATTACATATTAATTTTAATTGCATATTAGTGATAGATAAGTAAATTGAACTTAATTGTTGTGTTTAAAGTATTGCTTTTCTAAAGTCTTAGTTCGTAGCTCTAATATTACTCCCTGTGGGATCGATATCTAGGACTCCCTTAGAGCCCTATATTACTTGAGCGATACGTATACTTGCGTTGATAAGTCTGACTTTACAATTATTAAATATTTTATATATACATCTTTATCGAATATATAATTGTTCTTAAGTTCTGGTACAATTGCTGAGGAATTAATTCTTTTAGCAGCAGTATTAATTACTTATATTTTAAAGCATATATAAAGTCGCGGTCAGTGATGTGTCTTAGTCAGTCCCGCACACACACACTTGCACCTGCACTCACAACCTAAACCTTAACCCATACATACCTAGCTTGATCCCCTAATTTATTGGACACTCATGTGTTATTGGAAACTCATGTGGATGGTCCACCAAACCATTAGCCCTGGGCTAAGGTTTGGCTAAGACCAACACATGGAGGATCCATAATGGGAGTTCTCTTGGTCTCATGACTCAATAGGGTGACCTCATGATTAATTTCATGATTGACATCCTCAATCAATCCCAATTTTGGCAAATTCCAATTTTGACCCTTCTTGGCCCCAAACTTCACCAAATTACCAAATTGCCCCCAAACCCAATTGCCCCTAAAGCCTAAATTTTCCAAAAATTCTCAAAATCTCTTCAAAATCATTTCAAACCATTACAAAACAATCAAATTGACCAAAACACCTCAAAATTTCCAAAAATCCCCAAAATTATCGAAATACCCTTTAAACCCAAAAAATTCCAAAAATTTTCAAAATCTCCTAAATCACTCCAAATTTTCCCAAAAATCAACTTGAACCACTCCATTGGGCCCAATTTGACCAAATTGACCTATTTTGAGCAAAATCCTCAAATTACCCTTAAAGGCTAAATTCCCCAGTTCATCTCCAATTTCCACCAAATTGACTTCAATCTTCCCCAATTTCAATTCTAAATTCAAATTCATGATTCCCAATCTCAATTGAAACCAAATCCAAGCTCAATTGAACCCAATCTCAAGCCCAATCAAAAATCCCCAATTTTAACATATTCTCAAATTCCCCAAAATTGAACCCCATGATCAAATCAATTTCCCCAAATTTGGATTCTAAACTCTTCATAACATTTCTCCAAATCAGTTTGAACAATCAATTGACCAAATTTTAAACTAAAATCTCTCCCAAATTCAACTTGAGCCAAAATCCCCAAATTTGCACTAAACCCTAAATCTCATCAAATTAAACCTCCTAACTCCAAAATTTCCACCCAATTGGTATCTAAAATTCCCCATGACAATCTTTTTGATCAAATTGAACCATCAATTGAACCATATCCAAACCCTAGCCCATTTTAAACCCAAGTCCAACCCAAATGCCCAAAATTGATCATTCCATCAAATTGACCTTCCAAATCAATTTAAAATCACTCAATTCCTCCCAAAACTTCTCATGACAATCATCCCAATCAATTTGATCCTCCCCAAACTTCTCATGACAATCATCCCAATCAATTTGATCAATCACTTGGCCCAAATCTCAATCTAAACTCAACTTAGACCCAAGTTTAAACCAAAGCCCTAATTTTGAACCTAAACCCCAAATTGACTCAAATCCTTTGCATTAGCCAACCTTAACCCTCTCATACCCTGGTTAGCCACCTAGAATGCTAATTAAAACACCCAAGGCCCAAGAATTGAGTCATGGATCAAGGGTACCTTAAATTAGGGGATTTCTTCCTAAATTTGACAAAATCATAAGGATTCTTCTCAACAGCCTTCCCAAGCCCCCAAACCATCACAATTAAACCTTCAGGCTCCCTTGACTCAGCTAGTCACCAGCTCAGCCTTGAGCAACTGGCCTAGTTGTCGGAAAACACCATGCTCGAGAGGTCCCAAATGGATCAAACCCAAGATTAGGACTCTCTGAGATGGCTCGACTCCATTGGTCACTTGCGTTGTTTATCCCTACACATAAGCGTCCTCTCTGCCCCCTAGCTTGCTCTGGTGGCGGTCATGGCTCCTTCTATAAATAGGACCCTTCTAACAACCAAGAGAGGAGAGAATCCAAAACTTAGGGGAAACTCTGCCAAATTGTTTCTAGAGACTCTCCAAGCCTTCTTAAGTTCAACCTCCACCACAGTTTGAGCTCAGTTCCAGAGCTCAAAATCCGGTAAAAAACAGGACACCTCACCACATTCCACCAAACCTCAACTTAACCTTTCCTTGAGCTTCTGTAGAGCTTAAGGAGAAGTTCCCCACTCAAACCCCATCACTTTGAGCCCTATTGAGCCCTCCAACCCACTGTTCCACCAAGGCCACACCACTTGTTGGTCGAGCTCATACTTGGAGCATTCACCAGAGGGAAGTGACACTTCTAGGAGATTCGTTGGACTCCACTAAAGCTTCCACAAGCACCCACTCGAGGCCTCACCTCTTGGGTAAAGGTTTAAACTCTCAACCCTAATTTTTGGCTCACTTTGGGCTTTTGTGAAGAGAACTTATATTCCATACGCTTGTAGCCGTATAGGTGTATTTGTCTTGAGTAGATGAAGGTGTAAGAACAAACCCAAACAGAACTTATATTCCATACGCATGTAGCCGTATAGGTGTATTCGTCTTGAGTAGATGAAGGTGTAAGAACAAACCCAAAGTGATTTGGTTTAGTCTAGGCTGAGATCTTAGGGTTTGAAGTCGTGTGATTCATGAGTTCTGGCCATTGGGGACGATGACTAGGAGCCGTCCGATCGCACGTGTATCAGACGGACGGTCCAGATCGCATCAGACGAAACAAAGGGACAATAACTGTGGGCTGACGAGGCACTGAGGTGGATTACAACATCGAATCGTGGAGCGCCGCGTCGAAAGTTCAGCGCGTACGAGGATGGCGTAGCGGCTAACTCGGATAAGTAGAAAAATAAGATTTTTGATTTATTTTAATTCCAGATCTTAGAAAATCTATATCTTTGTATAGAACATTCATAAAAATAAAATAAAAATACTCTATTGATCAATGAATAGAGGAGATTAATGTGGACAAAAATAAAAATTATTTGGTGTGCCTCTGATTTTTAATTAATTAAATAGCCTCTCCAATGTTTTAATTTTAATTAAGTGTATAATGATTATCATGGCTTGGGATTTTAGGGGTTTGTTCCCGATGATAGTAGAGGTGTTTTGTGATTTTTCCAAAGTCAGAAAGTATCTCTACACATGTAACCCTAATTTCTAAGTTTGGGTGGTTATTTTGCTTAATATAATTATATAAATTAAAATATAAATCAGAAAATCATGGGGCTTATTTTGGTAGGTTTCTTATGGTCAGAGGACTTCTGGAAAATTGTAAATTAAATTTTAGTATTTATATAAATCACTATAGTTAATTAACCCTAAAAACTCACAAAAATTAAAAATAAATTTGTTATATTTCAAAGATTATAAAAATAAATTCCACATTGTAAATATTACTTATTTTAATTTACTATAAAAATTTGAAATTCATTTGATTTAATTTAATCACTAAAGTTGATTTTCTAAATAAAATGACATTTTTGGCATTAAAATAATTTTAATAAATTAAATATAATTAGAAAAATTATGAAAAGTGATTTTATGGTTCCTTGTGATTAGAGGCACTTAGGAAAAATAAAAATTATTTTTAAATAAATACTTTACCTTTAAGCCTATTTTATAAATAATTAAAAATAATTAAAATTTCCAAAAAATTGAAAATGCACCAAATTTTTTCTAATTACTTCTTGATCACTTAGAACTCTTTAAAATATTTTTCCTAATTTTTTTAAGTTAAATATAAATTTTTACAGGCTAAAAATATATTTTCTCTAATCACAAAAATGAAAAAAATGTTTCTCTTAGTTTTCTGAAGTTGGAGAGATTTAATAAAGATATAAAAAGTATTTTTTGTAATTAAAACATATTTTATATTTAATTAAATCACTAAAATCAATAAATAATTTTAATAATTAAAATATAATTTGAAAAATTATAAAATTTTGTTTAAGTGGTCTTCTAACCTAGGTGAACCTCTACTAATTTTCCCATGATAAAAAAATTAACTTTGATTAATTAAATAAATTGATATTGAAAATCTTATTTTCTAAGTTAAATAATTATTTAAATTAAATTAAAATTGGAAAAATCACATTTTCTTCTTTGATATCTTAGTTGACTCATGAGTGGGGTACTTTAAAAGTTTCAAAAATCATTTGAATTATATTTGATGCGTTATGAAGTGAAGAGCCCAAGAGGCAAAATGGTAATTTTAGATTTTGGCGTCTTAATCAAAATTTAGGATTAACTATGGGAAAAGTGGGTAATTTTGATCTTAATGAATTCTTTTGGATGTTTGAAACATAATGAGATAAAAGGTAGAAACCAATTTACCATATTTTTATGATAAGGGTAAAATTGTAATTTCCTAAATTATCAGGATTTGGAAGTTAATTAAAATTAAGTGATTCAAAAGTTATGGGCTTGATTTAGGAAGATATTAATTCATTGATTTGAAGCCCATAATTGATGATGATATGATCTTTTAATAAGAATATATCTCACTTAAATTAATATTTTGGTGATTACAAATTCACCCATGAAAATTGTTAAGGGCTTTGTAGTGGGCTAGGCTTAATCCAAGGTTGTTTAATGAAGTTTAGAAAGTTAATATAATGGATAATTAACACGTTTAAACACTACAAGTCTAACTTTAGAGGTGGGTACAAAATCTTTAATGACTTAAGCTTGCCCTAGGGGCATCTACTTACATAACTCTCAAGTAAAATATTAATTGATTAATTGAGTACCCCACTCTCGAGATAATTAAAATATCAGGTTTGCTGAGCATAATGTGTATTAACTCATTAAAATTAAATTTAAAACTTAGGATGATCAATTGAACAATATAATAGGTTCAAATAGACTCGAAACACTTCAAAAGGAATTTAAAAGTTATTAGGGATTGTTCCACATACGCTTTTATGAACTTTTGGATGTTTTGAAGGATAATTGATCTTATTATTCTTTGTTCAAAAAATCATCTATTAAAACCTTTAGGGACTTACCAAGTTATGACTTATGGTTTGGTAGCTACACCTTCATCTACCCTTGCAATTTATTTAAATTTATGCAAAATTATATACTTGTTGCAAGTTGTTGCAAGTTCTAACATTTTGCAAGTTCTAACGTTTCAGAAGGGGAGCAGCGAGAAGATAACATTTACGCTTTTATAGTTTTATTTAATTTCTATCATTTACTGCAATTTAATTTCACTTTAAAATATTATACATTTTTGGTTGTAAACCTTACTTCACCTGCACTTTCATAATACGTCCTTTTGAATTTACAAGAGTCCCTCGGATGAGGTAAACGATTGCTAACGAAATCTCCCTGGTTTAAATGGGGTTAAAAACTCGTTTAAGCTAAGTAAATTCAAAAAAAATAGTTGTACCTAAACGAGTGAATCGTGGGATCCTAACCGGTTTCACTCTAATCAACTTTAACCTCCCCCATGATTGAACTTAAACTTGTAATTTAAACCAGTTAAACCTTAGAATTTAGGACTGCTACTTTTGTCGAGGAACTTGGAGCTAACTCTGTGGGCATTCTTCTACAATAGTAATCTACAACAGCACGAGGATCTACAACAACACATCTTTTCCCTTAGAATTAAACTACGAGCTATAAGATTTTGAGGTTGTCTGCCTAGTGTGACATAAATCCTCAACTCATATTTAGGCTTTTGTACAATCATGTTGTGCAATATCAGCCCTAACTCGCTTTAGAATTTCGAGGTTTTCAATTTTCACGACTTAAATTGTCACATCTTCTAGGATATTTGTGAGATCGCTTCGCATAAATGTAAGCCCTAATTAATAAAATCAGCATGATGAAACATTCAATAATTTTCTCGAGAAATTGAAATCAAACATTAGGATAACATGGGAAGTCACCGAGGTTCTTCTGAGGATCCGTGACATCCCTTAGTTCTTCTTTATTTGGATTCCAAAATAAATGTTCCAAATTTGAGTTTTTCCCATTTCACACCTCTTTGTCCGGTCTTTGAAAAGTTATATTCTTTTGAATTCCTTGAAGATAATATTTTCTGATCTAAATCAAGAGTTTTTTAAAATGATTTTTGTCATTTAAGATGTAATTGACTATAGGGGCTTGTCTCTATATGGAGTTTTAAGAACCGAGGTAATATAAATCCTATCTAATCTTTCATATTAGATAGGAGAACTTGTCGGTCAATATAAAGGTTCGTAGGCCAAACGGATGTTATAAATTCTGTAGTTTATTTAATCAAGCCTCACTAACAAGTTATGTGTCTATTCATCGAGATGTATGCATTACTTGCGGTGTTGTGCTCTATCATTTAAACTGTTGTAAATATGAGATAGATTCGATCTTATATTTTCAAAAAAGTTAAAATATTACTTTTTCTAAATTATATATATAATTTAAATTAAACAGCTTTTAAAACCGGACGTCGGGATATCCATTCCGACGACCGACAATTTCTAATTTAGCGACCAACAAACATATAACATAAGTCATAAAATATGAAAGAACAAAAGTCCTAAATTTCTAGCATGTAACATGTATAAAACATAAAGGGTTTTAAAAATTCATGGTGATTTTTTAAAATTATCAAATGATATTGTAAACACATAAAATATTTTAGAAATTTTATGGTGAATTTTGAAAACCAATACATAAAATTAAGAAAAAACATATGAAATTTTGAATTTAATGGTAAATTTTAAAGATTGTCAAGTATTTTTGAAGATACATAAAATCATTTTAAAATTTGATGGAGAATTTGTAAGATTTCAATTTAGACATGGCACCTTCTTTTATTTTGAATTTCTTGCGTTGTTGAAATCACTTGCTTTGCTCACGGTCTGATGATGCGAAAAGCTTTTGGTTTGCTTGGAGAGAAAGGGGTATTTTAGTTTTCCTTAGAGAGAAGAAGGAAGATTAGTGGAATTCAAATTTGGAATGAATGAGGTGGCTTGGGAGGAATGAGCATCATGGCACATTAGTGGGATAAGTTAGGAGATTTGGGGGGAAAATAAGTTAAGGAAATAGAGGGCTTGAATTAAGGAGGGGAGTTAAGGGGCCAAATGGATAGTTTGGATTGAGGTGAGGTGGAGGAGAGAGAATGGGAGGTTAGGCGTGTGGATTATTTGGACCAATAGAATGAGAAGGCTTGGATCAAGGAGTTTGATAGCTATGATTAGGGAGCTAGAGAAGGAATGAAGGGCTAGGATCAACGGGCATAAATGTGAGTTTTGAAAAAGTGAGGGGCATTTGGATAATTTGGTTAGGGTAGTTAAGGTAGTTATGAAAAAAATACAAGTATAGGTCATTTTGAAGAGGAATATACAAGGAATCCAATAGTTTAAATTATTTCAAAAATGGAGTTCTCTATCTCAAGTTATAAGCGTTGAAGTGGCTAGGTAGTTGAGAGGTGATTACAAGGTGGTTGGGAGTTGGTAATGGTAAAACAATTAAATTGAGATCATTTTATTGAGGAAAATGCATGGAATTCAATAGTATAAGTGGTTTTGGCTATACCAAGCTTCATTTTAAGTCTTGATCGACCAAAGTGAGCCTAAACCTTTAAAAGAGAGAAAATGATAAATTTTGAGTTAGAATTTTTAATTAATTTTATTAGTTTAAATTATGTATTTTTGACTTTAAAACCACTTTAATTGAAGTCACAAGTTGATTTGAAGTCATTTTGAGGTTATTATGGTTAAATTATCCATTATCAAAATTATTATTTTTCTCTTTCCTAACTATAGTCAGCTCAACGAGCCTCCAAATAGAGTCGATTTAAGACACAAAGGGACTCATTCGAAAGGTTTCAATGATAATGACTCAATAATAAAGTCTGTTTTAAAAAATAATGACTCATTAAAAAATTTTTATGTAGGATCACTTTTCATGCAAGGCAACCCTAAGTAAATAACTTTACTTAAAAATAGTGTTTGATGACAACCTAAGTTGGTAAGAATGCTTTTTCTTTTTGGTTCACAATTAGTAGTCGATATATATAATTTCCACTTTTCTATACTAGTAAGGAAAATAGAATTTCTTTTCACATGTTAGAATCCAATGTAAATTTAATCTCTCTATCTCTCTCTCTCTCTCTCTCTCTTTTGTAAATTTAATTTTTTTGATATTTTAATAAATAGTGAAACCTTTTTTATTGGTAGTTGTTGTGGGTGCATCCGATTTCATTTTGGTTGCTTGCCATAAAATTGTTTTTTAGTTGTTGGCCCTGCACCATTATATTGAGGTTCTTATGTGATTGGATTTTCTTCCCATTCTTCTTTGCATCTGCTTGGGCAAAAACCCCTTGGTCTCCCTTCTTTAATTGCCCTTAACATCATGAATGTGCAATCGGGCAGAGTGACTTTGCTTACTTTGACTTTTTTCTAGATTTCTAATTGCTTTTGTGACATCTTAATCTATTATGAGCCCATTTTGTCTTGTCCCAAACATGTTGTTTTCCTCCTCAAGGTTAGCAAAAAGCCTAAAATATCTTACAGAAACTACTAGACCACACGACAACAAGGAAAGAGGTGAGACCTCTGAGGAATCGAGAGAGAATGGAGGAACAAAACGTTGTAGGAACTACTAACGATGATGCTAAAATCTACGAAGGGATTATGGCGACAATAAACGAAGTTACAGAGTGGATGAACTGAGGCTCCAGTTATTTCTGGGTGATATTTAAGTAAAATTAAAAATTGAGGTATTAAATATATAATATAAGCTTATCGTGTGGTAAGTAATCCTCATATATTCAAATGGCCATATAACATATATGTAAATTACTTTAAACATAATTATATTATTATTTATATAAAATCAAATTATCATTTATAAGAAAAGGCTGTATATTTTAGATCATTTTTTTATAAGAAACTCCTCATATTATTAGTTAATTTTCTATAAATTGATTATTAAGATTCACATTATTTTTTATTTTAAACAAATTATCTTGATATTTTGTGCAACAAACGTCGAACACCCCTCACTCCTTTGTCGGGATTGCTTTGACGTATTAAACATAAGGTTTAAACACTTCAGTCTTAAGGGTTGTTTCAATCATAAAATTTCGGATTTACTAAATCCCGTGAATTGGTGGATTTAGTAAATCTAGGATGGGCCATTAGCACATAGAGGCAAATATGATGTTACATTCCTCCATCTGCTTCCATGGTTAACTATAGGAGCATTGCATAAGGAGAAGAAAGATGGAAGTTTTAGGTCACTGTATGTTGTGATCCCGCCGTTGTCTTCCCAGTTAGCTCTAATTATGACTACATCACGAGGGTTCAGTCACAGTGGCAATTGTTTTGAATGAAACCGAGAGAGGGTGTAGGAATGTAGGCAAGTATTTCAGACAGGAAAGGGGAAGGGTCTTTGATGAAACTAGGAGAGATGAGCGATGTAAGCGAGGGTTTCAGGTAAAGAGGGGAAGGGGGATGGGATTGTTGTTTTAATTTAATGTTATTTAAGTTAATTTTATTAATTTAATTGATTACTAATTAATTAATAGTTAATATATTATCAAATTAATGATGATTCGAGAAATTTATAAATAATTAATTAATAAAATATTCATTTTAAAATTTACATTATTTAATAGTTAATCAATTTAAAATACATTCTTAATTAATATAATTAATAATCAATAAATTAATAAATTAATAAATTAATAAATTAATAAATTAATAAATTAATAAATTAGTAAATTAATAATTGACTAATCTTAAATAATTGCTTAATAAGTAAATAATATAATATTTTTTTAATAATAAATTAGTTTGGTAAATAATTAATTCTTAATTTGTAGAGTGGTGATTGGAGCTTGGAAGGCAACAATGATGAGATCCTGGCATGCAAAAAATTTTGGAACTCCCGTAAAACTCCCCTCTTATCGAAACCCTCGTATCTCTCTATCTTTCTCGCAATTCCTATCGCGCCCTTTAGCTTCGCTAAATCACATAAATCCACATTCGAATGAGATTTATTGTATCCAAGATTTTAAGACAAAACAAAGAAAAAATGTTTAATGACTTAAAAGAATTTAGTAAGATTTATTGAACATCTAAAGATAAATTTTAAACAAAAAAATATAAATGAATATCGTGAGCTTTAAAATGTAAAAAAAAAAAAAAAGTATTTATATTAAATAATAATTAGTTATATAAATTAATAATTTAGTTTTTAAACCAATTACTTTGTAATCAATAATTTAACATTGATTAACTATTAATTATATAAATTCAATTTTTTAATAAAATTTCTTAAATTATTTAAAATAAGAAACATAGTTTTAATTATTAATTAACTTTTAAATAATAGATATAAGTTATTTAATTATAATTAATTTGATAATATATAAATTATTTATTAATTAATAATCAATTAATATAATAAAATAATTTAAATAAAGGCAAATTAAAAACACAACTCTCTCTCTTCACCCCTTCCTTCCCGAAACCCTCTCCGGTCTCCTCCCCTGCTCCGGGTTTCGCCCGAACTTCCCTTCTCTGCCCTAAACACCCGCGCTCGAAACCATGTCCTTCGTGAACGAACACATTCACCATTAGAGCTAGCTGGGAAGAAACGAAGGGATCGCGGCTTACAGAGACTACCGAAACTTCCATCTTTCTCATCCTTCCTCTCTGTTCCTGCCAGAAACCATTGAGGAAGGTAAGACTGTTTTTGCCATTCTTCTTCTTGGATCTTCCCGGATTTACTAAATCCGCCGATTCACAGGATTTAGTAAATCGAGAATCGGCGTCATTTTGGGATTTACGGGTGCTCAGGGTTTACGGAGGCATTTTTGGCCGTTTGGTAAATCCTGCCTAAAACCGGCAACCAAAGAGCCCTTTAAGATGCTGTAGAATTTAAAATTATCTTTTTTTCTGTTTGGCTGGATTTAGGTTAAATCCTGCTCAAATCCTTTTGCCAAACAGCACTTTCTCCTTTCCAATTTGTTTCATCAACAATGGCGGAGCCCTCACCTTCAACGTCGAAGGAAGCTATGCTCATGTCTTCGGAACTCTATCCATCCGTGGACGATCTTCCATACGAAGAAGAAATTCTCCGCAACCCTTTTAACTTGAAGCTGTGGTGGCGCTACCTTATAGCCCGCGCTGATGCACCCTTTGATAAGCGCCGTGTCATCTACGAACGGGCCCTAAAGGCCCTCCCGGGGAGTTACAAGCTGTGGCACGCTTACCTGCGGGAGCGGCTCGATCGCGTTCGCGCTTTTTCAATCTCCCACGATCTCTACGGCCAACTCAACAACACCTTCGAGCGCGCGTTGGTTACCATGCACAAGATGCCCCGCATCTGGATCATGTACCTCACATCCCTCACTGAGCAGCGCCTAATCACGCGTGCTCGCCACACCTTTGACCGTGCCTTGTGCGCCCTGCCCGTCACCCAGCACGACCGCATCTGGTCTCCCTACCTTACTCTTGTCTCCATCTCTGGCGTGCCAGTGGAAACCTCCCTCCGTGTTTACCGTCGCTACCTTCTCTTCGACCCTTCCCACATTGAGGACTTCATCGACTTCCTTCTCCGCTCCCAGCTATGGCAGGAGGCCGCTGAGCGCCTATCATCTGTTCTCAACGACGATTCCTTCCATTCTATCAAAGGCAAAACTCGCCATCAGCTATGGCTTGAGCTCTGCGACCTCCTCACACGCCACGCCACCGAAGTCTCCGGCCTCAAGGTCGATGCAATCATCCGCGGGGGAATTCGAAAGTACACTGATGAGATTGGCCGTCTCTGGACTTCCCTTGCCGATTATTACGTCCGCCGTGGTCTTTACGAGAAGGCTCGTGATGTCTTTGAGGAGGGCCTTGCAAATGTTGTCACTGTGAGAGATTTTTCAGTCATATTCGATTCTTATGCCCAGTTCGAGCAGAGCGCCCTCGCTGCTAAGATTGAGACGGCTGAAAACGGCTCAGATGGCAGTGATGATGATGGTGATAAGAATGGGATCGATAAACTTTCAAAGAAGTTTCTCGAAGATTTCTGGTTGAATGATGATGACGATGCTGATCTTAGGCTAGCAAGGCTGGAGAACCTCTTTGATCGTCGGCCAGAGCTGCTTAACAGCGTGTTATTAAGGCAGAATCCACATAATGTGGAGCAGTGGCACAGGTGATCCATCACCACTCTCTTTCTAAGCTACATCTTCCTTCAATTAAGCCTATGCAAGCCTGAATTCTGAATATTGATTTGTTTGATACTTATCTGATTATCATTAATTTGCTATGCAGGCGGGTGAAACTTTTTGAGGGCAACCCCACCAGGCAGATCTTGACGTTCACTGAAGCAGTGAGGACAGTGGACCCAATGAAGGCCGTGGGGAAGCCCCACACTTTGTGGGTTTCATTTGCACGGTTGTATGAGAACCATAATGATCTAGTCAATGCCAGAGTTATTTTTGACAAGGCTGTACAGGTCAACTACAAGACAGTTGACAATCTGGCAAGTGTTTGGTGTGAATGGGCTGAGATGGAACTGAGGCACAAGAATTTCCAGGCAGCTCTTGAGCTTATGAGAAGGTCTACTGCAGAACCCTCTGTTGAAGTCAAAAGAAGAGGTAACCAATGGATTGATGGTATCATTTTCGTTCATTTTCTCACTCTTCTCACTTTTTCTAACTGGCTTTGCAATGTTCTCAAGGCCATTTTTGGATGGCAATCATGTTTTGCTTATGGGAAATCAGAAGTAGCTATTGACGTCTTTGCATTTTTAGCATGTTAAACTGGGGTATGAGTTTGACCCAATGACAGAGAGAGAACCTGAAGCACATAAATTTATTGGTTAACATAAATAGCTTTGCTGATCAATTTCTGAAAGTTGCAATGGTAGTTTGTTTGCTTTCCTGTTTATAATGTTGTCTCACTTAATGCAGTTGCTGCGGATGGTAATGAACCTGTGCAGATGAGGTTGCACAAGTCCTTGAGACTCTGGAGCTTTTATGTGGATCTGGAAGAGAGTTTAGGAACACTGGAAAGTACACGTTCTGTTTATGAGAGAATTCTTGATCTGAGGATTGCTACTCCCCAAATTGTATTGAATTATGCATTTCTCCTTGAGGTATTTTCCCTTTTTCCGTAAAAAATATTAACATTGCTACCATCCAGATTAGAATATGATTATGTGATAGTTTTTCTGTTACTGATTTTTTTAATTCTATTAGGAGCACAAGTATTTTGAAGATGCATTTAAGGTGTATGAAAGAGGCGTCAAGATCTTTAAGTTCCCTCATGTGAAAGATATATGGGTCACATACCTTTCAAAGTTTGTGAAGAGATATGGAAAGACTAAACTAGAGCGGGCAAGGGAACTTTTTGAGCATGCAATTGAAAAGGTGTGCAATAATTTTAATTATTCATATGTTACGGCGTGATCAATTCTCTGTGAATCAGCATGAAAAAAAAGTGTCTTCTTTATTTGTAAGTAAAAGTATGAAGCTCTGATTTTTGTTCACTGCATGCTTGTTGAATTTGATCTTGATGTTTTTTATGATATTTAGTTCTTGTTTTGGTGCTGTATTTGTATTTGGATTACGTTTTCTTGTAATGTGGGGATATTTTTTCTTCAATTCCCTTTTTAATTGCATAACCATAGTTTTGTTTCTTCATCTGACCATTTGCTATTTTATGGTTAAACTTTGCCTGACAGCAGAATTCATGCAGTTCTAATTTAATAGTTCGGTTTAATGAGTGTTAGTTTTTCTGGTGGGTTAAGTTCACTTTTTTCGGCTTGAAATTAATGGCCAAGCTGTAGTAATTTAATTGCTGGCCTTCTTCACCGCTTGTGTTCCTACATGGCATTAATGGTTTAAATATTTTGTTTTCCCTTATGACAAAGTACTTTATCAGTTTTTCCTCGTCGTGCTTACTTTAAATGTGTATTAGTGAGATCTAATATCACATATAATTAACTGTAAAACATTGCGAGTTCGGATTCCTTTTTTCACTATTTCTTTGTGGTGTTTCCCGCCTTTTTTATTTTAAATTTTAATAATGTTGGAGCTATGTTACTCAGTCTATACTATGCTTGAAGTTTTCAGTTAAGCATAATTAATGATTGTTGGGTGAAACTTATTTCTCCTCACTAAAGTTTTTTGATACCTTCTGTACTTCCATTAGGCACCTGCACAAGATGTGAAGCCGTTATATTTGCAATATGCTAAACTGGAGGAAGACTACGGGCTAGCAAAACGGGCAATGAAAGTCTATGATCAGGCTGTAAAAGCTGTCTCTGATGGCGAAAAACTGAGTATGTATGAGATCTACATTGCTCGTGCTGCTGAAATCTTTGGCATTCCAAAAACAAGGGAAATTTATGAGGTAAACTTTATGCCTTCGTGCTCAGCAGTTCCATGTCACAGCAATATCTCATTTTAAGGAATATAAGCAAACACCTTGAAATCACATGACATTGTTTACTTTTGATATATGATATATCTATTAAAATTTGTCTAGTCTTTACAGAAAAACTTTATCCACTTAAAGTGAAGGAAGGTTGATTTTTTATGTTCCCATCTTGAGCGTTGATGAGATATAACTGTTCATTTCATGATATTTTATTCTTTAGCCTTCTATTTAGTTGGTCTTGTTAGATTAGATTTGATTATATTTGCATCTTGGGATAGGCTCATTTCTTAAATGCTCTAACATCCAATTTGTAATGGAATTTGCAGCAAGCCATTGAGTCTGGCCTTCCGGATAATGCTGTTAAAACAATGTGCATGAAATATGCTGAACTTGAGAGGAACTTGGGAGAGATTGATCGTGCTCGTGCAATTTTTGTATTTGCATCACAGTTTGCTGATCCACGTTCTGATTCTGATTTCTGGAAGAGGTGGAATGATTTCGAAGTTCAGCACGGTAATGAGGATACATTTAGAGAGATGCTTCGCGTTAAACGCAGTGTCTTAGCTAGCTTTAGTCAGGTAAGCTTTCAAAATCAATTGATGTAGCAGTGTTAATAATATCTTCTCGCCTTCTTTTCTATTACATGTCTTTTGAAGATTCACATGATCCTTTCTGAGATTTGATGATGTTTATGAAACAAATTTTATTTTATTTTATCATTCAACTTTTGCAGACTCATATGATCCTTCCTGAATATTTAATGCAAAAAGATCAGAAATTGAACCTAGAAGAAGCAGTGGACACTCTCAAGAGGGCAGGAGTTCCTGAAGATGAAATGGCTTCTTTAGAAAGACAATTGGCCTCTTCATCTGCTGACTTGTCTGTTAAAGATGAAAGCAGAATGATGAACTTTGTAAGCGCTGGAGTGGAGTCACGGCCTAACAATGAGAAGAAGGTAAATGCTAACAGTGAGGATATCGAGTTACCAGAAGAAAGTGATTCAGATGATGAGAAAATTGAGATAGCTCAAAAGGGTGTACCCGCTACTGTTTTTGGAGAGTTGGCACACAAAGTTACTTTAGATAAGGAGAAAGATGCTGTTTCTGAGGAAAATGGGGCGAATGCTCCTTTAGGTGCCCTCGAGAGAATAAAGAGACAAAGAAGGCAGTAGTACATCATTCTAATAATATTTAGAGTTTCAGAGTACAGTTTGAGGGATGCTTTTGATTTTTAAACCACCGGTATGATTTTCTTTTTTCTTAAGAAACATGTTTGTATTATTAAGCCATTCAATGCATGATCGAGTGTTGTTTTTTTCGCTGATCAGTCTATTAGCTTGACTTTTCGGTCATCTTCTATGGGCATTTATGTGATGCTACAATTCCTGAACAATCTTTGTAATGCCTATGAACTTTTTGTAGCCTATATGTTCCTTTGTTGCTATGGTGATTACATTTATGAAACTGGTTTTGTAGAACATGTTGTTGCTTCTTTGGGCTTGATTGACATCATTATTCCAATTGAAATATAACTCCTGCTGGACGTTTCACTGCTTTTTCTTCTATTATTTTATCAAATTTTGGCTCAAGGGGTTTGGATTTTTAATATAAATCTAATATGAATTGTTGATTTTGGTGCACTAAATACTTGAATGCTATTTTCATGGAATTAAATTAGTAATCCTTATACAACTACTTGTGAAAAAAATTGAAAAAGAAAGAGAAAAAAAGATAAAACTAAAGTTCTAGAGTAAAAGAGTTTTGGCCTACTGCTAGCAATTAATGTAGTGACATAAATGATTGAAATCTCATGTATTTAAAAAAATAATGTTGTAGCGAACTTAAATAAATTCAGTTATCCTTTCAAGTAGTAATGAAAATTGTTAGAAGAAGAAAGATATAGAAAGAAAGGGGATTATTCACTTAAAGAAAAGCTTCACCATTATATGAATAGACCCTCTCTTGAAATTCTAAAACCTCCATTCTTAGAGCGGAGAAGAATTTGACCATCCAAAAGCATGTTTTTATTAACATATAAGTTTCTTCTTTTCAATTTTTTATGGTTGTTTATGAATCCTTATTAGAGTCAAAGAAAATTGTCCAAGAAAGTCACCCAAAGCAGCTGTCTTGTGTGGTTCTAACTTTGAATAAACAGTCGTGAATAAATTAGTAAACAGCCTTTACAAGTCCTTCCAAATAGGTTTCAATTAATGTCGCAAATGGCATTTAACCCAGAAACCACGAGGAATGATTTATAAAAATAGAACTAAAGAAACAAACTCCATATAATTGACAAACCAGTTCAATAGAAAATATACCCTTCTACATTGAAGTAGTGTTGTTGAAACAAATTTCATACAACCGAGTAATCATAACAATAATTAATTTTGCTCTACTTATTAAAAGGATAACAAAAGCTGTAGTAATAAGATGCCATTATGACTTGCAAATATAGTTTTGACTGAGTCTATATTTGGAAAATTTAGTTATAATGAATTTAGTTACTCATCTATACAAATTGGTTACTCATCTTTACAAATTGGGCATAATTGTGGAATTTCTTGTTGATGTATCCATGAATCATCACTTGTAGAATTTTACAGTATACAGTGATGCATGGCACTCCTAAAAGATAATGCATATGGTTGTGGATCTCCTAAAAGATAATGCATGGCACTTCTAGGGATCTTGATGCAATTGGAATAATGTAATGATTGTAGATCTCTCACAAGTAGGATTTAGCTGATCAAAGATCATAACTACACAAATTTATTTTCTTGAGGTGTAAATTTGAAAATATATAAAATTGAAATTAAAAGATAATGCATATGGTTGGGATTTAATATTTTCATACATATCCATCTACAAGTCTATGTTCATATATGCTGCTTTGAAGTTGTCACAACATTTCAACCAAGGTTTGAAATTGTGAAATCTAGCATTGATACTTTTTTTATTCACGAGATGAGGTGCATATGTCAAGGCTATTTGAGGCATAAGTCTTAGATAAACAATTAAAATAATAAAAATATTAAGTATTAAGCAATATATTTACATTGAAGTAAGTTTATAGCAAGTCAAAATAAGATCATAATTACTAAGCTCTTCTGCTCTTAAGTCAATATAAACACGCAGTTTAAGTCACTAAGATTATAAATTATGAATTTAGCTTCACTTTCGTCTTCAAAAAATCATTTTTCATGTGATGGAACATCATTACAAACTAATGAATTTTTATCATAGTCTAGGATTGCCTTATTTTAGATTCTTATCTTTTAATCTTTTATTATACATATTGTAAACCAATGAGTTCATCCTTAAGGTAATCAAATAATTTCTTCTTTTCTTATGAACTTGGTTATACTTGCAATTATGCCCACACTGTGATGATAAGCATGTAAGCTTCAATAATTTGTTATAAATTTTGGTAGTATAGGAGTGCCATCTTCAAATTGAATCTACCACTTAACTATTTCTTTCTCTTAAGAAACCTAATCAGCATGTTATATAAAATTTGTGAAACTTAACCAACAAAGTTTAAAAGTTATTTGGGGAATATTTTACTTGTTGTTAAATGTTATATTTTGTGGAACTTTACCCAAGTTTTTGAGGCTTGCACCTTTTATGAATATTGTGCAGAGGCACTATTTAGCTTTATTGAGACATTCATGCTTTTAGGCCCAGGCGAGGCCTATACCTTTCTCTAGGGATGTAAACGAGTCTAGCTTGAGCGAGCTAAACATTTGTTCGTGTTCGACTCTTTTTTATTTTTATTTTAGAAACTGGCTCCTAAACAGTCTATTCGTGTTTGGCTCAAAAAAATATACTTGTTCATTTTTCAGCTCGTTTTTGGCTCGAATTGGTTTGCTTAACTTGATTATAAAAATTGATGTAGGGCATTGAATTCATATATGCACCACTCCTATGCAATAAAAGACATAAAACCACATGATAACATGAGTTGTGGTGATTTAAACTTAGATATATATATGCATATAATATATTATTATATCAATAATATATATAATTTTCTTATTTCGAGTTAAAATGAGCCGAACACGATCGAACAAAGGGTTGTTCGTGTTGTCTCGTTTATAATTCAAGCTTAAAAAAATTGTTTGTGTTTGGCTCGTTTACTTAACAAACAATTCAAATACTCGCTACTTAAGGAGCCAAATATGAGCTATTTGCGAATGAATTTTCGACAGCCCTACTCTTCTCATGTTCCAAAATTATGCTGAGGTACAGGCTGAAGCATGCTCTTATTGCACACTTAAACACCACTTATTGTGCAATTTTAAAGTTTAGTTTCAATCAATAGAAAACCTATACGTTTTATTGCGTTTTTTTTAATTTAATTTAATTAATTATTTATTTTTTTGAGTATGGGCCTAGTGCATTTGCAAAATCATCGACACAAGATATGAATGGTTTTCATGAGGATATTCATAAGAATTCGACAGCTAATTATGACAATTATAAGATTTAAATATGTAGCTAATGGAATTCAAGTCATGGGATAAATCAATGGTGCATTTCAATTCAAACATGAACATGCTTTCTTTAGTAACCTTTACATATGAGAAAGGAAGAGTCATTTAAGATCCTATAGCATATCGGAAGTAACACCTCTAAATTAGAAATTATATATTTTTTTGGTACTAGTCCGGTCTTCAAAATGTATGATTTGACATTACTTCACCAACCTATTGGCAGTTCATTGGATTATTCTACATCTACCTTGTAAATTTGAGTCCAATATTTTTCTAGACAAACTTATATTGTTTGATCCTACAACAATTCTAGATGACGGAATTATGCCACTACTCATAGTGGATTCCAAAAGTATCTTGTGTTGGTGTAATATATCTATTTATTTTGACTCATGGATTAATTTTCAGGAAGTGCATAGTTTATGCTCTGATCTGTTTGATCAACTCCAAATGCTAAATTATTCAGGGCTGAATTTGTCCAAGCCAAGCTGATTTGATGGATATTTCCATGTTTACACTCAGAAATGCTGAGAAGAAAATGACTCATGTAAGTTTACTTTTGTTGTTTTATTTTACTTTATTTTGTTGCTCTCTCCATTCACTTATTTGTAGATCTGTTTATGATGGAAATGCCTATAAAATTATGTTTTCTCTTCTAATTAGATTTGTTTATTTGGGTTGACATGGGATTAGGCTAGTTTAGTTAGTTTTCTTTTTTCTTGAGGGAAATTAGACTTAATGATCCATAACTGACATATTATGTCTGTAAGCAATAGTAATTTGTTAGGAAGCTGATTTGCACTTAATTTGAAAAATTAATTAGCATTTAACATTATCTAACAAAAACGAAACATCATACACAAAATCAGACGGATCAATAGCTACTACAATATAGATCAGACCACCCTTTTGTGTACTTTTTTCTCAAATACGTGTTATTTTTTGAAAATGTAATGTTTTTTTTTTTACTTTATTGGTTAAATTGTCTTTTTTTTTAATGCAATTTCAGACCTTCTATAGGTTTCTGTGCTTTAAACCTATCCTTCTTTCATTTACCTTGAATGCTTAAACATTAGACCTTCCAAATGGAGTAACATTAAGATCAAATGGTCAATTTCTACTCAAAATAACATGATCCGCATCCATAAGGGTGCATTGCCAAATTCTATTAGACTAAGTAGCTCATTGAAAGTGAACTAAACTCTTTTAGATCACAAAAATACCAATTTTAGCCAGCCATGCTATCCTATGTAACTAGTGATGTGGTTCAAGTTTTAAATTTTTGTTGTCTAGGGTAGACTTAAACATTTTATCTTGCCGTTATCAAATGATAATTTTGCAAATTTTCTCCTCATATTTAAGAAGTTGCAGTTCTCCTCCCTTTTGACTAAACTTAAGTGTATCTGTGATGTAGCATGACATGCACATCATTTTTGACTAAGGGGTTGTTTGCTTTGATGAATTTTGGGGTAAAGTAAACGAAATGCGAAGGTTTTAATATTTTAGCATTTGGTTGGATGAAAGCGGAGCATATTGTAAAATTTTGATGAATTTGGAATTCATCCCATAGTTCAAAATTAGTGTATTCCAAATTCGTTGGATTTGAGTGATTTCCAAATACATTATGAAATGTAGCCTACCTTTGCAACCACCACCTATTAGTTGCTACCCTCCACCGTCCTTTGGTCTCCACTCTGTAGCCTTAGCAATCAACATAACTTGATCATGAGTTTGATAATGACGCTGCTCCCTCTCCATCAATCGAGCCTTGTCTATCTCATTCTATTTCGAGATCTGACTTAAAAGATATCAAGCTCGTGACCTTCTCTCATAAGTCCTATAACTTGATAGCGATGCTATCAAGCTCGAATGATTTTTGATCGAACTATAGCAAGTGACTGTAATTTTTTGATGAGAAACTCTATATCATGACACAGTGCTTCTAAATATCTCAATTGCGACGTCAGAGGTAAAACAGTGTAGTGTTTCGATGACCTTGAATGTAGTTTAGAAATAATGTCTCGTAAATTCCTTTGCTCTTTAGGGTTACCTAATGATCATACTTGCCTTTCATATTTTTGAGTGTTATGTAAAAGCAATAAAGACAATTACACTAAAGTCAACTGAGTATATTCTTGTGGGACAATTTGGTACAACTATAAATAATCCTGGCTGAATATCTAGTCTGAGCAAGTGAGTTCACATCATGGAAGCAACATACCCCTCGTCTCTAAACGTAAATATCATATCAGACCAGAATCAACCAATATCGGGAACGAGGGATAACCCGTCGTATGTAGTTGCTTGAGAAAAACCGAACCGCCTAACAATCTTGTTGGGTTGGTTCCTTTTTAGAACTATTTATTGGCCAGAGCGAAAACACAACCATCCAAGGTTCATATTAATGAAATACTCTACTAGTTATAATCGTCTTTCAAAGAATAATATAGATCTGCTTACACGATCAATATTGTCAATTAGGTTATTTCTAATCATATTTTTTGGAATCACCCACGTATGATTGCTAGACTAAGTAAAATTGACCAAGTGTTAAATTAGGAGCAAGGAATAAATCTTGTACTCGTTTTTGCTTTAAGGTAGATTGTGTTTTTGACAAGTACATGATAATATGATAGTTTTTCTCCAAAAAATATAAATGATACTCTAGGTAGCTAAATGCCTCACAAATATTTAATTTAAAAATTTAAAAATTTAGTTTTTTAATTGTAATTTTTTTTTTAAATTTTCTTAAATGCCCTACAAATATGAATATGAATCTAAACATGAATATAGCACCAAAGTAAGATGTCCTGATTATAAAGAGAGACTGACTTTATTTTAAAAACCTTACATATCCATACGAGGATCACAAGAGTCAAAGAAATCCATTCACCATGAGAAATCAGGCCAGTGACTGATAAAACACTGGATTTAATAGAGACTCCTTTGGTAGGAAGATCAAAAATGCATAATCATTTGACAAAAAATTCTACTAAAAATAAGTCGTTAGTCATACTAGGAATAGATATATACCTGATATCTATAAAAAATTTTAGGAATGTCTCTGTTAGGTCGTCTGCTCATGTTGCACCAAATTCAAAAGGGTCATATAGCTTCACAGTGTGCTGGTCCAAACAATCATTTTGGAGAAAATTACAAATCAAATATCTAGTGGAATAGTATCCTGGGAGCGCATTGGCAATCTTAATGCTTTGTAAAATTATTGATAAACTTAAAATTTTTTGGAAAGACGTCGACAAAATCAATTCATCTCGTCTATCCCGGCGGCAGAATATTGTCAGCGGAATAATTTTTCATCATGTTGGATACATTCTTCATTGTCAACCTCTCTAACTCATTAAACATGTGTTTGTGGCAGAGTCTCATAATTCATTTATTACTTTGATCCATGAAGGACGAATTCTCATAAATTTAAACATAAAGATATACATAGCCTCATAAATCCTCATCTTTTTCAATTTATTCTTTTGTGGTTGCGAAATGTATTGAACTCATCTAATATATCCATGTGGAAAACTGGGTATATGTCGTCAAGTAGAATTAATTTGGCCAATCTGATAAATTCCGTTGCAACAGACAATGGTTTGATAGTCCAACTACCCAGTCTGCTCCACAGCATCAGCTTTTGTTTCCATAAAATCAGATATTTCATAGCTCACTTGATGGATAGTGCTTTGAGTGGGTTGAACTTCCCATATTTCAACTTTATAGATGTAACCTACACTGCGAACTCTGAAAATAGAAGGTTTGAGCTGACATGTTGGAAACATGAATGAGCCTGTGAAGAAACTATCATATTAATGTTGTGCCCTACTAACATTTTCTCATGCTGCTCAAGTCTGTCAATCTCAATAACTCCCTGTGCAACATGTGTAGAAATTACAATTAGGGCTGTCAAAACGGCTCGTTGTTCGCGAACAACTCGTGTTCGGCTCGTTAATTTTGTTCGATAAGTTAATGAGCCGAACACAAACTAAGATGTGTTCCATCGTGTTAGGCTCGTTTTGGCTCGAAATACTACTCATCAATCATATATATATATATATATATATCTGTGTATGTGTGTGTGTGTGTGTGATCGG
>NW_018164547.1:800784-817177 GCF_001263595.1 Phalaenopsis equestris | reverse complement strand
TGTCGAAAGGACTCTTTGTCGGGGACCGCCTCGTGTCGGGCTAACTAAGAAACGGAGCCGAACACGAACACACTTTTTGAGCTCGAAATATAAACGAGCAGCTCGTTTACACCCCTAAATACAGTAGATGCTTCTCGCCACGCGACATGTCTGCTGGCCTCTTCCAGTTGATCATTTTCTCTATAGAAGATAACAAGAAAAAAATTGAGGAAAAGGAGCATATATTATTTTCAAAATGCAACCAAGACATGACCCTGTCAATTCTAAAATTGCAGCTAAATGACAATACTCATTGAGTTTGACAGATTGTTGCATTCAATTTATATAAGAAAATCAAAAGCTGTCGGGTGGATGTATGCTCATTTAGAAAAATGTGGTGGTGCTAAAGTTTGGCATGTGGAGAGAATTTATAGTGACATTCACTTACAAGCTTTAATCTTAATAAAGCGTCTGTAAGTTATACGCATGATCAATTTTAATAGGTATAACATAAGCAAAAGAGAGACTTGTATGTATAATACAATCAATGCCCTGGAGATCTAATTGGTCAGTCAGTTTGTAACGAATATGTTGTGCTTTATACACGAATCACATTTGTTGGCGGCATTTGTTGAACTATATATCTATCACGGAAAATGAATCGATTGAAAGTGACAAGACTGACATAAATCAAATATGATATGCGCAATTTGATTCTAAATTTTCACGACCATTGCCGAAGTTGCTTGAACATTCGATCATAAAATGGATCACATGAGCATGTCTGGAATATCAAAATTTCTTAGAAAGGACATTATATTGCTTAGATATGCTCGTAGGTTATTGACACAAAATTCGAGAAAATATATATTTAAAATACTTCAAAAAAATTAAATCAAATCTTTCAAAATCCTTCCCATCAAACCCACCATCTAAGCTGCAGCTACCCATGTTCAAACCATGCCTCCACCGCCCACCTTATACAAGTAAATTAAAGACATGTAAATAATAATAATCAAAGATAACAAAATTAAAACCTAATACTATGCTCAGCTCTCTCCGTTCTCTTTTTCACGTAACCCCCAATCCGAGCCATCTCTCACGCGATGAAATCCACTCTCACTCCCTTTCATGTGACCTCCCTCTGCTCTCTCTCCTCATGGCTTGACTAGCAGACCTGTGATCATCCCCTTCTTCTTTATTTCGCATGTCCTAAGGTCTCTTCTTACTCGCTTGTTATCTCCCTGCTGCTACTTGCGCTCTTCTTCTGCTTCAACGCCCAGCTCACGCCCCACTCTACCTACCCTTCTACTCCACTTGCCCAGCACAAACCCAGCCTACCACAGATCTCCCTGCTTCAACGCCCAGCTCATGCCCCACTCTACCTACCCTTCTACTCCACTTGCCCAACCCATCTTTTATCCACACGCTTCTCACTTGCAGCAACAATTGCCAGTGACCCATTTGTCTCTTCATTTCCTTGCTTTTCGGAATTGCACAACTGCAGTCCTTTTCTTTATAGCCGTAATAAGGTCTCTCCAGCTCGCAAATCCCCCCAACCCGCTTTCTGCTTCTAATCGAGCAACCCAGCATTTGCAGCCTCCCCATTTTCATCTCTGTCCCCAAGCCTTCCTTCTATTCCAGAAGCTGCAGGCAGCCTCCCTACCTTCTTAGATCAACCCAACAAATCTCAGGCCCGCTTCCACCTTTGCTCCACTCTCAACTTACACGAATCTAGCCTTAGCGAAGCTCTCCTTGCACTGCACAACTTTCTATTCACTGTTGCCTTTTCAGATCTCACTTTATGCTACAAAAAAGACTTGCATCAGTTATGCTTACAAACCCCAGTACCTGATCTCAATGACTTGTAATTATCTAAGTGTTGTAGCCCTTCAATTTCAACATCATCATCAAGGTAAATGGAAAAAAAGAAAACATTTGATATTTGGTGAGCAGATCTGGACTTTTGATGCAACCTCCTATGAGGGGATGATGCCGGGTGGTTTTCAGAGTTTGGACCAATTTGAAGATTTAAAATGAGGTAAAAAAAAGCTTAATTTAAACGTAAATAAAAAACATGAATAAGCTTAAATGTATTACTTGCATGGAAAAAAAAATTTAAAAAACCTTGAAATTTTGAAATTTCAGTTTCATGAGTGAAATTTCCTTGCTCTAAATAAATTGCTTAGGATTTTTTGAGCAACTATAATGAAATGACAAATATTAACTGTCTTATTTGTAACCAAAATTTCTTGTCTCTTGAGACCCACTTGAATCAAATTAATGCATATAAGTACAAATTTGTTGCCAATAAATACAAAAGTTTTAAATCACACAAATTCAAACTTCACCGTCAAATTAAATACAAAGGCGTTAAAACACATAAATACAAATTTTGCTGCCCAAGTAAATACAAAAGCTTTAAAAAGCCTCTAATATTGAAATCTTAAATTGAACCTAATTTAAAGTCACAAATTAATTTTCAATTCACTTTAAACGTCATTGGATCTACAACATTCATACTAGTAGTTAAAAGGTAAATTTTGATGAATTTAAAATAAGCTTTGCATGCAATAAGATATTCACACAAATAATTAAATTTGATTAAATTTAAGTCTTGCACATGTTTTGTAATGTATTCAACTTCGATATATCGCCTTGAAATAAGTGTAAGTTATATGCGCTCAGATGTTTTACCTTAAATACCCGTATGTGATCCTACATTCAACATAATCGTCTCAGAATATTTCATGGTTGAAAATGAGAAATCAACTCAATTTATCCTTCTTTGATAAGAATGTCAAATTTTTATAATTTTCTAAATCTATTAACTAAAAGTGTCTGCATTTGCTGCGGCGATAACTAAATTTTATAAAGTTTGAGATTGTCGCACTGGCTAATTGTATACTTAGTTTAAAGTTAAAGGTGTCTCTAGAAGCATGCATATAATTAAAAGCTTTGCAAAATTCTTATTTTCGAATATCATGTTTAAAAATATTCAATTATGCACGTTTTTAAGTGGGCCGCTCTGTCTATAAGGTAGAGTCTTATCTCTTATTTTGGCTAGTTTGATTATTCTTCTGATAGGGATTAGATTGATTAGAATGAGACCCTTTTTTTCAATCCTCTTAATGAAGACTTTAATTGATAGAATTGTTATTTTTAATAATATTCAACTTGTAAGTTCTAATTATACGTCAAATATGAATATTTCAATTATTTTAAATATCTTCTTGTTGATGAACTAGTTGATAGATGATTTCAATCGGAGCGAACTGATTTCAAAATTAAGCTTAGTCTGTTTGATAAATTCAAATAATGTATAATATGAACCTGATACCTCTGTAGGCAGAATATGGTTGACAAGATTCATGTCCAATCATGTGTCAATCATGAACCTCGATCCTTTACAATCAAGGATGTAAAGATGACAAGATGCAAATCAAACAATTAAGTGCCCGTTTGGGGCAGCTTATAGGGTGCGGCGGCGTTTTCAAAACACCGCATCCCTGTTTGAATATCGTGATCGGGGCTAATTTTTTGTGCTGCATCGTTTTTCTATTGCTATTTTATTCTTGGTCTCGCAAGCCGTCTGCCCCTGCGTCTCGCGTATCAATAGGAAAAAATCCTTGTGCTGCCCTTCACATATCTCGCTTGCTGCCTTGCCTCGCTCCCACACCCTCACCCTTGTAGAAACGGCTAGGACCTCTGCTCGCACATGAGATCGGCGCTCTTTCCAAGAGAATCACACGCCTTGCTTGTCAGATCCCTCGGCTCACCGAGCCGATCCTCCCCTCTCCTTCGCTGAGATCGCGACAGGAAATCAATAGGTTTCCATTTGAGGAACATATTAATGACTTCCTATCCGATGCCATTCTCCGGTTTCTTGATGCAGAAGGAAGACGATAGTCATGGCAGCACTGGGATTCAATTTAATCCGTCCCCTGGTATCATGCTACCCTTTTCTAGGAGTTAGAGATCTTGTTTAATTATTTTTATTAATGCTTTATTTACATATTTGATTCTTATGTTTTCTAACAATGGTAGTTGGGAGTTTCTTGTGAAGACACTGAGGCTATGTTATTCTTTGAGATCCCTGGAATTAGTGTTCCACTGGTATGTCTTCTGCTATATATGTCCAATTCAATAAATGTTTTAAACCTTAGAATTTCTGATATGTGTGCTTTAAGACAGTTAGTATATAGAGTAGTTAAAATTTAAAAAAGTGATTTCCTATACTAGTAAACGGAGAGAACTATTTTATTTTGTGTTTTACGTTTTTGTTTTAAATGGGTACAAGCAAGATAACATGAATGCTTAACTTGCACTATTAGATAAGGAATCGTTTTAATTAGCTTAAAGCTTATGATCTTTATTAATCTACTATTTGTAATACTTGGACTGGGAATGTACTAAAAAAATCAAACTCATTCAATTTCCAATAACTCAACCTATAATTTTTGGTAAACTGTGCTCTTAATTTGGTTTCTAGCTTTGCTTAATTGATAAAATAATTTAGAAAGTTTGAATAAATATTCATCAGAGATTTGTTGAATTATCTTAATTATACAGTTTAACTGAGTAAAGCTATTTCTTTGTTGTGAAATAATGCTTTTATTTAATGGAGAAGTTGTTGAATGCCTAGGATTTCGTTCTGATATGTGATGATTTTAGGCTTCTGTATTACGTACTTCTGTGCTTATTTTAGTTCCGTTGCAAATATTTTCACCAAACAGGGGCATGAAAGTCATTTATCCAGCAACAACTATCAATAAGTTATTTTGTATAAGCTCCCTCAAATAGCAAGTCAGCTTATTTTGATAATCTGCAGATTATCAGATTATCAGAATAATCTGCTTATCAGCAGATTATAAATAATCAACAGCTGCCCCAAACAGACCCTAATTCTTTGATGATGGTTGCGTGGAATGAGAGTCTCAGCCCGAGGGATTTATTTTCAAGATATTTGCAAATATTGTAATCATCAAATAGAAAAAAAATATTAAAATTGAATAATTTTATGTGAAATTAATCATTAATGTTTAAATTAAAAAACCATCCACCTTGCTTAATCATTTGTTGATGGCGACAATTTTATGATTGACCCAGGCTCACAAGAAATAATGCATATTAATATTACTACTACATTCACACTAAAAAAAATTGTGCTAGGCTCCACTAAGTGGTTAGCGAAAAAGCTTCACTATAAAATGGTCATGGTTGTAGCCCGTATTATCTTAATGATTGTCATATGAGTTGTAAATCATAAAGTATGCCAGATAAGGCCCAAAACCTTTTGTAAGTGAAGTTTGAATTAGGTTAGTTCCCTTAGATAAACATTCACCCCATGTCTACAGGGTTTCTTTGGACGAATCAACACATGGCTGCTTACATGGATCTTTTTGTCAGGTTAGGTCAACTATGTACTTTGACTAAGTAGACCAGGGTGCATGTTGGCCGATATGATGAAACCATGAGATTTTGATCGGGTTTTTCATCATTCTCCCTACTATCCTCTTTATGCTTAAGCTGAAAATTTATTAACTTGTAATATAATTTAAATCCTAATTTTTGTTGATATATGATGAACAATCAACTCTTTAATAATTAGCTTTAGTTGAAAGCACTTTCTTATTATTGGGGGTGATAAATAACCATTGAAGCTTACGTCCATGTGGAACCTCAAACTTCTCGCAAAATGAGGGAGAAATTTCTAGGTAAGTCATATCTACTGTTTCAGCTGCCTTCTGAAAATTTGATGCAGAATCTCACACTAAAATCCCTCACCACTGATCCCATTTTCATCTTCATTTTTGCATTATTTTCCTATCTGTAAGAGGCCAGGGCATCAAATTTTGGGAGCCCAGAGTTCTTTGCTGGAAACTCCCCTTATCGAGCTTCCTCTTTCCTCTGGTTTTAGTGCAACAAGGCCTGCCGCTGCCTTTACTCCCTACTGTTACAGCAGCTTGTCATATGGTACTCAGGCATCCACAACAAAGAAACATGCCACTGGATCAGCCCTCTGCGCCTAAGGAATCTGCAATCTTCAGTCATGAAGAAGAAAAGTGTGGAAAAACAGAGACTGAGATATAAAGGGGAAATAAATTTGATCCTAATGTTTCAGAACTTGTTATTAACTACAAGACATCCTTGGGTATTATTAAAAATCATAATTAAGGCCCCACCCAGGCAACATAAGATAAAAAAAGGTTTATAAAACTAACGTACTAATATCTGTAAATTAGAAGCTATTGGGTAAATTTTCAAGAGTTAAAATAAAATCAGTAATAGGATAAAAAGTGACATGATGATCTTCAGATTGATTTTATGTTAAAAATATACTTATTCAAGAACATCATTCAACATCTTAAGAGACCAATGAAATTTGTTTGTTGGCAATGATTTTTTCAGCATGTATGCAGGATTATAATTGATATGATCTTCACTATATTTTTTGATTAATACATCCCTGGTGAAATTAAGTTTAGAATGTAACGTTCACATGCTTAGTTCTTTATGATGCATATGATTGTTAGACAAACAAATATCACCTTTATAATCACAGAAAGAAGGCATTATTTGTTAAGCATCTTGATCAAGCAACTTGCACATTAAACCTTGCTCCATAGTGCTTCCTTCACTGCTTCTAATATAACGATGTATTTTGATTATAAAGTTGAAAAGGCTACCACTGATTGCCAACAAGATTTCTGTATAATTGTATTTCCGAACACTTTAAACACAGGCAATTAGTGACTTTCATATATCCACATTTTTTGCAAAGTTAATCAATATACCCTTTAATTGCCTCTTCGTGTGGAGCTATACATGTGAATCATGGGCCTATTTTGCATGTTCTTTTGATATATCTGATCACACATTTCAAAGCCTCCTAATGGTTCTTGCTAAAATTAACTATATGCTTGCTAAGCACACTTATACTGTGTGAAATTCAGTCAATCACAAACTATAGTTTAGATAATTCTTCTAGCCACATTTCGATAAGTGCTTGTGGCATGTACATCCTCTCGTCATCATCTTATGTCGGTTAATCTTCACTTATAGCTTCAGCCAAGGCTGTTAGAGCAACTTTTGAATTTTGCATCTCAAATTTAATTAGCACCCTTTCAAGTAAGAATTTTGGGACAACACAAAAATCTTAAGAAAATTTGCTTATTTTTTTAATCCCAATTCTAGGAATTGTATTTCAAGGACTGGTCATTCAAACTTTGCTTGAAGTATTCTCTTAACTTTTGATATTTCAACATTCCTTTCACCTGCAATAAGCATGTCATCAACATACAAAAAGTAATGAACTATCTTTTGAAACTCCATAATTGCTGCAATGATTACAAGAATCGTAATTACTTTTAAAATCAAGCATCAACATGTATCTATCAAATTTCATGTACCACATTCTTGATAATTGCTTGAGCTTATACACAGATTTTTTAAGAGCAAATATCTGATTTTCAGCTTTTACTTGAATGAAACCCTCAGGTTGCTTCATGCATATTGTTTTTGGTCAGTTTTATGAAGAAATGCCATTTTCAAATCCATTTGCTCTAGTTCTGTGTTGAATTGAATAACTATGACAAGATTGATTCTGAATGATGTGTATGGCACAGCCGGAGAGAATACTTCATTATAATCCACACTTTGTGAGAAGCCCCTTTTACCGATCTTGCTTTATACTAGATTCCTTTTGGTTCTTTTTTAATAAACCTGTTGCAACTTGTTTTCTTTTAACACATTGGTTTATCCACCAATTTGTAAGTGTTCTTTTGATTTATGACCATTTAAGTTTGCATTGCTAGTTGCTATTGATTTCTTCCAGGAATTTTCTATGGGTTGATTATATGAGTTTTGCTCATCTTCATTCATAAAATCTGATATCAAGACTCAGGCAAAGAGATGGACTTTTCTATACCATTGTGGTAGTTTGATGTCATGTTGAGGTATATCCTTTGCAAATCAATGTGCTCTTGTTTGCACTTCAGTTGTCCACCATCTTGACTCTTCAAGTCCATCTGAGTCAATTCTTGACCATTGACTTCATAACTTTCTTGGCTTTGTTGCCCCGTATCATGCCCCATCGTTTCCCTTGCATCCATTTACTTATCATGAACCATGCTACGCGAAATAAAGTTAGCCATTTAACATTCATTTTGTATGACCATGCTCCAAGCATCATAGCTTGTACCCTCGGAGACTTAATTATGGCCGATGAAAATGCTTTTCACTGCATGTGGTTTAAATTTATCTTGCTTCAATTGAGCATGTATTTTGCATCCAATGATCTTAATTATTTTTTCACTCCATGTTTTTTGGGCTTCCATGAAAACAATTGGATAAGATGATGCCTGGGCATCATTTGATCAAGTATATTGCAATATTAACCTTTTCAACACAAATCCTTTTAATCAACCTTGCATTTCATAATGTACACCTTTCCTTGTCAAGAATTGTCTTATTGAGTTCTTTTGGTAATCCATTTTCTTATAGTCATTTTCATTGCGTAATGTTTTGCCACACCTTGATGTTTTCCAAATTTGGGAATCAAAAAATTCTAGCCCAATGTGTGTCCTGAACTTCCTGAACTTCTTCACCTTCTGTGACTGAAATTTTGAGTGCCAAAGAGTTGCTTTCATTCTCTAAATTTCTGCAACGCGTCTTAGAAAACATGGAACTTTCTAGATTGATCATCAATTACAAAAATTTCTCACATCATCATGTTATTCAATTTATGAATTCCATGACATCTAATGGATGTAATCAAGAACTCCCTTTGTTTATGCATTTTTGATGAAAACTTGAGCCTTTTTGCCTCCCCTATAACACATTGCTCACAGAAATTTGATTTTTATTTTATCGTCACACGACAAACCTTATTTAAGAACTTCTTTCTGGCACTTTTTGACTTGTCTATGTGCCATAATTGGGGGCTGCATTTGCTGAAATAGTTGCATTCATCAAGCCTCCATTGATTGTGGTTCCAATCATAGAATACAATTTATTGTTCAAGACTTTCATGGGAACAAACGAGTCTTTGTACACTCTCAAGCATTCATTTAAAATCTTGAATCCATATGTAATAATTGAATTTTAAATTAATAATAATAATAATAATAATAATAATAATAATAATAATAATAATAATAATAATAATAATAATAATAATAATAATAATAATAATAATAATAATAATAATAATAATAATAATAATAATAATAATAAAAAATTGAATGGGCAATCAAATTACGCATTCCTTCAGTTACGACATAGGAGTTGTATCCCCATTCGAACCAATGAAACAGAGAGATTGAGAGGCAAAACTGCATAAGGAGAGAAGTTTCAGTGTAGGAGAGGAAAGAAGAAGAAGAAACAATAAGGGAAAGATCACACTTTTGTCATGTCTCGAGCCCTAGCTAATGGAAGTTTAGAATGAAATAGGTGGCGGTGCTTTGTTGGGTTGCGCGAGACTGCAACCTAAGAGGAAGAAGAGGTGCTGTGCTTGTGGTCAGGGGAAGAAGACCCGAAAGCGAGCTCTTCGTGTTTTAGGGTTGTTGAACCGTGTGAAGCTGAAAAGGGAGGAGACGGGATCTGCGATGCCCGCGTGCATGAAGAAGAGAAGCAGCTTGTGCATTGGGTTATAGAGACGAACTTCACATGAAGTAAGAGGGCTCTTTGCAAAGCCTAGCATGTGTATAGGAAGGGCAACTTATAAAAGCTTATAGGTGAGTCATTTGATTCTTTTAAGTTCAAATTATATAAATATTTTTAATTAAATATGATATAATATTAACAATTAAAGTTTATGAATTTAAAATAGACATTGTTAGTGGAAGATTGTGTGGAAAGGACTATCGAGTCGAATAATTATTGTTAAAGTAAGTTTGGGTTATATTAATTTAATTAATGAATTCTATATGCATGTTTAAGTTTATTCTTTAAGTGTTAATAATAAATGTATTTGAAATCAGGAAGTACTTGAGGTAAGGGTGATATATTGTTGAGATTAAGGGGAGAAAGAGAAAACTTGTGCAGGGAGGTAAGCCAAATTCTTAGGTAAGGAATTGCCTATTTGATTTATATGTATTAATTTAATTATGTCATTAGATATATGCAAGTCTTTCTTTTAGAATGAGATTCATATAATTATGTGCACATTTAATTAATATAGGTGATAGTCAAAGAAGTTAGTGGAGGAAAAAGTATTTTATAGCTCTTGAGGCAAATGTGAGTAATTAGTTTTTTTTATGTATTAAATTAATGTTTTATGAAATGAATACTTGCATTATTAAATGGTTTAAAATAAATATTTCATTCATGTCTTGCATTTTGCTAGTTTGAAATGATATCAAAAAATGGGAGAAAAATAAAAAAAAGGGATATGAAAGTATATTTTAAAGGATTTTAAATTGATATGAAATAAAATGTAAAAGTTTAAGCCATACATGTTTATCCTCAGATGGTACTGACAAAGGTTGCGATCTACTCGTGCACGATAAATGAAATTATAAAGGCGCACCTTCAGGTGCAAATTTTGAGGGTACTATTGGGTACATTTTTGAGGATACCTTCGGATATGCAGTAATTCTGTTATGACTCTTAAAAATGTTACAAAGGGTAAACACTTAAACTGAAACTAAGGTTTTGAAAACCAGACCAGACATTAAATTGGTAATGAAGGAGGTTCAAAGTTCAAAGATTGAACCGGGTTAAACTGGAGGTTGAACCGGGTGATGTTATAAATATCAAAAACATTAAATATTACTTAAATAGTGTAATAATGTTATAGTATGTGTAGTGGATTATAACTTTCTAGCTTTTCCTCTGAATACCATCCACTTTTAGACTCGCAGCACTTCACAATCTCGAAAAAATTGTTTGTTATTGTATTATTATAAGGATCCTCAAAGTCAAAGACTCAAAGCAATAAGGTTATTCAAATTAAATACTAATATTATTTAAAAAATTTTAGTTTTAATCAACATGAATTGCTTTTAATAGATTTTATGCTAAATTGTCTTCGAAACACCCAAAATGATCCAATTCTTAAGTTTTGAATTTTTTTTTAATTTTTCGTTATTATAAAGAGATTCTCTACGAACTGAACTGTTTCTTTGAACCGGAGTCGATTCGTCGGTTTAGGGGTTGAATGGCCATTTCGATCCGGTTTTGAGCTGTTCTATACGGGGAGGGGTTCTTATGTCAATCGGAACCAAACTTGTGATAGGGTCACGAGCAAATCGGCCGATCTGGTCCAGTTTTCTAAATCTTGACTAAAAAAGGAGTGATAAATTTAAAGTGAAATTTTAAAGTTTTGTAAGGTGATGAATTACATATTATTTTGTTCATTCATGCATAACATTAACATAATAATTTAATGCATATTAAGATTCTAATTGCTCACTAAGTCAAACTTACTGCTGAATTTAATTTTCTTTCAAGAAAAGATAAATTATTGGTTGATGTCTGGTAGGAGAGACTTGATTTATAGGAGGACTGCAGCTGATAGGTGCTAATTTATAATGTGATTGTATTTTCTTTTCGTTTTTACTATTTTTTTCTGTGTAGAGACACTTTACATGTTGATTTGAGATGTCTACAAACTGTTACTATTTTTGGCTTGAGATTTGTGGATTATTAATGGCTCTTTTACCATCTTATCGTAGTTGCTAACTTAGTTAATTCCAAGTTATTAGGCCCCAGGCTGTTACACCGTATGTATCTTTATCTTGGACTGCTAATAAAATGAAAATTCTCTTGAGCCTAGGTTCATACCTAACTTTATGAGTTTTTCTTTCAACGCCATAAAACATCCTGATTACTATCTTGACGATCTCCATGATATCTTTAGTCTGTTGTTTTCAGGCATCAAAAAACCACCATCCAAATCTAGCAATATTTCAAGCCAAAATTTGTTTGGGCACATGTGGCAGGAGCGCCCGCAATCAATAATCCAATGTTTGCTAGACTAAGATTGTGTTATGGAGAACACTTTTACAGTTTCATATCCCTTCTCAAATTTGTGCATTTTTTTAAGCTTTTTGATATTTCTTTCTGGATATATTTTAAAGTGGCATTTTTTGGGCAAAGGAACCAATTCCCTTCTTTAACTTAGATTTTGATCTTGCTTGTTCCTTATTGTTGAAAGCATCTTCCACGAACCATAAAGGCATCACAAACGTTTTTTTTATTTGATTTTTCAATTTTTTAAAAATTCTTTGGATTGGAGGGCTGATTGCACGTCAGCCATGAAAATATAGTGATTTTACCATATAACATAATACCTACATAATATTCATTCCTTTTTGGCAAATAACATGAGGATTATGCCATGATCCTTCTTGATTACAATTTCAATTTTTTAAGATTTATCATGAGTTTGTTAAAGTCATTCAAATGCTGCTTGATTGATTTGGATTTATCCATTTGCATGGTGTACCTCTTCTCGAGTTACATTGGTTGGCAAATGATCTCTTTAAGTGTGGAGACTTGAGTTTTCCTAAACTTCAATGGCCTGTTGCTCCTCCGTAAGTTTCTCCATCCAAGACTGAGTGGCATTTTTTGCTTTATTGGCAAGGTCCCTGCTAAGCATTGCATTGCGGCTGAATTGTCTCATCTCATAATACCACATGAAGTCCTTGGTGGAGAAGCAAAACCTTCATTTACAGCTTCTATAGACTGAAATCATTTGGCTCAGCAAACTTGCCAATCTCCCATCTTGCCAATGCTATCAAAACTTCAATTCCTTGGCTATAATGCAAATTGTTAGAGCAAGATGATGTGAATGGAGAATACCACAGTGCCTTTATTGATAAGAACATTTGTTGAAATTATGGTTTCTCTTCCTTGATCAACCTTGTTCTTCCCAACATTTGAGTTCTGGAACCTGATAATATGTTAGATATTGATTTAGCCTCTTCTTTCTTTCTGGATTCTGATCATATCCTGGATGAGTAGATGCTTTCTTCTATTTGATGAATATATTGGTGACTAAATTATAATGTAGAACTTCTTGACATTACTTCTCATGATAGAAACGAACAGCCTCTCTGTGAGAGTGATGCTCAGAAAGCTGTCAAAAGATGCTGCATGAAATGTTAAGAAAAGATAAAGAAATTTCAATTTAAATCATGCAAAGAGGTTAATAACATATATTGGTCTCTGCAAGCTTGGGCTTGTGCAAATTATTGATATATTTCATCTTTGTTATTCAGATAGAAACTCAATTCTATTTGGAAGCTTCTGAGGACGTCTGGTTTCCATGGTTTTTTTTTTCCGGCTTCTGGCCTCCCTTTTTGATAACCTCTTTTGAGATTCAGTAGGTTTTAATTCCTTGCTCATATGCTAGTAGAATAGCAACATTATAGAGGACCACTTACCAGTTGCTAGTATTGAAATGCAAATTTGACACCGCACCTTCATGTTTCGAAGATTTAAACACATAAAATGGCTAAATTGTTATGTCATTGCATATTTATCAATAGTACTAAACAACACATACTGTTGCTTTGCCAATGCAGTGAGTTCCATGCCATGTGCTATTATTGTTGCATTGCACATATGATCAAAATAGCACACTATAGTGCATTGGCAAGACTGCAAGTTCTGAATGGTTACACTTTTTTTGCTCGGATTGTGTGATGTGATGAGGATAGGCTTTTTGGTTAGATGAGGATGAAAATGGTGAAGAAGATTACTTTGGGGACGATTATGATGAATAAGATGAAATATTTTGGAATTATAATGATGATAATTCGAAGGATGATTAGCTTTATTTTTGAATGAGATTTGCAAACACTTTTAAGTTCTAAGCATAAAATTCCTTTTTAAATATTTTTTTTTAATTATTTATTATCCTAAAAGTTTAAGTTCCAACCTTTTTATTTGTTCTAGTATCATATTTCTACTTTCACGGCGGTTCAAGTTTTCAATCTAATTGCTTTCTTTGTCTTAAGAGCAATATGATTTTATTTTTTAAGGATTCTTTGATTTTATTTTTTTGAGGTTTCTGTTGAAGTTATACAATCTTATGCTCTATTTATATGACATCGTTTTTCTTTATGGATGTGTTTTTCTTTATATTGTTAAATTATTCAATGATTGTTCATTATTATTTAGAATTTCTGCTATATTTAAAATAGTGCTTGCCATATCAGTCACCATAAGCTATAACCTAAAGGGACCCTTGCTTTACTATTTTTTTCTTTAGTTTTTCTGAAATATAAAAGGATCCTTGCTTTATAGCGTGCTGAAATTGTTGTCTTAGAATCTTCTGTTATGATTATCTCTTACAGTACAAATACTAAAGCAATCTTGAAGTTATTTTTTACTTGGGGGCCATTTTTTATCACTTTTATTTTTTATTTTTTATTTTTCATTTTTATTTTATATTGTTTATGTTTAATTTGAAATAAAGTATATTTGGTCGTAATAATAATGTTTTTAAAAATAAGCTGGTTTGTTTTAAAAATATAAAATAAAACCACATAAGTAATAGACTAAACAAACATGTGTTTAAACAAATGAAAAAACAATAACAAGAACAGAGAATAACATTCATGCCTAAACCGGCCCTTAATAAACGGTATTTAAGCTTTCAGTTCTCGCTTGACTACAATTTAGCTGTCTCTTCAATCTATTGTTAAGCTCCTGCTATTTATTCTCTTAGTGTGCTCTTGATGCAAGTCTAAGTTCCTGTTATTGTCAGCCTTGTTTAATTTAAACTTGATACTTGAATCAATGCATTTCGCCAGTTTTTTGTCCCAACTATTTTCCTCTTACGCTTTATTTTTGGAGCATTATACAAGTTGAATTCAATATCCTAACCGAGATCCAGAAATCTAATTTTCAGAGCTTTACTGTTTCAGCTATTCCAGGTATAACAGGGCACCGCTATTTTTTATAAGAAATGCTTTTATAACCCAGCACTAAAAGCAAGATATTTATATTTTTGTTATAATATGGAACTCGAATACCATCTTCAATGTTCCTTCTCTGAAGTGGATGCTGAAAGCTATCCACCATATTATATTCTGGAGCAGTACTTATACGTCACTGGCATTAAAACAAAATGCGGAAGGTATGGACATTGCTAACGAATTGTGGAAGAAACGGGATTCAGGTTTCTCATTCTATCCTTTATTCATTTAATTTCCCATTGCCCCTAATTTTCTCGGAGGCTCTTTGCAGTGGGAGATCTGCTGTTTAAAATGGTTATAATGTTTTGAATTTCCGAAAAGCATCTTCTTCGCTTTGTGGGATCTTGAATTGATTCCACCTTTCTGTCACGCAAGCCTTTCCAGCCTTTGTTTGGCTTTGAGGTTCGTGCAACTTTTCTTTTATCGATATCTTGTGCTTAGTATGTCTTGTGCAAGTTTTCTTTTATCGCAAGCTCTTTGCAGTGGGAGATCTACACCTTAATGATTTCAATACTATCATAATTCAATTGTCGTCTGTTGAAATTGATTTTGATGATCTTGATACGTGCGTTGATATTGTTGATTGTTGACATTATTGCCAAATAGCTGGAAGTCATGAGGATGGTAGTCAGCAGTTTTGCAGGTAAATCCAAACTGAAATACAATGATATTCGTGATTTGATTTTGGCTGAGGAGGTGCGCAGGAAAGATTCTGGTGAGACATTGAGTTCGAGTTCGACACTGATTATTGATTCTAGATGGAGATCATAAGACATGAATTTAAACAGAGGAATATTAAAATCAAAGTCTGATCAGCAGACAACCTGTTGGAATTGTGACAAGGTTGACCACATAAAAAGGAACTGCATGAATCAAAGGAATTGCATGAATCCTGAGAGGAAAGAGAATTATGACAAAAAGGAACTGCATGAATCCTGAGAGGAAAGAGAATTATGACAAAAATGTGGTAACTGAAGAAATACAAGATACATTATTGCTGACAATTCGCAGTTCTATTGATGACTAGATACTGAATTCATGGGTTTCCTTCCATACATCTTCCCACCATTAGTTAATGCGAAATTATGTTGCAGGTAACTTTGAGAAGGTATATCTAGCTGATGGAAAAGCTCTGGACGTGGTGGAGATAAGAGACGTTGATATTACACTCTCTAACAAGAGCAAATGAAGTTTGTATAAGGTCAGACACGTTCCTGAGCTTAAGAAAAATCTCATTTCCGTCGGGCAGTCAATGAGAGTGGTCATTCAATGGTGTTCTTAGATAGAAATTGAAATGTTACCAAAGGAGCATTAGTATTTAGGGCTGTCAAAACGACTCGTTCGCGAACAGCTCGTGTTCGACTCGTTAAGAAGCTCGTGTTCGGCTCGTTAATTTTGTTCGATAAGTTAAAGAGCCGAACACAAATTAAGATGTGTTCGTTCGTGTTCGGCTCATTTTGGCTCGAAATACTACTCACATATAT
>NW_018164547.1:775576-800534 GCF_001263595.1 Phalaenopsis equestris | reverse complement strand
GCTGGCGTGCTGCGGAGCAAGAGACCGGCCCAACCACCAAACACACTTTTTGAGCTCGAAAAATAAACGAGCCGAACACGAGCTGAGCATGACTCGCTCGTGTTCGGCTCGTTTACACCCCTATTAGTACTAGCTCGAGGTAAGAAAACTGACACACTATATATGACTACATGCTTACTCAGGCGTGGACACATGAGTTCGAGACGCATTATGGGGAAACAAAAGAATGTCAGTTTCTTGAAAGGTGACAACGCAAAGGGGAGGAAAACTGGATCTTTTACACACAAATGTCTGAGGACATTCTCCAGTGACATCTCTTGGAGACTCTAGTTACTGTAGAAATCTAAGATTTGTTGATCTACCAGAGGCCACAGTACAGGGCAGTGATGGAAGTGAAAAGAAGAGTGGGTCTGGGACACCCATTTCTATTGTTTAACAGATAGATGGTGGAGAATCACAGAGCTATGAAGAAATCTTGCAAGATGAAAATTCGAGCAAGTAAGAGTTAGCATAACTTCCACCAGAGAAGAAAGCATTGCACAACAAGTGGGTGTACCGGGTGAAGACTGCGTTTGATAACAGTAAGAGGTATAAGTATGAACTTGTTGAAAAAGGTTTTCAGCTGAGACAGGATATTGCCCATGCAGTGAGAGTTGTAAGTAGATTCATGAGTAACCCAGGAATGAGCTTGGAGGTACAAGACTACGTTGACACTGATATGTCAACTAAGAGTGTTACTTTTGGGAAACTGAAATTGTGCACAATTTTAGTTGGTCTTACAACATGAAGACAGGAGCCATGAGTTGCAGAGGTGAATGAAAGTGGAGGATATCATGTTTGAAGAAAAATGTCGGTACAACCAGCAGATGATGCTGTCTGTAGGTGGTGCAGTCAGTGTCTCAGTCTCCAAGTGAGAGAATTCTTAAATATATGGAGCCTGTGACTTACCAACCTCACCCACCGCGTCCCACCTAGTTCTCTCTCCCTACCTCTCTCCCGTTTTCTTTAAATAGTTTCTTTTAGCCTGTCATAAGTGCTAAGTCAAGTCCTATTTGAGAGCTAAGAGAGAGAAATGAAGAGAGAAAGAGAAATGAAGTTTTCTTGTAAACGTCGAGGCGCTCGACTGTGTAATTTCTCGAAGTATCTCGAAGTAATAAAATCCTCTGTAGCCTCTGTAGCTCATTGGACGTAGACAAATTAGCTGAACCACGCAAATATGTGTGTTATTGCACTGGTTTGTAATTTTTTGATCTGATTTTTTCATTTTATTGCCGTCGTTTTTCATAACACTTAATGGAGAGGATGCGACGAATTCATGCAGTAAAATCTAAATTTTATTTTCGTTCTGAAGTGCTCTCAAGTAAAACCCAGCTTCCTCTAGCTTTGCAAAATGTGTGGCTTTGGTATCACACGCCTGGGAGATAGTTACATAGAGCCCAACCAAGACTTACTATTTACAAACCAAACCCCCCCCTGTTTCAACCATTTTTCAAATTCTCACTCAAATATAAAAATTCAGGGTGAAGCTTATTTTTTATTTTTATCAAATTCTCAATAGCTTGGTGGTGGTGCGCATGCATAAATTGATTCCATGGTTCAAGAAAATCACATCGGTGGTTAAATTGTAAATATCAATATTTCAAGTGGGCTGTATGTAATTATCCCAACATTTTTAATTTCAGTTTTCGGTTCATGAAATAATCTTAGTTTATGATTTTAGTTCCGTAAAATTTGATATTTTTTTCACTTATCATTTCCTAAGCATTTGGAAATATTTAGAAAGCTTATATTTATATTTGTACTTGGATAGTGGTTGCCATTAGGGAGAGCAAATAGTTGGCAAGATTTCTTCGACTATTTGTAAAGATTTCTTCAACATGTAAACAACTTGACTTGTTCTCTTAGTTTTTCTTTTATATTAATTTCTTTTTTCTTGATCAATTGTTTGTAAAGTTTGTTTGGTCATTAACCTCGAGGGAATAAATGGGGTTTTACCGGGCTCTTCGACTCATTTTATCTCACAAAACTATTCATTACAAGTGAGGGGAACCAAGAGTTCCCCGTACATCGTAAAGTCCTCTTGTTTATAGAGATAGGAGGGGCTAAAATATATAAATAAACACATATATAGCTTGATTTATAAAGGAGGGAAAAGGGCATTGTATTACATATATTTTTTTATCGTTATTTTGTCTTGAGATCAGTGCAGATCATTTTTCAGTATACATATCAAGTTTTTTTTTTATTTTTTTTGTTTTGTAATAGCGATAAATGCAATAAGAACGAGTAAATTTATAAATTAAATAATTCTTGAGCAAATAATTTGCTAATGATGCCTCTTAGGAGCCGCTTTTCATACTTGGTTCTAGTGTTTTTTACGTCGTCATCCGTTGAGTCTGTTACCTTGGAGTTTTTTCTTTTCTTTTGTTATTGAGGGGAAGTTGTCAGTTTTCAGTGGCCGGTTGGAGGAAAAGTCGGTTACTTAGAAGAAAAATATTCTATCGATTGAAGAGTCGGTCATCAGAGGAAGAGAGGGAAGCCTTGAAGATGCTTGCCATGGAGGGGAGTGTTACGGTTGCTCCCCGGAGGAGAGTCTTAGGGATGCTTGCCCCGGAGCGGAATCTTATGATATGCTTATCCCAAAGGAGAATCTTATGAGTTTTGTACTTCTCGATGCTTGTGACTGATCGGATGCTCTTGTAATCATTGTCGGTTGTTTTTTATGCTTCTAACTGATTGAAAGCTCTTGACATTGCCGGTCGGTTTCACTACCCAGAAGGTTCCCCAAATGTCGATCGGTCAGTCGCATGCATAAACTGCTCAATCTGCCCAAGTTTCGATCATGAACTTCTCACATAAAGATACAAAAAACTATTAAGCGTATTTATCATAAGATAAATTTTGAAGGAAATAACATATATGAAAGTTTTTCGGTCTGAAGCCCTTTATGCGCATAAAAATTGATTATTGTATTTGCTTAAATTTTTAGAAAAAAAAAAAAACATTTTATTTGGCAATTTTAAAGGTCAAATATATTTTCTCAAGCAGAAATAATATAAACATTAATTTTCAGGTGTTGGTCACTAAATACATAGAGAATTGTATACAAGCGTATCCCATGCTTTCATTAAATTATTACTGCGCAATGTCAGAGGCCATCACTTCTACTGTTGGACAAGAGTTTACGAAAATAAAAGGCGTACAACTCTTCTGCATGTGGAAAATATTTGCGTATATAAGACTTACACAGTTCTGTTTATATCAAGGGTTAGTTAGGGGGTACAAAAGAGTTATATTCAAGTTGTACCCTCCTGTAATTTTCATGTAATTTCCTTGTAACATTTGTGTAACTTATTTGCATCCATGAAATTACAGAAAAGTGGAACTCATTTGTAGGTTACAAGTAATTTACAAAAAAGATTATAAGGGGGTTATATAGGGGTATAACCCTGATATAACTCCCTTGTACGCCCTGAATAACTCCTGACATACGCAGCGCTGCATACGTCTTATGTACGCAAATATTTTCCCTGCATGGGGCTCAATTGCTTGTAAAAATTATTATGTCCATTGTTTCGAGCGACGGTCATAATATAGCGGATGACAGACGTAATAATCTCTCTAATTGCTTGCCTTACTTTCGGTATGGTGAAAAATTTGCATTGAAAAATTTTTAATTACGCAAGTCACCTTAATTATATGTTGCCAATTGAAAATGAAAAAAAAAAAAAAGAAATTGGGGCTTATTTTATTGCTAGCAAAATAAAAAAATATGTATGTTTTTGGGGTGATTTTAATTATTTGTAGAAGTAGTTCTTTGATTTTGTTTGATAAAAATTAAGTTTTTTTGGAAGTTGTAGTTGGTATTAAATTTCTTTTAAACTTAATAATAATTTTATTTTAATTATTACATTACTAAATACCTATTTTTAAAAGCTTATTATGCCAATAATTTAATTTTATTATAATTATTACATTACACTATAATCTAATTTATGAAACTGAACTCCGAAACATGAAGAATTACAAAAACCTATAATCTTACAATCTGATTAAACAAAAATTAAAATTGAAGTTTAAAACCGGGTCATTTAGTTACTTATAAGGGTGTAAGCGAATCGAACACAAACGAACTGAGCTTGTGTATGTGTTCGGTTCATTTGAAATTTAGTTTGTTTGAAATAAGCTCGTGTTCGAAATTGTTCGTGAAGTCGTTCGTGTTTGTTTCTTAATGAACGAGCCAAACTCGAGTTGATTGCGAACAATAAGCCAGTTTGACATCCCTAATATTAATATATATAAATAACATATTATATTAATTATATAATTTATATTATATAAATATATGATATCTATATTAGTATATTATTAATATAGTATATTAATATATTATTATTATTAATTTATTATATATTATAATTTATTAAATTTAATTTTTTAAAATATCATAAAATTTTATATATAATTATTTTAAATTATTTTATATTTCGAACAATAACGATTCGAACACGAACGAACACATCACTGTTTATGTTTGGTTCGTTTAACTAACCGAACAAAAAAAAAAAAATTGTTCACGTTCGTCTCGTGTACTTATGAACGAATCGAACACGAACTGTTGGCGAACGACGAGCTTTTCTCACAGCCCTAATGATAAGTCGTCGGCATTACAAAGTTAATAATAAATTTTGTTTTACATAGTAAAACATTTCATATATGTCTTCATAATCTTAATTTTTGCAAGGATTTTAAAGACGTTTTTTTGCATTTTTATATGACAAATATAATAAATAAAGATTATTATGATTAAATTTATAAATGATGGGGATAAATATTATTTTGGATAATTTTGAATGAGGATGATTGATAGCCTCACTCTCATTTTATTCATATATATTTTTTATCACTTTCTCGTATTTCCAATGAATCACATTGGATGCTGGTTGCAATTATCATCTCAGAAGAGATGGACAGATGAGAGGTTGATTTGTAAATAGCAAGATTCGGTTCGTGGTCTATTAATCAGTAGCAATTTGTTATATATATATATATATATATATATATATGTATGTATATATATATATGTATGTATATATATATATGTATGTATATATATATATGTATGTATATATATATATGTATGTATATATATATATGTATGTATATATATATATGTATGTATATATATATATGTATGTATGGCATGATGTTGGATTATTACATCAACATTATCTAGTCCTTAATGAAACTTCCCCACAACAATATGTTAAGCAAATTAGATAGTTGGTGAAACTACACAACCAAACACATCTTTGCATGTGGGTCATCATTTTATTCAAAATGGCTAATCATGCATTGAAATAGCTTATTCCTCTTAAGAGCTATCATAGCTTTTAACACAACTAGATTTTACACATTTACTTCTCATAGTGTAGTAGCACCTTTACCATCATTAAGCTTGATCACCCATATTTGTCACTCAAGTATAAGTAGTTTGAAAGACTCCATTATATTTTGGAAGAGCAAGACTGTTTTTCTTTTATCCTGTAAAAATTATTCTCTATAATCAAGCAGGGTGGTCCTTACTAGCTGGGCTATGTTGTGCATGACTGAATTATTAATTGTGGCTTTTAGCTATTAGATGACTGTTTGTGGAATGTACATAAAGTTTACGACAAAAGTTATTAAAATATTATTTTGTAGAATATTTTGATAGTAACATTTTAGTTTTGTATAATGATCCTACAGAATATTGATAAAAAAATTTAGAGATGGCACCAATTATTTAAATAAATAAATTTATGGGGCCGACCCTTTTGAAATAATTTAGAATATAAACAAGATTACTAATATTCTATATCTCACTTAATTATAAAATATGGGATTATCTTCTTATGAATATAGTGGATAATATTGAGAAGGACATTAACGATGGTTAGAGGATATATATTAGCCAACAAAACAATTCTAGGTGAAGGAGGTAGGGCGATAAAACTTGAGCGATAGTAGTACTAATTGTTGATTGCAATCATTGGTATCAATGTTGGAAAGTGCAATGAAATTCTTCAAGCCTATATTCTCTCTCTAATTTTAGATTTAGTCTCTTATATGTGAAAAAATGAAGGACTATATATAACTTTTAGGAGTAATGTTCTTTTAATTTTAGCTAAAATTATTAGAAGCTATATTAGATTATGTATATTTTATCCATAAGTTATAATAACCAAATTTGAGTTCTCTTGGTCAAACCCTGAACCCTTAAGAGTCAACCGGAGCTCCGATTTCAGCAAATTTATAGTCAAACTGATCGGTTCGATGAGATGGACATAATGATATGAAAGTTAGTCCATTCCGAGAAATCAAGCCCGGATCAAGTCATTAAACCACTATTGGAGGGTTTTCGGAGGTATTTGAAAGTCAAACGAATTTCAAATCTAGCGAGTTCATAGTCGAATCGAGCGTCTCAAAAAGACGAATCCAACAAGCCCAATATTGCTCAATTCCCACATTGTTAAGACACTCAAATGTCCATCAAACATCATATGATCAAAGAAAGCTCTCCAGACAGTCCGATCAAAATGGTTCATATTCCTGCATTAATTGCACTCAAAACACTATAAATAGAGTCTTATCCCTCACATGAAAAGGAGGAGACTGAAAGAGAGGAGACTGAAGAGAGAACTTGGGGCTTTGAGAAGGAGCTCATGTCCAAAATCATTCTCGCCATCGTCGATCGCCGTCGACGACCACTGACCATCGACAATGACCGTCGACCACCGACGACCACCTTTGAACGCCGCCGACCACCCCTGACCCCCGCCAACAGATTCAGATAGGGTTCATATAATGTGCAAATAAAAATTGAAACAAGAATCAAGTAAGGCTTGAACAATGTTGTGAAAATGGCTTGAATATGGTTCTAACAATGATTTAATTAAGATTCAAATAGTATTAAAAAGGTATTCAAATGTGATTTCTTTATGACATATACAATAGAATGTGTTCTAATCATGATAATAATAGTTGATACATTTATTTATAAAAAGAATGTTACACAATAAAGAACTATCCTTAATAACAAAACCATTTGTAACCAGAAGTTATCTTAGAAGATAATAACTTAGGATAAGAGAAAGTAAAACAAAAATTATAAATCATCATAATAACAAGTTGCACGAAAGCTCATAATTACGGAGCCATGCAGTGTCGGACACTTGTCGGATCTGGAACGGCTGAGACAAGTATCTAACACTGTATAGAAGTGTCTGAATTAAATAATATTAAAAAAATGGGAGACACGTGTCGAACACGAGTGTCTTAAATTCCGCACGCGTGTCTTAAGTTAATGAATAAAAAAATATTCTGAAAAATATTTTTAAGATTAAAATAAAAAAAAATGTAATATTTAGCAATATACATATCACTCAATTTTTACGTATTTACATATCTAACAATAAAATTTTAATTTTTTCATATACGCCACGTTAAATTTGTATAAAAATTAAAAAGCAATATTTTATTTGATTTGATATTTAGATTGATATAAGATATTTGGGTGACATAAATGTAAAAAATAAACTTTAGGTGTAAGATAGATAAATACATAAGAATTTGATGGTGTGTATGTAAACACCCACAAATTTACCGTAAATACCTCTCGTTTATTAATTTATTACTTATTTCCAATTAGTTATTAGTTATTACTTAATCCTTTTTAGGTTTTATTATTTATGTTTATAATGTTTTGGCTTTTGAGGTCCAAGTTCTAACCCATAGTCGTCTTCTTCTCTTCTTCCTCCTTCTTTTGAATTGCTTCGGTTTCGCGGTATTGCTAGGGCTTTGGTGCTTCAACATCACTATTATTGGCTTACCAGTCTCTGTAGTGTTTTCCTCTTCTCACCAATCGGAGTTAACTTTTGATGTAATACAAGATAATATATGTTCTTATGCTCGTATTTTGTATGTCATAAATTGAAGTTATATCTATGAGCATCTTAGATTTTTAAATTTAATGTTATCAATTCTTCTCTTTTATCTATTTGATATATGCATATATTTTTAATAATTGTTATTAGAGTTACATACACATAGGATTACACATCTATTTATAGATAAAACCCACAGATAAATTTACAAACACGCCCTCGCTCCCCCCAACCCACTAATCCAAGAGACACACATCTTCATTCTAGGAGACACGCCTCTCCATTTCAAGATACTCCAAAGTTCCTGATATATGAGTCATACCTAATAATTCTCCACCTTGGCGAATATTCAGCTCTTTAGGAGAAAACCTCCACCTTATGAACCTTGTTAAATCTCCGCGTTCTTCTGAATTTGTGTCGATTCTTGTTTTTCTTCACCCTAAACTTCTCAACAATTAGATGGTGGCTAAGGGTAGTAGCTGAGCAATGGTGAGCATAGGATGGAGGTCAAGTCAAGAGCATGGTTAATCTAAACTAATAAAGTCAAAATCCATAATAATTTATTGTATGATAGTTAGTGAATGTTAAAATTCCTTAATGATATTGCAATTAAGCTGCGCTCCTTGAATTCATCTTGTCAAGACACAAGCATTTATTATAAAGTTGTAAGATTTGGATATTACTCATCCTCCAATTCATTTTTCAAAATTTTTTAATATACTTCAAACATTTGATCTCTCAACTAACAAGTATATTATTGTTATATAACTACATAGAAAATTATTTATGAAAACAATATATTTTCTTAATTTTCTTTCCTAGTTTAAATTATGACTTAATTACATCAAAGTCAAAACACCTGAATATGAAAGTAAGAAAATCATTTACTTTATCTTCAACTCCAAATACAGATGGATGAGATCCCTAGGATTTAAGCTTTTATAGAATTATTGTGAATGAACCGTGCTGAGAAGTCAGCGTCAGTTGAAGAGCAGATGACCAGTCATTATCCTGTGTTAATTGACGTGGATCCAATTATGAGGACTGGTATAAAGTTTCTTGTCTAAAGAAATCTGAAAAACCCAAATGCTATTAGCTTGCATGATTGAGACGTATTAGTAGTTTTTTTAATAGTTTAAGGATCTGTTTGGGGTAGTTTGTTCGTTGCGGTGGCGTTTTGAAAACGTCGTCTCACTGTTTAGAAATTACTTTTGAACAGTTTATTTAAACATGCAGTTGGTTTTTTACACTAAATACGAGCTTATTTGGATAAACACAAACTTCCCAAAGCGCAGTCTAAGGCTCTGTTAAGTTCCGTTACGGGCGATCAAACGGAAATCGAAAGCCAGATATGGCTGTGGAGAAGTTAATGGCAGTGGTGGCTTGCAAAAAAAAAGGAGAATCTTTGCATTTTCGACGAAGTTTAAAATATGTAATGTTTTTATATGAGCAAAATAGTATTTTAAGGACTTGGAATACTTTTAAGTGAGCTGCTGTGCCGGCTTCTTCTGTCGCTAGCTTGAGTTTTGGTACTTCTTAGGATACAAACGCTATGAGCTCTTTTTAGGTGGAAGTATCTCCTCTTTTGAGATTGACTTGAAATACTAAGAAATAAGAGAATATTTGAGATCTTTTTTGTTCTTTATTTTTATGTTTGAATTTGAAATAAAGATGTATAATATTTTAGAAATATGAGGCTTTTATCGATTGACTTGAAATATTAAGAAATAAGAGAATATTTGAGATCATTTTTGTTCTTTATTATTTATTGTACTTTATTTTTATGTTTGGATTTGAAATTAAGATGTATAATATTTTAGAAATATGAGGCTTTTATAGACATACCACACAATTCTTATGTATTTGCGTATTTAACTCCTAAACTTTCATATGTACATTCATATCACTCAAAAACTTTTTTTTTTAATAGTAAAGTATCGTTTTAATTCATATGTTTATGATACCGTTAAATATTGATTTGTTTGTGAATCACAAGAGAGAGAGAGAGAGAGAGAGAGAGAGAGAGAGAGAGAGAGAGAGAGAGAGATAAACGAACATTAATCATTTTATTAATATCGTGTCGATCCTATTTTATTCATAAAATGACCTCCCAATTTGTTGGGGATAGTACAATATGATGATATTATATTTTCGCTCTTGTTTTAAAGGGGCTTATAGAGAGTATTCTTGGTATTTTATATATATGAGCCTATTGCTCGGTTTTCTTTTGCTCAATCGGCTAAGCATGTTTGGCTTTGGGTCAGTAGGGCCGGTTTGGTCAGCTATGCTTGGTCGGCATTGTCGGGGGAAACCGACTACAATGTCAACAGAGGCTGCCCATGTGACAACCAAGAGTGGCCGAATCTTGAATAATGATGGTGGGATAGACTGCCCGGGCAATCCTAACAAGGTCCTCAAGGAAGCAATTATTGGACGTCGTATATACCCCAAGTTGCTAGCTCATTGCCTGGATGAGATCGAGAATTCCTTCACTTGGTCGGCCGGGATTCATCGAGATGAAGAGATATGTGAGTTGTTGGTTGGTGTGATGAAAGTGGATAGGATTGAGGGGTAGATGTCTTTGCCAGGAACTGTCGGATTCGCTCGACATGAATGAAAAGTCTGACCTTGAACAAGAACTCTTCACTCACAAACTTATGGATGTAATACACCTCAAGCCAAATCTCTTTAAAATTCAAAACTCGAGCATTCACAATACTTTTATCCTTAGTGGTCTAGAGAGAAATAGGCGGCTACTATTTTTCCCTCAATTTTTTGTGAAATCCTTGGTCATTATGTGTAAAGGAAAACTTTATGGATGAGTTTCGAATGTGATCTTTTGTTTGAATATCCCCTTTCTCTTGAAAGACTCACAACCATGTGTATCACTACAAAATTCGCCCAACCAAGCCAAAATCTTTTGCATCAACTTCAATCCTTCTTTTTTGATAAAAACGATTAGACCAACGGCAATTATCGCCGTTTGATAAGTAAATTGTGAGATATTAACTCCAGTAGCTTTCAGAATAACAAGCAAATCTATTGCCGACAAAAGTAACAAATCGATCTACAAATTCATTTCATAAATGGTAAAATATTTAGGGAAGGGGAGTAAGCTCAACCAATTGAAATAGGAACATATATCACCATATCATTTGAGAAGAAATACTTCTTTAGAAATAGTGTCAAATCAGCCTCTGTCAGTGTCAACTTCGCCTCTGCAAAATTCAGAAACTCCTTTTGGTTTTCAGAGGGGTGAGGTTCTCCAGGCGTCGACATCTTGCAGGAGTGAAAAATCCCCTCCAATATGAATGACAGAGAGGCTCCAAATTTTTTCTCAATGTAGAATCCTCTCTAAAATGCATGATGGGGAGACTTCAATTCTTTCTTTACCTTTTGTCCCTTTCTTCGGCTCTAAAAGATCTGAAATTCCTCTCTAGAACACATAGTGGGGAGACTCTAAATCTTTTTATAGAACCCAAGAACCTAAACTTGCCTATTTTTTTCCTAATCTAGGCTGTGGATCCCACCACTTGAACCAACCTACCTTATATGGGCTTTGGATCCCACTGCATGGTCCAGACCACTGGACCCATCACATTTCTATGTCATCTAAGCTCCGCCTCTTATCGTGGTCAACTTTGGATCGCTAATGTGGTGAACCCATCATAGCGCATCTGATGCGTCGGGACAACAAAAGGGGGGCCCATTGGCCTGACCTCCGACCCAATGACCCACTTCGACATGGTCTGACCCGATGACGTACTATCCTGTTCTAACCCATTTGACACACTGACCCGCTCTATGCTAACCTAGGTCATGCTCAAAATCCCACATTGACGAAAAGGCAACCTACTACGACTCGGTGACACACTTCAATCCAACACGACATGATGACCCGGGGAAACCCGAGTAGATCCAACAAAAACCCACCAACCATGGAATGCATGTCGCCAGCCCAGACCTGACCTGCTAAACCTGGCCCGTGAAAAATGCAAATAAATTATGTGAATGAGGGATTGAATGCAGGGGAGTGCAGAAGCTAAACCCCCTGCCATCTGGGTTGCACAGTCGGTTTACTTATTTATAGATATCTTGTATACTTATATAGATGTTAAGCCATAAAATAAAATAAAAATAGGAAAAAACAAAAAAAAATTAGAATCTCATGTCTCTAGTATGTTTGTATAATGAAATTGACATCGCTCTAAAATAGGGAGAAAACTTATATACTATCCACAAATTTTCATCATTTGCATGAATTTAAAGGCATGACACGAATATCAAAGGAAAAAAAAACTTAGCAAGAAATGTTTAAACTTCAATTAAAGATAATCCAAAACTCCCATTTCAATAAATTTACAATCGAACTCCAATCAGAGGTGATCAACGATAGTTGGCAGCTACAAATATATTATTTAAACATAAATTCACAATTTGACATACATTTTGTTTTTTTTTTGTTTTTTTTTTAAAGGAATTAAGGGTTGTAGCAAAAAAAAAAATCACATATACCTGGGTGGTTAATTTGAAGATATTAAACATTGATATTTTCAAATTAATCAACCATGTGAGTTTATTGAACTATTAAATCAATGTATTTATGCATGTCATGATCAAATCAGTGCTTGTGGGCTACAGAAGATCAAACATGTATTTTGGATTAGAAAAAAGTGAATTCATAGGCACCAAACCGATGTAACCACATCCGAAATTGACGTAATTATGTCACGTTCTCTGTAAAAGTGGCATAACTACACTCAACTTGCATGTGGCTACATCATATTAGGCGTAGAAATGTCATATTATCATGTGACTATGCCACTACCATGATGCACATGGCGTGGCCACGCTAGGTTCGGGCGTGATCACGCTTCCAAAGCTGTTTTTTCCACTTAGGAAGAATAATTTTGTTGAAATTGGACATGGGTTATAAGAGTAGATATTATGACACGTCCTAGGAGATCTTTGGCTAATGGTGTCCAAGTTTTAAGAGGATTTTGGAGAGCATTTGGGTTCCCTTGTGTTTTTTTTTTCCTTACTTTAAGGGAAACCTTGGGAGCTAATTTTCTTTTATACTTTTTTATTTCTTATTTTCTTTGAGAGGAACATGTATTAGAGAGGGAATGGTTATTGGTATGGAGAGAAAAGCTTTGGTTGTAAATTGTTTTTACTTTGTCTTTCTACTTGCATCATTCGTATTAATGGATTTCCTTGAGTTGTTTTTTTTTATCATGAGTAGCTAAATCTCTTTCTTGCTTCTGTGATGTAGGGCTAGTAGGTTTTCAAGGTTTTGTCTCACATGTTTCCCTTTAAATGTTTCTTGCACTTTCATGTCTTCAAGCTGTTGAGTTAACCTTCTGATCTTCTTCTATTTTTGATCTGGTCTTTTAAGATGTTAAAAATTTTCGTGAACTACGGCTAATTTCCATTGCGTAGTAGAACAAATAGGTTAACCACAAGAACCTAGTGAAATAGGCATATTCTAATTAGGATTTTGCAACCTAGCTAGGGAATTAGAAGAGTCTTGAGAAACACCATGTTGTCATGCAAAATAAAACTGCATGATTTTATGATTCTGCTTATGACCTAGTCATAGGCTAAGGAGAAAACTTTATCCTTGGTTGATAACTATCATATAGCGGAACACTTAGAATAAACACAAACTTGTACTACACCCAAGTCATAGAGGTACGAGCCTCATCCCTCTCGAAGAACCATAAGAATCTTGCTTTTATTTTATGCTTGTTGGTTAGAATTTTAGGATTTGAATTCAACATGTGTGATCATGCTAAACTAAGTACCCAAAGTTAGTAAACTAGAAATTTATCAGCAAATTTATCATGCTAAACTTGAGTACTTGGCCATTTGCCCAGCGACAACTGATTTGGCTATAACAAATCAACCTTTTTCAAGGATGACTTTACCTTTTCCGGCTATCACAAATCAACCTCTTTCAAAGATGACTTTACCATCTCCAAATTTTTAATCTTCCTCTGATTTTCAGTGGGGTGGAGTTCACCAGGTGTCATCATCTTATAAGACTAAATAATCCCCTCTAACATGCGCAACAAGGAAGCTCCAAACATTTCGACCATGAAAAATCCTCCCCTGAATGCACGATAGGGAGACTTCAATTCTTTCCTCACCTTATGGCTCCTTTTAGGCTCCACAAAATTTGAAATTCTCCTCCTGAACACACAATGGGGAGACTCTAGGGGTCCGTTTGGCGCTGTGTTTTTCGCGCGGCGCGACCCCAAATCACGAAGCTGAGTTCAAATTTACTGTTTGGATATGGTGTTTGCGGCCGCGGGCCTCTAAAATAGGCGGAACGCAGGACGCGGGACCAACCCCTCGACCCCGCATTGTCGAGCGGCTTTTCCTCCTTTGCCTTGACACTCCCCAGTCTCGCGATCGACCCTTGCTGCCCTAGCGATCAAACCTTGAACTTTGTCATGACAGACTGGTTTGTTGGCCCGATCATGGATAAGATCATCAAGGCTTGCTCTGATTACCTGCAAGATCAATATAGATGGCAGAGGGGCATGAAGGAGGAGCTCGGAAGGTTGCGAGAAAACTACCCTAAGGTCCAAGCTGTCGTCTTTGCTTCCACCCAATCACAGATCAGAGATGGAAACCCATCACTGAACAGATGGATATGGCAGCTACGAGATGTCATCGATGAAGCAGATGATGTTCTTGATGACTTTGAGTGTGTGAAGATTGAAGAACAACTTAGCAGAAACAAGAAGCAGCAAAAGGTGCGTTCCACCATGAGCTCTTCAAAGAAAATTGACAAACCTGCTCTCAAGATGGATTTCAATTTGTAGACACTGGAGAAGGTTGTGAAGATTAGATGTCTAATGAATATTTCTTTTCCACTAAAGGGTGCATGTTTTCTGTGGCCATGACTATGTTTCCTGTGGTGTTTATTTGACACTTTAGGATGACTAAAAAAAGGAAATCTATACATAAGAATCAGTGGATGAATTTTTTCGGTACTATTTTTCATACATTGATGGCCATCTTTGTGCCTTCAGTGTAAGCAAAGTTCGCTTGAGTCAGTATTTGGTGTGTTTATTCATCTCTTTGCATCTATAATATTGAAGTGTGTTTATTAGTAACAATAATTGTCTGTTCCTTTTTCTTTAGTTACAGTCAGGAAAACTTGAGCTTAATGAATTAAGGGATAGGCCGACGAATGCTATGCCACTGTGGCCTCCAAACTTTCCTACTGACGTCGTCGCCGCACAATTACGGGAGAAAGTTCTATAGCTGCCCATGGAGCATCACAGAATAGTGTGAGTTCTTTCGTTGGGCGGACATGTCGGAGGATTCCCCTGATGATGGTGATTGAGAATGGAGAACACCACTGAGGGAAAGTCTAGCACATGAGCTACACCGTCTGACCGTTAAAATTAATATAATCATCTTATTAATTGTTATTTTAATAGTTTTAGACTTTTTTTTTGCAGTCTTAAACTCACTGTGAAGTTAGGTATGTATCTGTAATTATGTATTGTTTTTAAGTGAATTAATGCCTTAAAAGTATTAAATTTATGACTATCACAGTTCTGTTAAGTACAACATCACAAAACAGGGGCAAAATGGTCATATCTGCAGAAACATCTACCTCACAGTTTTTTTCACACAACTGCCCCAAACAGACAATCAGCTTCCCCACAGCAGCTTCCCCTGCAGCTAGAAAGCTGAGAAGCTGCAGCTGCTCCAAACAGACCCTAGATCTTTCTTCATCTCCCATCTTTAGGCTCTAACATACCTAAAATTCCCCTCTAAACTACACAGTAGGAAACTCCAAGACTTTCTATACATGTTTAAGGTCATACTCCCTCTTGGGCCCCATTTTATAGACCCTAAGGGCCTGTACTTGCCAATTTTGGGCCTAATCTAGGCTCTAGATCCCATCGCTTGAACCAAGCCGCCTGATCTGGTTTCTAAATCGCACCGCATGATCCAGATTGTTGGATCCACTGCCTTCCTGCCCCATTTGAGCTCCAACATCTAATCCAAGTGAGCCTCAGACCGCTAATGTGGCAGGCCCATCGTAGTATATAGTCGCTTTGCCGAGACAAAACATGGAGCCCCATCGGCCTATCAAACTGACCTCCGACCACGTGACTCGCTTCGAAATGGCCCGACACGACGACCTCTAACTTGATCCAACCCATCTAACAGGGCGTCCCAATCCGCACTAACCCGGGACAGGCCCGAAAACTCGCTTCGACATTACAACAACCTATCACAACTTGAAGACACAGTCATACCCGACACGACATGATGACCCTAGAACACCAGGTAAAGACATTCGTCGGCCTAGACTTGACCCACTAAAACTATCCTGCAAACAAATGCAAATAAGTTATGTTGTGGGATCAAACACGAAGAAACCATCGACAATCATGTTGCACACCCGCTTTAGTTATATATAGGTGTATCATATACTTACAAAGATGCTAAGCATTAAAATAAAAAATAAAAAAATAGGAAAAAAATTTAAAATTAGAAACTCATCTTCAATGCTTTCAGGCAAGGAAATTGTCTCGAGAACAACTTATACGTCGTCAACTATTTTTCATCATTCTTCATAAATCTTGAGGCGTGGCATGAACATCGAGCCAAATTTTTTTAGCAAAATAGGTTTAAACTTCAATCAAGCAACTCTATTTTCAACAAACTCATCTTCAAACTTTGACGAGCGGCGGCGGCCGACTATGATGAACCGCTGCAACTATATTATTTAAACATAAATTGAATTATGACATACATTTTATTTTATTTTATTTTTCTGAAAAAAGTAAGCGCCGCAGACAAAAAAAAAAAAAAAAACCAAAAAAACCTAAAATTAAAAAATAATAAATTTTAATTGATACCTTTCTAATTATTAATTAATACTTTTTTAGAAAATAAGTACCCCATGGCATCCCATGGTTTATGAATACCAGGGCTTGTACGGACGCTCAGTGGGATATCGAAGATTCTCTCGCACACCCACAAAAAAAAAAAGAAGAGATCTCGAGAAATTTTCTCATGGAATCGATGGCAGAAGCTTCAGAGATTTCCCACAAAATACAAACCATCGAATCTTTTGCACAACAATGTCCGGCTACAGCATAAACAAAAAAACTACCAGAAAACTATCATGTTCTCAAACCTTTAATGGAGTTCCGACGGGCTCTCCGCCGATGGACGGCTCCCGTCATCACTGTTCTGCGAACAACACGCACCCTCCGGCGCCGCCAGCTTCGCTGCCTTCTTCGCCGGCTCCGATTTGCACCGTTTAAGAAAGAGCGGCCTCGACGACGGGCATCCTATTTTTTCCTCCTCCTCTTCTTCGTGTTTCTCGTCTACTTCGGTTCCTTTCACAGTTTCGTCATCCTTATTCCCACTGTCCTCAGCGTCGACGGCTGTGAAGAAGCGGGTGGCGAGCGCGGAGGAGCGGTTGTGCGGAGCGGATCGGCATCGCATCAGTATAAGGGCGTTTTTCGGCGGCACGAAAACCCTAGTTTCCGATTCATCGCACTCCTCTGCTTCCTCATCGTCATCCTGTTCCGATGTACGGAAAATAATTTCGCCCAAATCATTCACCGGCAAAGGAACCGTCTCCGCTGGTTCAACCTTCTCGTTCCCCCGCCGATATCCCGCATTCCACTTGAATCGAAGCCTGGCCGACCATCTCCTCCAGATCAATTGCCGGCATCGAAAGACGCTGAAGAACAGAGACTTATTGATGAAGCAGCACCGCATTTCTCTTTCCTCTCTCTTCTTCTGGTCCGACGGGGTCCGATTTCGTTTTGAATTGGACCTAATTGGAGTTTTATTCTTCTTTCGGATTCGTACTTGGCCGATGCAGGTGACTTTGGGGGAAGAGGGCTCGCCGTCGTTGCCGGTATCCATGGAAGGAGCTGCGCGACCGAGGTTACGGTTGAGGGAGGGGAAGAGGGGGCTGGAGCGGGATAGGGAGGTTTGGCCACGGCTGCGGCTGCCACTCTTGCCGCGTAGAAGACGGGCAAAACCAGGTGTTGGGAGCTTCTCTGCTCTGCCGGGGCTTGAGGAGACCATGGATAGTTTTGGTGGAAGAGGAGGCGGAGGAACCATTAGAGGAGTTTGCGATGAGTGCGGGAGAGTCGGGGGGTGATGGAGTGGGAGGAGTCTTTCATAGGCAAACCTTGTGGTTGGGTTTCAGGGGGAGGAGGATGGAGAAAAAAATATTACTGATGCATCAGTACTCAAATGGAGAGGTGTCACGTGACATTATGTTGGAACAATTGCATACGTGACACCTCTCCATTGGAGTACTGATACATCAATACTCCTGAGATAGTATTTTTTCAGAATGGAGTGGTACCCTACGCTGCCCTGTTAATAAAACGATAGATCAAATTTGGGATCACTGAAAACATTTTATTTTTTTCATTTTTTTTTTCATTTTTTTATTAAAAAAATTAATAATATTTCACTTTTAAAAGTAGAGCATTTTTATATTTTTTGGTTTTATTTTTAATAATTATTAATATGTAACTATACAACAACAACAACAAAGCCTTAATCCCACTACGTGGGGTCGGCTACATGAATCCTTTTTCTCCATTGCGTCCTATTAATATGTAATTATAAGGTGCTAAAATTATTGCTTTTATAGAATGAGGTATAAATGTCATAATTTTGTACAAATGCTTAGCACATGCAAATAAAAGAAAATTCACATGGAATATTAAAGTTCTAGCATGAAAATTTGAGAAAGGAAAAAAAAATTGTAGATCTTGCTCTATTTAAAATAATTCACAATTTATGCTAGGTTATAATCACCCTTTGTTATAATTTGAAAAAAAAAAAATGATATTACATAATTAAGAGCACTTATTTGATCTTTTATGACTTGATAAAAATTGTGAAATGAATAGAAGAGCTTAAAATATGATGATTGGATGATATTGTCGAGAAAAAACAGTCAACTAATGACAATTAGGAGATAATAAATTGATGATGATGATGGCTGAGAGTTAGATGAAAATTAGTAAATGATGGTAAGTTCATAATGGTGGTCAACGGTGTCTATACTTGTACATAATTCTATAGCTTTTCAACTATCTAAATTTCCTTTAATTTCAAGTTTAAGTTCTAGATTCATCCATGTGAATAATACTAGTCTATTTATAGTTTGTTAGAGTGGAATTTTGCTTTGCTTTTATAAGTTTTTGATTAGTTATTATAAGTACTAACATACTTTATCTGATGGCACCTGTTGATTCATTTGATCTTAGTTTTTTTTTTTTTTTTTCATTCAAGTACCTTAATGACCTAGCAATTGAGGGATTTTGAATTTGTTATTATAAGCATATATAAAAAATAGATGTCATTTAGTCCTTCATTTAATGCCCCAAGATTTTTTATTCTCATTTCATTTGTTTAATTTGGCATTTGGACCCAAACTTTGCACTTAATCGTTTAGTTCGTCTTATCAACCTTCAATTTGACCATAATTTATTTTTTTCAATTTGAGTATTAAGCTTGTTAAAATAAGAGTTTAGTTCATTATGAATTTAATTTTAGAAATTTTAGACTTAAAAATCATTGAGATTCATGTCCAAATAGATGTATTTTTTATGATGTTTCACTCATCTAAATTTATTAAATATATATTTAAACTACAGTTTAGCTTTTTTTATATATGTTGTGTGTCAGATGATTCACAATAATAGAGTGATTATTTAGTGTCTTAATATTGCACGAAAGTTCGGCTCACACATGTAAATTGTAATTGAAGTGATAGTTAGAGACACTAGAAGGATTTGCATGAAAAACCCGAAAAGGGAAAAATTATAGGACTTAGCCCACTCAGAATGATTCACCTTAAGTTGTTGAGTACAAGCACATTCTCTTGTCCCACAGACGAGAAACAATTACATAGTTTCTCTAAGTGTAAGGGTTGTATGCAGGAGGGTTTGTGTACAACGGTCTAGAGCGGTTGCAGTTGGGACTAGTTTTCGGGACTACGCTGCACCGTCTTTGAGGTGCATCATTGCACAATGTTCAAGACGATGCACTACTCCATAGGGTGACCCATTAATCCACTACATTGGTGTTTACTCTTCATGGTGATTAATTACTCTACAATGTACGTTGCGGCTTCGCAAGTAGCTTTGTTGCACGAGCAGCGACGACTAATGGTGGTCGACAATAACCGAAAAGCGCTCGTCGATGGTGGTCAACGACTGCGAGGGTGGGAAGTATTCGACTAATTTTCGATCAGGAACGATGCTAGAACTCGGTCTTTCTTCATGAATCAGCTTCAGTTTTAGCTCTTCCTTTAAACAAAGGTCTAGTTTCCCTTTCATGAAGGAGGTAGGGCTCTATTTATAATGTTTGGGAGTGCCACCCCTATAAAAAAGAAATGAATCTGGATCACTTTATCGGGCGGCCTTGAGAGATTCTCGTGATCATATGGTATTATGTGAACATTTATGAGCTTTCAAGATTTTAAAATTAAGTGAGCTTGGGCTCACTAGATTTGTCTCACTAAGACACTTGATCTGACTATAAACTTGTCATATTTAGAATCTGATTGATTTTTCAATTAGCCTCATAAAACTTCCAAAAATAGATTAACGGCTTGATCTGCATTTGATTTGACTTGGTTTGGGCATTTTTTTTTATTAGGTCTGTCTCATCGAGTCGATCTATTTGAATGTAAATTTATTGAAATCAATGCTTTGGGTTTTTTTAAATTTGAGTTTGAATGTTTCTAGCTAAAAAATCTTGTGAGATTCATCCTAATCTCCTCGAAATTCATGGCAAATGATAAAATTTGTTGACGACTTATCAGTTATGGCGGTGGCAGATAGTGGTGTCAGACAGGGACCAGTGGCTGCCGTGGTGATGAATGGTGATCAGCAATACTGGACCATGGCCTGTGGTGGCGGTGCCGGAAAAAAGGCGGCGATGGAAGTAGGTGGCGACTAGCCGCGGTGGAGACACTCGGATGGGCATGGATCGATGGTTGGCCTGGTGAGTTAGGCCCAAGATGCGAAGCAGTGGAGTGGGCGCAAGCCGTCAAAGTAAGCCGTCAAGCTAGAATGGGTTGGCGAGTTGGAGAAGGTCAGTGGGTCACTTGGAACATGTTGCCGAAGCACCAGATGGGAAAGCTGCCAGTTCTCAAAATAAAATTAAGCTGCAACATAAGATAATAAGTATCATCATGGCCTCCAAAGTGAAGCTGAAAAACTTTCTCAGCTTTCAAAATAAAATTAAGCTGCAACATAAGATATTATATTAATTTATTTAATAATTATAACCGAAAATAATATGTATCTACCTAAGTTGTATAATATGTGGCATATGGTTAACATAGTGAAGAAAAAAATACATAATACTGTAGCTCGCTCTATATGTGACCTTGGGTAGTATGTGTCTGGAGCATTGTAAGAGCCTTTAGTAGATATAGTCACCCATGATCCACACCAAGTCAAACTCTACAGTCACCTCTCCATGATCAAGATCAACATCATCACATCCAACAACATATGCTTGCATCTTGTTTCGTAATTAAATGAAGCGTTGATAATGCTCTTTCCAGTCAAAAGCCAATTTCCCCCTACCATCGACTCATACAAAACCCGCATTAATAAGCTCCATGTCAATTCTGAGCAGGTGACCAAACTGTCATGCAACAAGTTCTAGAAGATGCCATCAACGCGACTTAGTGTTAGTTTGTAGTTATGTTTGTGGCTTTCCATATGGGCAAGAACATGTACCAGTTTAATTGAAGTTGACATGGAATAACCTACCACTAAAGTCAAATACCTCAAGTTCATGATAATTAATGCAAGTTGGCTCCGGGAATCTTCTAGCCTCACTCTCATATTGTTATATTGTAGTATTTGTCCTCATTGCAATAGGTGAATCACCGGTGGCTTCCAACTCTTATGATGAGGTAGACTATCATATAAATAATGAGACTATTTTTTAGTAGATAGAGCATACCAATGTGTGGATAGGATTCTCCCTTGCACGTCGAAGAATTCTATTAGAGCACTCTGTAGCATTGGTGGTCATTATTCCATACTAAGACCACTATCATGAGATAAAGTCAAATTTGCCACATCCAAGAATTCAGCTTCTGTAGCATTGGTGGTCATTATTCCATACTAACACCACTATCATGAGATAAAGTCAAATTTGCCACATCTCTAGCCATAAGCCAATTGAATGCTTCATGATTGATTATTCTAATATATGTTAAGTGTTGTTCAAAGATAGATGTCATCAGCATTCCTGGCCCTGTACATCTTCTTGCACTTCGTCTCAACATCACTAATCCCCATATGTATAATTGCTTTTTAAAAGTTCCTCTTACATGGTGCAAGAAAAATGTGTGTGCTGCCTATTTAAATATGTCCCAATAACTACAAACTATACCAGCATGCCAATCATAAATAATGCAAAGATCTGGCCAAATTCCAACCAATGGTAGCAGCTTGAGCAGATTCCTAAAAAATCATAGCCATAACTCATTTGTTTCAGACTCTATGATTCCTAACGCAAGTGGATAAAGACCATTGTTTGCATCGATTCCTATTACACTAAGAAAAGTTCCTTGATATTTCTCCAACAGGAATGTGCCGTCAAGACTCAGAATTGGCCTGCATCGGCTCGATAGATCAATAAAAAGTCCAAATGCCCAAAATAAACACTAAAAATGACTTGTGCAATCTGATTGCATTTTAGTACAATAAATGACGCCCATTAGTTTATGTCAACAATGATAAGGTTCCTCCCAACTAGCAAATATGGTTTTATGGTTTTACGCCTTGCATCCCAAACTTTCATATATGAGATTTAGATATTAAATATAAGCTCCAATTGACTAATAATTTATTCGGCTTTCGGATCAATTTGGCGATGAATTATGGGGAGGACGAACTAGGAGATAAATTTTGATGTGCACTGTAGGTGCCCACCCATTGCGATTGAATGTGCACATGTATGACGACCAATAATGAATGAAATTTTCCAAACTCTAGCTAACCTATTAGTTTTTATTGCATGCCACCGCCACTCGAAGAGCTTACTTGGGTGATGGTGAATGCAAACACATAATAGAATATTGTGTTCTCTTCAAGCTGATGATATGATGATTCCATATTATTAGTTATGCATCAATCATTAAGCACACATTGCAAGTATGGCTTTGTAGAATAAAAAAAAAACTATGTTCAAATCATTCGGGTTGGTTGTAACGTCGTCTGCTTTTGCATCTCAATTTTATTTAGCTTATTATTTTTCTATGTAATAATTAAAATCGTCTGCTTTTGCATCCCAATTTTATTTAGCTTATCATTTTTCTATGTAATAATTAAAAAAAAATTCAAATACATGCTTGCATTATACCTGTAGGTTCGGTAGTTAATCAACTCTAATGCAGAAAAATCAACAAAATTTTGAGCCTCATATTCTATGGGAAGTCTGGTAGACCTAATGGAGGCAGAGAGTACATTGTTAGAAATGTTAATACATGATTTTCATATACAGTCTAACAACATTTTCTATTTTTGTAGGTATTTAATAATGAAAGTCTGTAGTAAATTTTTTGATATATGTAAATAAAAAGTTTGTTAACATTGTAAGTAGATTAGTTCGACTAGCTAAGCTCGAGCCAACTCTGGCTCAACTCATAAGTTCGTGAGTTATCACATTTAAAAATATTAATATAAAATAAGTTCAAAATATATAAAATTTTAATTTTTTTTCCTTAATTATTAAAAATATTTTATGTTGTATGTAAAATACTTTCTTATTATTTATTTCAAATAGGTTGTTTTATCATCATTTCATCATAACCTTAATTTAAATTAATATTATTTTCCGTATTTTACAATAAACAGATCGGCGCATGAGCCGGCTCGAACACACAGATCTAGAAGCCCGAACTCGAGCTCAAACAAGACTAATGAATCAAACCCAAACTGTAGCAGAAAATCACTCGAAGACGACTAACTCATTTACACCCCTATGCCCAAACTTATATCCTCATCAATTTATACCTATAAAATCATCATCCAATCGGATACTTTCATCCCCAAACCCTCGCCAAAGCTGATCCCATCTCTCCCTCCACCACCGTCCCCTGCACCAAAATCAACAACCAAATGAATTCAAAACTACACGCCGCCAAGGCGTTCGACGAAAAGTCTAAACCAAAAAAAAAAAAAAAAAAATCAACAACTGGAGCATACCAGTAGTAATCCCATCGCGGGCCGATCTTGGACATGCTATTACCTCCATAAGGATAGTCGGAGATGGCGCGGCGAGCGTTGCGGAAAGCGCAGCAGCCGAGAGCATAGACGGCGATGAGGAAAATGATGGCGACGACGTTGAGGAGGGAGAGCTTATGCCACGCGCTTCTCAGCTGCTCCAAAACGCCGGCTTTGCATGAATCGCAGGCGTAGCAGAGAACGTCGCCCTCGTTGCTCCATTTGTAGCAGTCCTGCTCCTGCTCCGCAACTGCCATCCCACCTTCGTATGTGCACGATGTGGGCGGCTTGCAGCATCCCGACTGCGCTTAAATCAATTCCCGTAATCATGTATTGAGCACTCATTATTTTTTCTTTTAAAAATAGAAGAACTTATAATAAATTATCTTCATGTTTCCCTTCCCACACGAAACTAAAATAATCATTTTAATTTTTATCTTATTATAGAAAAAAATAATAATTTTATTATTATTTATTATCATAATTTAATCATCCCCCACTTAAAATCAAAATCAAAACCAACTCATGGTGAACGAAGATCGCACCTGAATCGGCGAGAGGTCCCGCTGCATATAATCAAGCGGCGTCCAACGCGCCACGTTGGCGCAAGCCTTGGACCCCATAACACAGGCACGTGCGGCGCGCCAGTTCTTCTCCTCCTCGATCCGGCGGCGGAGCCAACCCGAGTAATCAGACAACTGATACTCGCGGTAGACACGGCCGGGAACCTGCACGCCCCCGCCCCCCCCGGGTACGGCGAGC
>NW_018164547.1:770020-771725 GCF_001263595.1 Phalaenopsis equestris | reverse complement strand
GCTCTTCTACCCACTGCCCCCAGCCTTCTCGAGACGAGTCATCAACCCCTTGAGCACGGTTCAATTTGTCACCTCTGTCTGTCCATTCGTATGGGGATGCGCCACAACAGTGTGCACCAACTGAATGTGAAGATCCTTGCAGAATGATGTGAAGACCCTACCAGTGAATTGAGTCTCACTATCAGTGATAATCTTTGCAGGAAGCCCAAAGCGATAGATGATGTTTTTCCAGACAAACGATTTAGCATTGGCCTCAGTGATTTTAACAAGAGGCTCTGCTTCAACCCATTTAGAGAAGTAGTCGACAGCGAATATGATAAATTTTTGTTGTCCAGTAGCTATCGAAACTGACCCCATGATATCTACCCCCCAATGGGTAAAAGGCCAAGGACTCATAAAAGATGTGAGTTCTACTGGCGGTGCATGCGTGAGATTAGAGTGTAGTTGACAATTCTTGCATTTTTGCACAAAACTTAATGCATTTTGTTTGATCGTGGGCCATAGCCTCATTATTTTAAGAGCAAGTACCATGCCACCAAGATCCTCCCCACATATTCTGGAATGAACTTCGCGTAGAGTGTAATCAACTTTAAATGGAGGAAGACACTTGAAATATGGACCTACAAATTTCTTCTTATACAGTTCATCCCCTATAAGGATGAAGTCAGAAGCCATGCGTCAGATGCAAATTAATGTAGTAGCATCATCTTACAATGTTCCGTCTCGGAGGAAGGAGATGATGGGATCCATCCAAGATGGCTTTCTTGAGTCATTTATAGACAATATCCCATGGGTCGTGGATGCTAGTAAAATGTATCTCCTCAATATACCTTTTTTTATAGAGATCTCCAGTTGTTGAAGTTGCAAGCTTAGAGTGGGATCAGCTCGGGTGTTATGTTCCCAAAGTATGTAAATGAGCTGACATGTTTCAATTTAAGCAAGAAGTGTTTTTACCAGACTAAGACACTGAACTAGTTGTGAGTTATGAGCATTGAATTCTCCTTCTACTTGGTCTACTTGGGATGCAATGAGTATGTAAATAATCATGTTTCGTACTTCACAGTTGATGACAAGCTTTAATCCAACGACAAGTGCTTCATATTCAACAACATTATTAGTGGCTTTAAATTTCAAATGAAGTCCATACTCCAAAATATCTTTCTTTGAGGAGGTGAGTAGTATTCCTGCACCAGCTCATGAGTTTCTGGATGCTCGGTCTACGTATACTGTCCACTGAGGTGATCGTGGAAGAGAAGAGGGTGGTTCATCAGAGGTAGGCACTGTACATTCTACCACAAAGTCGGCTAACACCTGTGATTTAATGTTCGGTCGTGGTAAATAGTGGATGTCAAATTCTCCCAATTCCACCAGCGATTTAACTAATCTTCCAGGTGCTTCTGGTTTTTGTAGGATAGCCTTCAAAGGGAGTTGTGTGTAGACGCCAATAGTGTGAGTCTGGAAGTACAAACAAAGTCTCCTTGCTGAGAATACCAAGGCTAGCGCAGTCTTATCTGCCATCAGATAACGACTTTTTGTATTAGAAAGAATCTTGCTAACGTAATATACTGGTATCTCGACTGAGTTTTTTATTCTGACAAGAATGGAGCTTATTGCATTAGGTGAAATAGCCAAATAGATATATAACATCTATCTGTGGATTCTCTTTGAGTGGAGGGGCGGTGAAGCCAAATATGCCTTGAGTTGC
>NW_018164547.1:768895-769920 GCF_001263595.1 Phalaenopsis equestris | reverse complement strand
TACTCGCGGTAGACACGGCCGGGAACCTGCAAGCCCCCGCCTCCGCCGGTTACGGCGAACCCGAACGCCATTATAGATAGAAGCGCGGCGATTAATAGGAGCATGGCAAAGAGATATACCCATAGAGCGCAAGCCACGTTGAAGCAAGCGCCGATGAAGCCGGCGAGTGAAACGAGGAGGACAACGAAGCCTATGGCGAGGAGTGGGGTTTGAAGAGCCGACTCGCAGGTGGCGGAGCTCCGAGTCAGCCATAGAGCGCCGCCGATGATTGGGATTGATGAGACAAGTGTGAGGAGGTTTAGGTATCCTATTGCCGCGTTACTTGGTCTAAACATCTTCTTCTTCTTCGTGTTGCTTAATTCAGTCTGTCATAGCTTTATGGGGGAGAAAGGATGGTTGGGTGTGTTTCAAAGAAGGCGTTAGGAGTCTGTGTTAAAAATGATAAATCCCATTTCACACATGTGATCCCATCATTAGGCTTCGAATGCATCTGAGTCATCATTTAATGGAAGATATCCTTGTGACTTTATGAGAGAGAGTGGAGGGTTGGGAGGAAGGAGGAGTGCTTTTACTTTGGAGATTTTGTGGTCCAAATTTGCTTCTTTGGATTCATGCTGCTTTTAATTGAGAAAGAAAAGAAATAAAAGTGCTGGTTTGTATAAAGTTCCCAAAAGATAAATGTATAATCTGAATTTTGTTTGCTTTTGGTTTAAAAGTGACGGTTTTTAAACTAAATAGATAGATTAATAAATGCATTAGAATTCTGGGATATGAATAAAATAAGAGTTTTTATGTATTATGAGTTTGGCAGTATAACAACTCTATGAAAGCAAAATTCTTCTGGAGTCTTCAGTCGGTTATAAGTTCAGACGTACCGTATACGTGATTCTTTTTTAATTTGTTCCATGAAATGCATGCATCGAATCAAAATTTAAATTTTCTATATGAATATGTTGTATGTATTAAGAATTTTATATTACTCCGGGATTTATTTGAAATCTGTTTTGATGCGTGTTAGAAAATTT
>NW_018164547.1:765976-768795 GCF_001263595.1 Phalaenopsis equestris | reverse complement strand
TTTGGCATTTATAATAAGAATTTAATAAAGAAGAAACCTTATGAGGTGTATTTAATTTCTTCTATTTGATGACAGGTTTGATACATTCACGAATTTTGACGACAATAAAGGAGCAATTTTAATAATGAAACAATACATCAACACGTGGTGCTTGGTGGGTAACTTTCCTTTACGTTGGCTCATTTAATAGAAGTTCTTGGGAAAAATTTTGTCCCCAAAGAAGAAGGTCTCAGAAATGAATGAGAAGTGGATTCACCTAAGCTTTTATTTTCTGGCTCTTTCTAATGATTAATAGTTGAAATCATAAGAAATGAATATAATAAGATAATTTAAATTGATTTTTATTTTTACCTCTGAGGACCTATCATTTGATTTTTTAGGAGTATTTTTCTCATTTTCTTCTTGCACTTTGTCACCTACTTAACTCACTAACAATTTGGCAAATTCTTTTGCTAGAGAAGGATCCCTATAAATATTAGCTTTAAAGATAGAAAAAGATTAGAAAAATTATGTAGACTTGGGGAACTCAATATAGGGCTAAGTTTGAATCATAATTTAATTGTAGTAAGAAAATTAACACTTGGTCAATCATTCTTCTAATGAAGTAATAGCCTACTAATTTATGGACCTAAAGCTCTTAAAATTTCAAGATAGAAAAATTATTCTCCTCATTGGCTTTCAAAAATAATTTTAGAACTCTATCTACAAGAAAATATTGTGGCCTATGCAATCAGCTACTTTCCACAAGAAGACATATTCTTCCAATTTTTTATTTTATTTTTAAGTTCGGATACTTAATCCTAGTATAAGAAAAGAGAACAATTCCAAACATATATATTTTAATAGTAAATAAGTAGCAAAGTAAAGCAATTGTTCTTGCCATCTTATTTATTCTCATATAGATTACTATGGCCATAATACTAGCAATAGAAATTGACATCACCTTTTATAGGATTATGACATAAATTTGAAGATTTCTAACAATTCATTGCATAGAGGATATCACAAACAAAGTTGAAACTAGTTATGAAAAAACATAGCTCATGACACTTCGCCTTTCTTTCTTATCTTAAGTTTGATTGTGTTGTTAACTCAAACTTTAGTTGGGCCAAAATTTTGGACGAAGTGGTTGTCATCTTTGTCTAATCAAAGAATAAATTTATGAAAAATTTTTGTAGATTGAAGAACCCATACTGATTAGAAGTTAAAAAAGAGAGGAAGACGAGTCAAATGAAAGAAAAAAAAATAAAGTAGAGAACTTTGGAGTGCTGGGGTTCTTGAAGGATTAAATTTTGAAATTCAACCCTAAGTACTCTATTTAAAAGCATTCATAAGAGAAGGATGTAAATAGTGAGAGTAAGATAGCAAACATACTAGCATCCATAATTCATATGTTTGATTATAGAGCAATATTAATAAGGCAAATTTTAATCATTCAAAATCAATCACATCATAGGGTGTGAAATGCAAAAAGCAGGCATTTCATTAAATTGTTAAGATAAATTTCTTCAACAAAATACAAAAGCAAGTAAAAGGAAAAACTCGGCCTAATTATATAGAACAATTTTCTCTACTTATAAAGAAAAAAGAAAAATTGAAGGCAAGTATCACTGTTGGCTTTAATCGAATTTCAACATCTTTCAATTAATTGCATCATTATGATTTTGTTGTCATCCATAAATTGACCTGATTTGGCAAACTCCATATATCTCTGAAAAGTTAGATACTTATCACTCACATCAGAAATAGCTCACCAAATGAATGTGTAAAGTTGGCCTTATAAGATAAGGCATCCAACTTTAAACTATTTAGTTATATAAACAATTTATTGACTCTCTTTAAAATCTTGATATCTATACTTTTCCTTAGATTACTTGAAGTCAATGTATGTATGTCTGGGGTAGTTTCTCTCAGCAATGATGTTCTACAACTCAATATGTGTAGGAATAGACATGACCCTCATCCTTTTGAATTCATCTAACACCTGTTCCGAAGGTGTAGGCTTTATAAAAGGTGGAGGTTCTACAACAGTTGGCAGCTCTACAAAGGTTTGAGTAAAAGCAACTCCCTCTGTTTGCAGGAAGATAATGAAGAAAATGGAGTCTTTCAACTTCTTTTTATAAAAATAATGAAGGCATGAAATTCAAAAAAGGCCAAACACACATCAACATAAAAAAAATAGGAGCATCTCTTATTAAAATTTGGGAAGATTTACATGCCACTTAATTCCTATGTAATTACATCTGTACCACCTAAACTCATGCTCGGAATATATTTCACCTTTTATGAGATGATATTTTTGATATGTTATAAAAAAAGCTGGTTGGTATAAATATAAAAAATAAGGTATAGGTGTGAGATATGTGAATGTCTAGGAATTGGTGGTTAGGGGTGTAAACGAGCCTAACATGAGCGAGTCATGCTATGCTCGTGTTCGGCTCGTTTATATTTTGAGCTCAAAAAGTGTGTTCGTGTTCGGCTCGTTTGCTTAACGACCTGAACTCGAGTTGTTCACGAACAAAGAGTCTTTTTAACAACCCTAATCATGTAGCTATAAGACAATAAGGGTTTGAGCAAGATTTAAAAATTATTATTTATATTAAAACATCATTTGAATCTAATTTAATAATTTTTATTTTATTTTCTTAATCAATATTTTAATTGATTATAAATATTTGTAGCCTTGTAGTAAATTAGATTTTTTAAAATACAACTTTTTATATATATATATATAAACTTGATGAGTAGTATTTCGAGTCAAAACAAACCGAACACGAACAAACACATCTTAATTCGTGTTCTGTTCGATAAATTTTCGA
>NW_018164547.1:763097-765271 GCF_001263595.1 Phalaenopsis equestris | reverse complement strand
ATACTTGATGAGTAGTATTTCGAGCCAAAACAAACCGAACACGAACAAACACATCTTAATTCGTGTTCGGCTCGTTAACTTATCGAACGAAATTAACGAGCCGAACACGAGCTGTTTATGAACAACGAGCCGTTTTGACAGCCCTATTGGTGGTATGTATGTACACGCCCCTAAAATTTGTTTACTTGCTAGTAATGATATATTTATTCTCTTATTCTTTTAGTAGTAAACTATCAAAAATATTAAAGAATAAGGAAAGTAAATATGTATGTCCGAATTCTTCTAAATCGAGCCTAAGTCAAAAGTCCGCACCTGAAGCATGACTCAAGTCCACACTTTCAAGTGAAAATTTTGGAGCTTACTCAGCTAAGCCAAATTGGAAAGCTAGCCGGGCTGACAAATTCGGTTGATTGATTGGACAAGCCACTTCAGCCAGTTAGCTTAGCGATTTAGCCAAACAAAACATTGAATGGACGAGCAGTTCGGCTACACGTCCAGCTATATCAAATAATTAAGATTATGTATTTCTTTTTTTCAATTTTTTTTTTCTCTCTAGTGATTTAAGTAGCATAGCCTACGCCAAATCAAACATAGAAATATGGGAGGCTATCTCAGGGTACAAGGGACAGTCACAGAAGCTTGTTGTAGCCAATACATCTCTAATAAAATTCTCATAGCTTTTCTCCTCCATTTCCAGGTCTCTCTCTCTCTCTCTTCTTCTTCTGCACTTGCCTAAGTTGTGCGTATCCATGGACAATCTGGGATCCAATAATTTCCACTAGATTAAAGATAAAATAAAATGTGTGCGCGCACAAGTTGGATTTATAGTTGATTTGCTTTACTTACCACAGAGCAAATGGAGCAGGAGCTTTAGTTGACAACGAAACCGAAGTTGATACAAATCTGGAAGGAAATAATACAAATTCGGGAGGGGTTAATGCATGTCTGGAAGGGTGATAACTTAATTCCATAATCCATACAATCACAAAGGAGTTTCAGAAATTAATTACTTAGATTTTGTGCTTAATTTTGTTATGTTTATTGCTTTCTTAATTTTAATTCCTAATTATTGCTTACTCAATTGGATGGGAAAATAATGTTTATTGCTTTTGTAATTTAATTTCCTAACTATTGTTTTCTCAGTTGGGATGAGAAGATAGTAATGTGATTGACTATTTAATGGAGTAATGAGAAAAAAAGAGGTAACTTTTCTTAATATGATATTGATGTCTTTCCATCAAGTTCAATAGCTCATTGATCTTAAGAGATGTTAATATCTTCATTTCCGAACTCTTGCTTACCGACATGTAATCTGAATTAGTTATAGCAAAAAGGAAGATTTACATACATACCACACAATTTTTATGTATTTACATATTGAAAGCTTAAATTTTCATTTTTACATATATACCACATTACCTCTGCATGAAAAGAAGTGTTTCACTTTTTAAATGTTAAAATGATGGGTTTTTCATGTGATGAAATACTTGGTTGGTTTAAATGTCAGGAAGAGAAGTTTAGGTGTTAGATATGTAAATACATAGCAATTGGGCTGTATGTATGTAAATGTCCCTTTTTATATAAATACCACTTTGCCCATGCATTCAAAGATATATTTCACTTTCTTAAAGTTAAAATAGTGGTATTTTTCATTTGATATGAAAGATTTGGGTGGTATAAATCTAAAAACTAGTATGTAGGCGTTAGATCTATAAATACATAGAAATTGGATGGTATTTATGTAAATGCTCCAGAGAAAAATATAGAAATAATTTAATTGAACTCCTGAATAAAAAGTTTTAATTCGACAAACATAGAACTTTGATTATACTTATTTGTTATTTGAATTTTGAGCCTATCCTCAGATGGGCATCATCTCAACAAACTTGCTAAGAGACTAAATTTTATTGTATTTACTAGTCGCAAAAAAATCAATGTGGCAACTCATTCATTACAGCTGAGGTTTTGCACAAGATATACAACTAGGGCTGTCAGAACGGCTTGTTGTTCGTGAACAGCTCGTGTTCGGCTCGTTAAGAAGCTCGTGTTCGGCTCGTTAATTTCTTTCGATAAGTAAACGAGCCGAACTCGAACTAAGATGTTTTTGTTCATGTTCGGCTCATTTTGACTCGAAATACTACTCATCATACACACACACACACACACACACACAA
>NW_018164547.1:726000-762763 GCF_001263595.1 Phalaenopsis equestris | reverse complement strand
TCGGCTCGTTTACACCCCTATATACAACATCACATACAATTGTATACAACACTGTTGTGCAAAGAGTTCATATGCATGTGGATTCCGTACCTAATATTTTCTCCATTCACAGATTGCATCTCACTGAATTCTCGTAAGACTTTTTTGCTTTTTTTTTTAATGTATTTTTCAAGTATTATATATATATATATTAAACACAATTTAATTTATTTTTAGAAATACCCAAAGCAACAATGAATTACTTTTTTTAAAAAAACTAACATTAAATTTTTTTATTTGAAATTAAAATATAAATAAAATAAAATAAAATAAACAAAAATAAAAAAAAAATAATAGTGATCCCGAATGATCCTTAGCAAGTTTTGATGCTTCAAAATAAATTTGTAGCAAACTTCTTAATGTTATGACTAAAGTTCCTAATCATATGCTACAGCTAGAAAATTTTCTGGAGCTTTCCGGCTTGTCTATCAATATTATAAAAGCCATTTAGCACTATTTCATGCTGTTTTACACCTTTACCTCTGCAAGTCTGCACCTCAGTTCCTTAATGTTTAGGCATTGTTTTCCTCCAGAACAACAAAAGGTTGTGTTTGCTCCTCTAAATTTCTGCAAATAACAATAAGATATCTTCAGATAGTTGAAGTTGCATCATTGTAACATTGTATGTGATTTAGAAAAATCTTCATTTCCTTTTTTGTGGTTAGATCAATCTTGACAATTGAATTTGGTACAATGATATATTCAAGAATGTTGTGATAGAGATGGTTGTTTATTGCTTGTAAATTCATATTTGCATTGGACTATAGGTACTTGAGTGATAGAAAATCATATTTATATCATATTTATGAATTTAGAATGTTATGTATTTAAATAGCATTTTTAGGATGTTAGATAAATAAATTGTAATATATTTTGAGTAGTATTATGTATGTAAATTTGCCATAGAAGAATCATGACTATTAGTAGGTTCCAAAGAGAAATTGAATCTTTAATACTACAATGAATAAGTTTTCGTATTATCTTTATGATTTCTCGCTCAAATTGATAGAGAAACTTTTTATATGGGCTTCATTGGCATAAAAAGATAGATTGGCAATCATCTTTATGTAATACATCATTACAAGATGTTATAGCAAACTTAAAAATAATGGGTAAGTGCGTTTGAAATAAAACTGATGTGATGGTAACAGTAGATTTTAAAAATATTTAAAACATCTAAAAGATATTTAGAATATTTTTAAAATTAAATTTATTTACTAGTAAAAATAAAAGTAAAAAAGAAGAAAAAATTATAATTAGAAACTATATTGAGAAACAAAAGTAATAAAATTGAATAAAGAACAAAAAGATAAATTTGATCCCAAATATACTCTAAATATTTATTGATCAACACTTTGAAAAATCTATTGGGCACCACTACATTAGGATTATATTTGGCTTGAATGACCAAAACAACAATTCTAAAAGGGTGTCAATGGTGAGAGATTGTGGTCTAAAGTGTCACCTAACTTGCTGGCTTCATATCTTACTATTAAACAACTCAAAATTAGCTCTCATGGCATTGATTCAATTTAGTTCCACACATATCATAACATTATATAATGTGCATGAAAAACGAAGATGTGGAAACAACTCATTTCTTTTCATAGATTGCAAATATTTAGGGGGGTGAATTATTGCAAAAATATTGCAAATTATTATTATTATTTTTTTAAATGGAAGTATGTTTTATCTTTTTGCATCTTTGTCTTAATCTTGCTGATTAAAAATACAAAAATTTATGAATTTGCTCAAATAGATTAATAATCAAAAGAAAATATCCACACATGAATTTGGGACATGATGATATTGCCTCTCATACGCTTATCTTACTACATTTTATATTTGTAGGTATGGTTGTACTCAAGCTGAGTGAGTTGAGTATGCCATGAATTGAACTAAGTTTCATTGAATCATTAGTTTTCCAAGTTTAATTTAAGCGTGACTCGAGCTTTCACATATGTGCTAAGACTCAGCTTGCTTAAGTCTTTTAATATTCATCCTTGATATGTACTTTTGCTTATTTATATTAATTGAACAAGCTAAGAATTAAAATTAGTACATGTTTTTTAATATAAAATTTAAAAATTGATTTGCACTTAATTTTTCATATAAAATAAAAAATAAGCAAAAAATTGAATGAATACATGATTTTGTATATATAGTTATTAACAAAAGATTTTATAATATAAATAAATAAGCAATTGAATAAATTTTAAATTAATATCTATCTAGTTTGTACAAAATAAATAAAATAATATATAAGTTGTAAGTAAGCTTTTTTTACTAAAAAGCAATAAAAACTTTAAATAATTATTAAAAATTAATTCAATGAAATAAATAAATGACTAAGAAAAATTGCATTAGATTTATATGCATATTGATAATGAATTATAATATATTATTATTCAATATTGAATTAAATAACTTCATGTTAATCTAATTTTATTGAAATAATATATTGTATAAATATATAACATTTAATGAGTTACTTGTTGAACAACAAATGAGTTAGTTCGCGAACATTAATAAATCTGGTAGACAATATTAAAATTTAGTTATTTTAAATTTCAAGTTTTCAAAATATGTTCAAATTTGCTTGTTTACTAATTGAACAAACATGATAGACTATTAATCGAGTGGAGTTAGAGTTGTCATCAAGTGCATTGGTTCATGAACAACCTTATTCATAGGGGAGGAAATAACATGAATCCTATTAAAGTTAGTACAACCCATAAATGATGTAGTTTTAAAGTTTTAAAATTATAAAATTGTAAAATAAATATTTTAAAAATCAACATTTATAATTTAATTATAAGCACAAGATAGCTATAAAACTCATCACACTATGAAAATAAGGCAAACAAATGCCATTTTTTTCAGATGCACAGGAACATACTAACCTTTCCTCAAACCTTAGAGATATTGTCCATCTAAGAAAAAATGGGTTCAATGATCGTAAGACCCATTATAATAGCAAAAGCCACATTTACATTTTAACTATGCATATGGCTAAGTGTTACATAACACTATGTGGTTAACATGACTTAATTTTGGTGGTAATGGATCATCAAGTCATATCAAAGAGAACTAGGGAAAAAAAAAAAAAAAACTCGATGGTGAGTCTGCACGTGACAATCATCAGAACACTAGACCTCAAGCATGAATACATTCCCAAGATGACAGTAAAAGTTTGGGAGTTATCATTAACAATATTTTCTTCCATATATATTTTTTATTTTATTTTTCTTTGTTAGTTTCCTTAAATATGTATTTCAATATGGACATTACATGATATACATATAAAAAGAATAAAAGTAATGCTTTGATTATTGTCACAAGAGTGAGAGTGCTATCATGCAAGAATGTTAACCATGCAAAAAGGGCTATTTTTTTTAAACTATCATTCATGCAAAATAACTTAAATCAATTTTCATGCACATAATTACGACAACACATAAATTTAATTTGTCAACCCAACCCAGATTGTCATTCAAACAAACCCTGGGTTGGTTGCATTACATCCACCAAAGAAAAATCATTAACTAAAGCTAACAAGATACCCATATAAGAAGAAGAATTTTCATAGATCACAACCACTACCTTTGCTTGGGCTCCCACGAATAATAACTTAAAGGCCACCTAAGAAACTTGATTATAAAAATCATTATACTTTGATGAGGTAGTTCAATTTTTTTCACTTGATATGATAAGAAATTATAATGTCATCTCTAGATATACAAATATTTATTTGGAATAACCATGGTCATAACCATGGTCAATGCCATGTTGAAATTATCCTCCTTTTAACTAAAACTTTGAAATAATTTAATTAATTTCTAGTATGCTTATTTAATGTTGAATTTACTAAATATTTTTTTATTAACTTATAATTTTTATAAAAATTGATCTTATTAACTTCAACCAAAAAAACTATTATTCTATGTGGTTCAAACAATAGCCAATGAGTTCATAGCAAAACTCAATTAATACTTCATAAACTACTAGATTTCAAGATTATACCCCACATTAACATGTGGGTTTTCCATTTTTTATCCTACAAGCTATCTTCACTGATACATAATTTCAACTACATCCCATTTGGCATTGAAGTGAATGAAAAGGAAATAGAAAATTTCATTTTTTTTTTTTTTTTTTTTTTTTTTTTTTTCCTCTCGCTGCATTAAAACAAGTTTTATTTCTGTGAGGATGATGTTATTAGGGGTGTAAATGATCCGTGGCTCGTTTATATTTCGAGCTCAAAAAGTGTGTTCGTATTTGGCTCGTTTACTTATCGAGCCGAACACAAACCGCTTACGAACAAAGAGTTTTCACAAACAAAGATTCATTCCAACAACTCTAATCACGTAGCCATAAGATGTTAAGGACTGTGGCAAGATTCAAAACATCATTTGAATCTAATTTAATAATTTTTATCCTATTTTTTTTAATTAATACATTTAATTGATTATAAATCTTTGTAGCATTGTAGTAAATTAGTTTCTTTTTTTTTTAAATACTACTCAGCAAAGATATATATATATTTGATTAGTAGTACTCGAGCCAAAACGAGCCGAACACTAACGAACAAATATTTGTTCATGTTGTTCGTGTTCGGCTCGGTAACTTAGCGAACCAGCCGACGAGCTGTTTATATTGCTTTTCCTTTTCTTGTCTCAATTTCGCAACTTGATTTACTAATCCAATAACATACACGAATATGAACAAGGTTGGATTCCTCCAAGTGAACGTAAATAAATGTTTAATAGAAATAACAGTAATTATAATATCATGTCCTTATAAATATGATGGCTTAAAAATAAAATAAAATATAATAACTTAAAACTTAGTCCCCTTAGGCCGATTAATGAACCGGATACATCAAAAAACATGACAAAATAATACTGGTCTAGAAACATGCTTGTTTACGTCAATGTCTTATCAAGCCAAACAAATTCTAGCGAATCAGGATGGAAAAAAAAAATCAAAACTTCTCTTAATTAGTTATAGTTATTCTGTTAAATAATATTTTTATAAATTCCCTTCCCCGTTATCCTTTACTTTCAAAAATTGTATTTTTCTCGGCCAAAAATATTTATTTAATAATGTGTTGTAGTGTTTGGTTATTTTTAAAAATATTGAAAAGTATTTTTAGATGTTTTGAATATTTTTTTAAAAAAATAAAAAAAAATTATGTTAAAAAACAAAAAAATAAAATAAAAAGATAAATTGATCTCATACAGACTCTTTGTTATAACTTGATATTTAATCGACCCAGCAAATAATAAAATTAAAAAAAAAGAAAGAATACGACAAGTTTTAAGTGAAAACCCCAGGATGGGAAAAACTGTGGGCATATGAGAAGAACTCAGTATATTAAATAAGAGAATACAAATGGAGAGTATTTTACACAATACGAAAGAAAGAGATTTATAATTTTAAGAGGATCCCTTTAAATAAAATAATTAAAACATAGCCAATAAAATAATGACACACGAATTAGAATCTAAAAATTATTATAAACTTGATCGAATTGTTGAAATCTTCAATATGTGTGGTCACAGTTTTCTTCTGAAGCCTCAATCCGTATGATCATAATTTCCTTGTGAGACGATGAACGAGACTCACAAAATTCGAGTCACAAACATAACGATCTCTACCTTGAAGCGAATTTCGAAAAAAAAGTTGGAAGAAACTTTCTCCAGCTCTTCCACAAAGCTCTAATGATCAGGAATGAATACTAACCAAGTCTAAAAAATGCTCAAACTTGGCTATTAGAAGTATTCTAGTCATTTTATCCACAGAATTATCATGGGGACCGACCTTTCTCACAACAATATCACCATAAGAGATAAGTTCATAAATAAAGTGATAACGAACAACCATTACGTTGAGTTCTTTCATAAAACATTTGATCTTTGCAGAGATAAATAACACTATAATTATCACAAATTAGTGTGGTTACTTTCAAATCTTCACTAAGCTCTTCAAATAGATCTTGTAGCCAAAGCGCTTCTTCGCAAACTCCAGTAATTGACATGTACTCAACTTCAATTGTAGATGGTGTCATTATTGTATGTAAAGTAAACTTATAGCTAATCACACAACCACCAATAGTAAACATGTACCCTGTAAGTGGTCTCCTTCAATCAAGATCTAAAAAAAAAATCTAAATCAACATAGCCAATGACTTGATATGTAGTCCTCCAAAATTTTAATTAAACATCTTTTGTTTCAAATAGATAGTTGAGAATTCATTAAATTATTTTCCAATATTCTTTACTTGGATTACTCATATATCTAGTAATTATACTGCCTACATATGATAAATCTGGACAAGAACATACAATATCATACAAAAGAGATCCTTCAACATTGGAATATAAAGCTCAAGACATATATTCAATCACATCATTAAATTGAGAACATAAAGTTGATAAAGGTCTGAAATGCAACTAATGGAGTACTGACAGGCTTGGCATTCTGTAAATTAAGAATATGCAAAACTTTTTCAATGTACCCTTTTTTACTCAGAAATAATTTACTTGCATTTCTATCTCTTTGAATCTTCATACTAAGTATTTTCTTTGCAACTTCCAAATCTTTTATCCTGAACTTACAGCTAAGTTGAGCTTTTAACATTTTGATATTTTTTTTCTTAGTGGTTATCAACATATTATCAGCATATAAGAGCAAGTAGAAGCAGATAAATGATCCTTTATGATTTATCTTGATGAAAACACAATTATCATAACTATTTCTCTTAAACTCATGAGCATGAATGAGTCAAATTTCTTATACTACCGTCTAAAAGATTGTTTCAAATTGTAAAGAGATTTCTTCAACAAACAAACATAGTCTTCTTTTTCTGTAACTATGAAACTCTCAAAATGATGTATATAGATCTCTTCTTCAAGCTCTCAATGCAAAAAATGCAGTCTTTAAATCTAACTGTTAAAGCTCACTATCATGGTTAGCCACAACACTAAGTAAAACTTGAACTAAGCTATGTTTGACTACCGGAGAGAATAAATTTGTAAAGTCTTCACATGGAATTTCACTGAATCCCTTTGTAGCAAGCCTAATCTTATATTAGGTATCTTCAAATCCAGGTTTATCATCTTTCTTCTTAAACACCCATGTTCAACAAAGGTAATTTTACCAAATCCCATGCTCCACCTTTTTATAGGGATTGAATCTCCTTTTGCATAACGAACATTCACTTATTAGAGTTAATTGAATTCATAGCTTTTTTATAGCTAGAAAATTTTTCATCGCACTCGACAACTTCAACTACATTTAGAACATAAGCAGTCAAATTAGATTCACCATACTTCTAAGGCGGCTTAGTTTCTTTTCTTGTTTTATTCTTGGAAGTAGAATATTGCAATGGTTGTTTTTGTGATGGTAGAAAAACAGTCTCATGATGATTATCTGAATTTGAATAAAAAATTATGCCTCAGGAAATACATGTACCAATCTAAAGCTCCACTTGTCTAGTAGAAATTTTCTTCTGATCAACATTTTTAGATTCTGTAGTGTATGTGATATGTAATATGGGAAACTCACTATGCAAGAGTATATGTTGTATATAATATATCTATTAACAAACATTTTCTTAGTTTCTCAGCACCATAACTTATAACCCCTAACTTCAGTTTTATAATAAAAAAATACACAATTTATAGATCTAGGTTATAATTACCATTATTAATACAAGCATATGTGGGATAACAGAAAAATCTTAAATTAGAGTAATCTGAAACTTTACACGATCAAATCTCTTATAGAGTTTTCTTGTTAATGTAAATGGAGGGAGAGTGATTCACCAAGTGACATACCGCAGAGGGAACTTCAACCTAAAATGTCTTAAGTAGCTTAACAATGGATATTATGCAATGAACCTTCTCAATTATATTCATGTTCATTCACTTTGCCACATCATTTTCCTGAGATGTGTGTCGGACTGTTAAGTCCCTCATAGTTCATTCTGATTTGAAGAAAGTATTAAATTCTCATGAATGAAACTCCAAACCATTATTAATGTAGATAAAATTGTTTGTTTTTCATTATGCATCTCGATTATGATCTTTCATTTTTTATATATAGTAAAAACATCGTTCCTCGACTTCAAGAAAAACACAAATATTTCTGGAGCAATCATCGATGAACATTAGCATATCTGATGCATCATTCAGATGTTACTATAGATGGTCCCTAAATGGCAAAATGTATATAATCTAACTTTCTATTAATATTGTGAAAGCTAGAATTGAACTTAACTCTTTTTTGTTTTCTAAATACATAATGTTCACAAAAATTCAATTTAGTAATGTTTTAACCAGTTAGAAGTTCACTTCTGTTCAATTCAATCATCCCATTCTCACTCATATGCCCAAGCCTCAGAAGTCAAAGTCAAGTTGCTTCATCTACTGACATGAAAGAAGTAGCAATTGTTACATCACCTACCATAGTAGAGCCTTTCAAGACATATAGTCCAACAGCCTTCTTCTGTCCCGTCACCATAATAAGAGATTCCTTGCCCTGCTTTAAAACTCCAACTTCACCAAAGTACTTGTACCCTTTAGCAAAGTACTTAAAGAATTTAGATTTTCATTCAGATCTGAGTCATATTTCACATCTCCACATGCTCTAATGGATTCATAAAAAATATTGATTCTAGTAGTTCTAACACCGATTATCGTTATTACCCATTACCACGATGCCCTTTGACGTAATTTCATATGTTGAAAACCAATCCCGATTGGGACACATATGAAAAGTGCAAGCTAAATCAAGAACCCAAATATCACAAGGTTCCCCGTCGGAGACAACTAGGAGTCACCATGATTATTAGCTTCTTCAACAACAAGGGCTTCACCAGAAAGATATGTCGTTTTTCTTTCTAAATTATATTTACTTTCTTATTTTTATTATGTAATTTTTAACATTCAGATTTTATATACCCATTTTTCTTTTAAAAATCACAGATCTTATCCTTTCTTCTAGATTTTGATATGCTCTTTATATAAGCATAAAAACTTCTTTCATGAGTTTTACCTCAAACGATAAGGTCTTCTCTTTGAGCAACGAGTTCATCCACAAGTTGCTTTATATTCTCTTTAGAAAATAAAACATCATATACTTCATATAGAGAAAAAGTCCTCGCCCATAAAAGAAGGCATCTCTAAACATTGTATATGATGAAGGCACTGGACACGAAATGATTAATACCAAATCTTCTTCATTATACTTAACTTGTACGACTTCCAAATTAGAGAAGATTTTCTTAAAGATAGTTGAGTGATCTATAACAGATGCACATTTTGTCATTCTATGAGAGTGCAAATGTTATTTCAAATACAATTTCATGGTGAAACTTTTAGTCATGCAGAATTGTTCTAATTTGAGCCACAAACCAACATTAGTCTTCTCCATCAAAGCATCATGTGAAATCTGATTTGATGTATGGAGATGAATTTTAGAAAGATTCATTTGATCTTTACTATTCTCCCCTATCTTCCATGATAAGGGCATTTTTTTGAACCCAAGTAGCATATCGTCTAAATGCATCATATGCGCTAAGACTGCATGCATTTTAACCTCCCAAAGAGAAAATCTGGTGTTGTGGTCTAAAAGAGGGATGTCATACTATATTATTGACATCAACAACATTGGCTCTGATACAACTTGTTAGAACTTAATATTTAATCGATAGCAACAAATAATAAAATAAGCAAAAGAAAGAATACACAAAATTTACGCGAAAACTCAAGATGGGAAAAACAAGGCCAGAGAAAGAGAATTCACTATATCAAATAATAGAATACAAGTGGAATGATTTGCACAAAACAGAAGTGAGACATCTATCTTTAAAGGAAATAATTAGAAGAAATCCAATAAAATCATAGCACACAACTTGTAATATAAAATCTATTATAAGATTGTTTTAAAGGTCAAAACCTTCAAATGATAAGCGGGACTCACAAAATTCACGTCACAAATTTAGCATTTTTAATGTGTTTCTTTTTTTTTTTTTTTTGGTCGTTTAGATTTGTGGTGACCATCACACAAGCAAGAATAATAATACAAATTGCAGAGTCCTCTCATAGATGTTTACAAAATCAAGCTGAATATAACATGGCTGTTTAATCTGTTTTTTCCCCTAAACACCAATACATTATCTCATTGAAAATATACTTGGGCTATGGATGAGATAAATAATATGAGAAAAAAAATCCCAAATGTCTAGACCAATGTCTAAGTACTCATAAATCATCATCAACGATTAAGCTACCAGAATCTCATTTTTCTTTCCTTCCATCCAAGTAAACCAAAGAGTACGTATACTGAGGCCAACAAAATCTTCAAATACCCCCTATAGAATTTAGTAAATGACAACGTACACTGAGGCCAACAAAATCTACAAATACCCACTATAGGATTTAGTAAATGACAGGTGAAAAGGAATATAAATATTGGGAGTATCTCGATATATAAATATATTGAGTAGTTATAACATACATATCAAGAACAAAGGTCTTAAAAATCATCCTTCTAAATCATATAAAAATATAAATATACAGTTTCACAACCTTTAACTTGCCCCGCAAATTTGAATGAAATCAAATCAGGAATAAAAAAGTTTAAAGACCTTTATTGCTCCTTACCAGCCTTGATTGGTATAGCTGGAAGAATTCAAATATTAACAGCAACAATGGAAGAATTACCAAATATGTGAATTAATCTAAGATTGTGAATTTGTGATACTATGGTCAATCTTATAAGATAATTACACAGATGGCATGGGCTTGTTCTTCAGGAAATGCCTAAAAAGTATGAGAGCTTGGCGGGGTTTGTGGAGGGGGACCTCATGACCGGCGCCGCGGATGGTCACAAAGCTCAGGCCTTTGTAGACTTGGCTCCATCCACCAACCTAACAAAGATAACGTAAACAAATAGAGAGATCAGAAAATAATTCATGAATTAAACATTGCAATGGCTCAGAGCAGCTAAAGTTCTAGACTTACATTTCCATTATCATACCAAGGATACCAGTCAGTGAGTGTTGTCAAGTTCAGAGCATTGATTGAATATCTAGTTGCTGTCAATGGTACTACTGAATCAGTGTCCCCACTGTAGCAATAAGTGCTGAAGTTAGAGGCCATATGGAAGATTACAAATGCAATAAAGCATGTAAACTATTAAAACAAGTAGAAGATTTCTGCTATAGACCTCAACTCAGTCAATTTGTAATAAGAATGCTGCATGGTTACCATGCAGTTTATGTGGAAATCTTAAATTTTCATACAAACAACATTATATATATATATATATATATATATATATAGAGAGAGAGAGAGAGAGAGAGAGTTAAAGAATATAAATGTTAGATATGTTCTAAATAGTTTTGGTTATTTAAACCTAACTAGCACATAATGGTTCGTTTAGTGGTGTTATTGATATATATATATATATAGACACACACACACACATATGTGTGTGCCTTAGCCTGGCTCATTGGTTGCGATCTTTGGTGTAAGTCTCTCGGGTCAAGGATTCGATCTCTGCTTAGGATTGAATTGCACACTTTCTGAAAGGAGTCCACCCCTCGGTTAGACTATGGGGTTGATCGACGATCAACCTTTTTAAAATATAAAAATAAATAAATAAATAAATAAATAAATATATATATATATATATATATATATATACACGCACGTGTGCCGCTCGCCATAACTCATTGATAGTGCAGCTTAGCGTAAGTCAGGTTTGATTCCGCCTGAGAGCACCTGTCTTGCAGCCGGGATCGAGTGGTTAGGCACAAAAGGGTGGTTAGGGGCTTGTATCATAGCCTCCGATATATATATATATATATATATAGGTATATATATATATATATAAAAGAATGTCCTAAGGCTATTATACGAGCCCCGACCATCCCGATGTGTCTAACAATTCAAGTATCACACCCTCCGTCGAGAAGAATCGAACCCCAGACCAGAGGAGATTTAAAACTGACAAGCAGATGCCCGACCAAATGATCAAAGTATGCGACACATATACACACACACACACACACACAGAGATATATATGCATAAATGCATGCATGTATATTAGACTAAGAAATTGGTTTAAGAGACAAAATCACATCTAGCACTAGTATGAAATAAAAGCGTCTTTAGTTTCATCAATAGTATTTGTCACCAAAAGTTATTGTAATTATAAAAATTATTAATAAATTACATTAATGCTCTTTGAAGGAGGGGGTACCAATCATTGATATTTTTAATTATTTGATATTTTTAAAATAATTATAATTAAACAAATTTAATCGTGTTGGTTATGTTTATATAACCATAATTATTTGATGCATGTCTAACACTTTTATTCTTGAATTTTGGCCCATGACATCCTAAAAAATGTAATTCCAAAAATACCCCCTCTTTTTAATACCCCGAACTTCAATTTCATATTTTTTTTTAACGGTGGTACTAGTTCAACCTTTTTTCCAATAGTTTGAGACTAATTTGACACTTTTTAAAATCGGGGACTAAAATGGTTGGGGAGTATTTTGGCACCTCTCTCTCTTCGGGTAGCCCGCCGCTTCCCTCTCGGGTAGCCCGCCGCTTCCCTTTTATACATTTCTCCCATATCCTCTCCCATTCACCCTGTCTGAAATTGGATTCTAACCAAGAGAAGCAAATTAATGGTGGTAGAGATGAATAGTTTCCCCTTCTCGGCAACCCCAATTGGATTTAACCAACGCAAGCAATTTATAGATGGTAGAAATAAATAATTCCTTGCATTTGGATTTAACCAACAAACCTAGGGGCTAACATCTCGTATCAAAACCAAAAACTATAAATCAAATTGGGGGCTTTAGCTTGTCACTCTAAAGTCCTCAAATTCTATACCCTTGAAAAGTTTATTTCCCTATTTATTTGCACTCAACCACATGAACTACATTCCATGAACATGAAATTAATATGTGATTCTAACCATTTATTGACTGAGACAATACCATCTCAGATCTGACATGTTCTCACAACAGTTTCTAACATCTTAATTGACCAAATAAAGAAGTAGATGAAGTACGAGGTTTTAAATCATCACAACTTCTTTCAACATTGAAGTATAATACTTATCACAACTTCCTTCAAATACTTAATCACTTATCATTTTAAGGAAAAAGATAAAGAAAACTACTCAGAATCCATGGAGAAAACACAACCACACATGAGTTTAAAAGTAGAAATCATGCGCACAAACAAGAATCTAGATTAATAATTCAAATTGGAATAATTCCTCATGCTTTACTCCGTGAAGATTTCAAGTTTTCATGAACTAATATCATATTTCCATTGCACCAAATCTCTTTATGATAACTCAGAAACAACACAACAAAACTTTTGGAGGGCTACAAGCAGGACAATGTGGCATTTCTCACGACTCTAATACTATTAAATTAAATTTTAGGCTTCCATGTTTATCAAAGAAGCCCAGGTAGATCTAAAAAGAGTACAATAGTTCTTATCTTCATTAAAGAAAAACAAAATTCTGTCTATGAAGGCAAACTTCAGTCATCCAATCATATCGCGACACTAAAAAAAAAGGCATGTCCCTCAGTTCCATTGATTTAAAAATCCAACCAGTATTAAAATATTTAGTTGGTTTGTATTTCTTAATGATGATTAGTTAGTTTTCAACAATGTATGATACTCACTTGCAAAATTAATAATTACTGCATATCACAGCATAGAATCTATACAAATCTCCATCATCCATACCAATTTAAGTTATGGAAAATGTGTTTGACAACCTTGATGAAAAGTGAGCATTCATACCTGAAAACCCAAATCCGCAGGCCAGCTGCAAGGAGCTCTCTGTATATAGGCAGCATGGATCTTGGTGAATCAGCCCAATACTGCCCCACTATATCACTATCATAGCATACAAATAAAATAAAAGAAATTGTATTAAGGTCAAATTACAACAGAAATTTCAAATTACTGAAGTCTTGAACATCAAACCTGCAGTCTTCCCAAGGATAATTCAACCCAGTGACATTGGCATGGAGTGCTCTCTGCACTTCAGGGTGGTTGTAATACACCTGAGCGTATCTATCTGTACAAGGATCATAAGCCCTCGACATCCAAGGCTGAAATCAAGAAAAAAAAATGCAAACAAAATATACAGATTCATTCTTCTAAAGAGATGAAATTGTATCCACATTGTTGTTTTTTTTTTTCAAAGATTTGAATGTTTCATCACGAAACAGTTAAAGTTTAGATTTTATTTGCTGGGAAGTGAGAACTAACATAGCGGCCTCGTGATTTTTGTCTGAGAGATGAAGTGGAGATGTTACAACTAGGAGTGTATATGCTGTATGGATCAATGTTTCCCATTTCATCTTCAGCAGCATCTTGTAGCTTTAAGCAGTCTGAGGATGGATGCTGTGATGATTGTGTTATGCAAGCAACCTTCAGGCCATTATAGGTCGCATCTGATATCAGCCCATGAGTCCACCAATACTCAAAAGTTCCAAGAAAATCATTATAATCATCAGTGACAGCATTGCCCACCTAAGATAATGATAACTAATAAAGGACTTGGAAAAATTACAGTTCATGTTGCAATCAAGCAGCAAAGTTAAGAAACACTGTTTAAATTGAAAAATACCATGAAACCCTTAAAATTAATGCTAGGCCTCTGAACTCCTTTGTTCTTTCTGTAGACAATTTGAGAAAGTTGAGGAACATAGTGACCTGAGAAAGATAAGAAAAGCGATGAAGAGACTAGGCACAATTCATGGATTGTTTAAAAGTAGACAGGAGAAGAAAAAGACTGAAGCCTTTTCAACTCACCTGCATAGCTTTCCCCTGCTATATAAAAATCCCTGAACTTGTATTGGGGGAATCTTTCGAACCAACTCACAAGGAAAGTATAAGAATCCTCCGCTGCATCAAAGGAAGAACTTTTAGAAAGGAGGGAAATGGATTCCAGAATATTCTCAAATGGCAAAATTTCAAGGCCGAATTTGAAACACAAACAACCTGTCCGCTGGTCTCCAGCCGTGTAGAGATCCGAGGTTCTATTGGAATAGGAGAAGCCTACCCCCGCCGGTGACTCCAGAAACAGAATGTTAGCCACTGCCATCAGCAATAAAATTTAATAAAGATGAAATTTTTAAGACAAAGCAAATCGATTCAAGTCAAATCTGAGCAGATCTCTTCTCTAAGACAAACCATTGTTCCACGCATAGGGGTTAAGGAACAGAGTCCTGCCATCGGGGTGGATGTGGAAAGGACCCAGCTCCTCGGACGCGCCATACGCGATGGAAGAACAGCCCGGACCGCCGTTCAGCCACAGAACGAGCGGGGCAGGCTGTAATGCAACCGGAGCCTCAACAAACCAGTAGAAGAGCGCTCGGCCGGCGTTCGCGTTTACGGTTACATATCCCGAGTACTGGTTGAACTCCACAGTGGGCTGTCCGGGGAGACGATCGATCTGGTCAAGCTTCTGCTGTTGCGGCAAAGTGGTGGTTACTGCCGCCGCAGCTGCAGCCAATCCATGTACTGCGGCAAAAAGCGCCAATATAGTAGAGAAAGAGGAAGCAGTCATTGGCTCCTTTTGTCTTGGTGGTCAACTGAGGGAAGTGAGGGACGGAGAGGAGTTTATAGGCGTTGAATAGGAGAATAAAGATCTGATTTTTTCGATGTCATTACGGAATATTTATGGAATTATAGTTGGAAAATGAAAAGTCATCAAAATACATTAACATTTCCAAACCTCTTCGAAATTTGAGGTAATCATTGTTCAGTTATAACAGACGAGTAGATGCCGGAAGAGAATTAACTGCGGTGATTATGGCATGATCTTCTCTAAGACGGTTCTTTCTTCTTCGACGTAATTTATTAGAAAGGATGAAGAGTGGAACACGTGGGGGGAGAGAGAGAGAGATAGAGCACGGCATTGATTCTTTTGCACGTCGCCAGCCAATGAAAGGATGGAAGTAGAAGGAACAGAGAAAATGTGTTGGTGGTTGTTTTGGCCTTTGATCAAACACCTTCGAGGCGGACAGCGACAGTGATGGAAACTTGAGAGGTCGCATGCTGTGAGACGGAAATAGCAGGTTAGGAGGAACCACTAGAACCGCTGGGGTCCGCGCGGGAAAGCGCTACAAGCTATTTGATTTATACGTACATTTCACTCAAATTTTTAGTATCACATCAAAATAACTATTGTATTAATGAAACATAAATTTTCATGCATAGTTAGAGTGACATAGATGTAAAAAATTGAAGTCTAGGTGTTAGATGTGTCAATACTTAAAAATTTAGTTGTATGCATGCAAATATTCCTTTTAATTAATACATTTTTATTGAATCATTTGTTTAGTGTTGGCTTGTTATCATACATTGCTTATCATTTAACAATTTTGGTATATTTTTCAAAATCAATGTATTTGCATAGCTAGATTTTGACAGTTTCATATAGACTCCTAAATCATTTGAACTTTTGTTTTGATGAAATTGAACGAATATCACTTAAATGCCTTGATAATAAAAATCTATTTGGGCAAGGATATCTTGACATGAGTTAAATGAACATTAGTGCTAAGAGAATTATTATGAGAAACCAATGGTTAATCAACTTTGATATTATCAAAGATCTAAGATGCCTTTAAATATTAAACAAATTATAAGTTAAATTAAGATAGTCTGATAATGTCATGAATTTTAGATAAAAAGACTTAGATTCCCCTGCCCTCTGAAAATAATTATGAATAGATCGTTGATTTGCTATATGTTGTGGTAAGGGCGCACCGAGAGAGAATTCTGGTGGAGATATTTTAAAAACTCGAAAAAATTCTAATGCTCTACACATTAGCACCTGATGACGATTGATGAGTATCAAATGTCTGTAGTATTTTTATGTTATTTTTACCTTCATTTTGGTCATTTCTAGGCTTTTTCATGTTATTTGTGATTTTATATGCAGTGTACATGAGATTAGGCAACTTGGGGAGCAAAGAAGCTGAATTGAAGTGCCAAGGACTGAATCGGTGCCCAAGCACCTCGATTAAGAGCACCAAGATGTTAGGCACCAAAGACACCCATAACCAGAGGACCAGGTGTCTAGGGGCCCGTCCTAGGTGCCCAAGTGCCCAAATCAATAGGATCAAGATAATGGGAGCAAATCTTGGGTGCCCAACACCCGTATGCATGGGATTATGATTTTGACGTCTCAATTCACATTGTTTCTCAGATGAAAGCTTAAATTCATATAATAGAAAGAATTAGTAGTCTTTTTGGACTATCACGTGAATTCGAAAGTCTGAAAGAAAGAGAGGAAAGTTTTGTGAGGGTATGAGTGAGAAATTACATGTTACTCTGCAGTTTTTGTGGAGAAGGAAGTCAGATGGTAGCATTGTTGTACTCTATAGGATTCTCTCTTTTCAAAACTTTTATATTTCATTCTCTTTAATTAATGAAATAATATTTTTGTTTTCAAAGCATTAGTAGAACATATATCTATTTTTTCCCCTTGAATTTGCAGTAGAGGAATCTAGAGTTTAACATTATTATGTGATTGAATTAAACTTTCTGAATGGTGATATTTTAAATTGTTGCATCCCTTTGACTCTTAACTTGACCAGTTAATTTGTTAAAATATGTTGTAATCTAGTACTCTAAACGTATGCTATTGAAACAATTAGTTAATACAAAATTTTAGAAAAAAAAGGAATATTACTTCTATGTCAGTGTAATTGCGAAGGAAAATTCAGAATCATGGGAAAATACTTAAGATTTATTTAACTAAATTGAAATTTTACAAACCTCTATAGACTATAAAGAGGGGGCTAAGAAGGAAGATTATTGGTCTTTATCGCCTTTATCATGATCACTTAGTTAAACCAAGATTTCTAAAATTCAATCCAAGGTATAGCTTTTAACTTAATAGAAACCTCCACCATATTTACTAACATTTTTCTTTTAGCAAAGTTTAATATTAGTAACTTTGAAATTCACTCAACCTTTGACCTTTCAAGCAAGTTAAGCTAATAATTAGTAAACTAGAACTTTAACTTGAATGAAAAGTAAGCATGTCTCTCATGGGATCAATACAAGGACTCTAGTTCCATATATTACTTGATTGGCATGTATACTTACATGATTGATGACACTTCACAGAATTTGAGGCATCATAGCATACATTAGTTATCCATCAACAGCAATGCTTACCATCTATCAACATCAATGCATATAATTAGCTGCAAATTTAATAAAATAGAGGATAATGAATATAGAGTTCCATCGAGGTTCATTAAAGAGATAGAAAAATCACTATTACTACTAAAGAGTAAAATTAAATATTTGAATGAAGGTAAAATGATAAAGAATAAATAGAATTAAAATTTAATGTGGTTTAATGAAATTGACCTAAAATCATTGTGAAGAGAAACAACTTATAATGTGTTGAGGCATTATAATACTGAAGTGTGTTATGTTAAAAAAATGCACTTGTTCATCAAACACCTATTATGTGTCAAACTTATCATATGTGTGTGTCTAATTAAATAAAAAAAATTAACGGACACTCATGTTTTAAACATATAATATGAATAATAAATAATAACTTAAAATATATCATTTAAATAACGTAATTTAAACCTGAAATTCTCATTTATTTAAAAATATAATACTTAAATAAACTTTAATCTCCTTAACACTTGTTGTTAGCTATAAAAGTTTTAATGGCAGGGAAAAATGATGCCTTATTTTAATATAAATGTTCTATATACAAATAGATAAAAGTCATAATATATAGTAATATGTTTAAATGAAAAGTCAGGAAGGGGACAAAACATAGAACCTAGTCTAGTTAAAACAATCCATTATGTAATTGTAGTTATAAAGTTTCACTTTTCGCAATTGAAAAGACTATTATAAAAAATTAATATTTGTTTAACCTATTATAATTATAATTAGGGTTGTCAAATGATAACTTCAAGTAAGTAATCAATATAAACAAACCAGACACTCAATGCTCATGTTATTGCCCATTTTAGTCAAATATTCTCACAATTTTATAAAGATTTAAATGTGGCTTCCACCATATAGCACTTTGTCACATAGGCTTTAAGAGCTGACTGTTGCCGCCATGTCTCACTTTGTATCATCTATGGTTCAAGTGGTGGCTCCAATGGCATTTTATTTTATTTTGTTTTGTCTTAGCTTTTACTTCATTTATTGTGTTTCATTTTTTAGTTCCCCTTCTCATTTAATCTCTCTTACAAAGTCAGCATATTACCTTAGCCTAAAAAATAAAGGTGAGCATGAGGATGAAAAGAGTAAAATAAAGGAAAATAAAATGAATATGCTAAATAACTAACATAGTTTTTTCAAATTCTTTTAGGATGTTTTTTTTTATGAGATGAGTCGAGAATAGAGGCGGTGGATGAATTTTTTGGGTGCAAGTTTGAATATTCACCGTAAATATCAAAAAAATTCTATCTAAATGATCGCATGTGTCATTCATAGAATAATATACTACTCTATGGTATAAAAATATTATCTTAAAATAAATCTAATCATTCAAATCATAAAAACCTTCATGCTTTTGGGTCTGTGGACCCAGGGTTTTTCGTTATATTAAGCACGCGGGAGGGTGGGGGGTATGATAGGATTTATTTATTATGATATCTAGTATCCCTACGAACAAAAACTCTCATAGTTAATTATATCTTGAAACCGCTTCCAAGTGCACTCACACTCTGGGGGCTAATGCAAGTGCATGTGTCGTATCAGTAATATCGGATTTTTGAGTTCGGAATGTCGATCCTACAGGGACCGAGGCAATTAGTCTTAGAAAAATTTCTAGCATACTTGTTTTCTTGCTTGGCCATGAAACCTTACCCAAGCCACATGGGAGAAACCAAATCCATGTATATGTCACCATACCATTTTTGGCTAAAGAAGGCCACCCTTTCATGATCCCCTAAAAGAGCGTCTAACCATTTTATGCTTAGGATAGTGAGGACAAGTTTTCTTTTTATTAATTTGTACAAAGGAATTCCCTTGAAATCCCTAATTCTGTCATAGGATTCTCTGTTGTTGCAAAATCTTCCCCCTTTCCTTTAGAGATATGATACCTCCTTTAGCTTTAAGGATTTCTGAAACATCACACTTTTCCCTTTTTTGTTATTCATTCAAAAAATCCACGGAGTCGGTTTATACAGAATTTTTTTCTTTCTTATGTTAGAAGGTTCATATTCAAACAAAGATGAGAATGACTCGACTATCTTATATGAGATTTATTTCTCTTATACTACAGGGAGTGAATGAAGCACACTCCAACTCAGGAGAGGATAAGAGAGGTTTCAAGCAGATCAGATTCATTTTCTTTGGAGTTTTCATTTTAAACCAATTCCTTTTATTTTCTAACCCGTATAGACTTCGTATAAAACATTCTATCCTAATTTCTTCATTGGGTTTTAGGTAGTACAACAGTAATTTTGGAAGATCGACCGACCTTAAAAAACTGTCAGTATTTTAAGAATTTCACCCATTACTTTCTGATTTTTATGAGTTTGAAAAAGTTCTAAAGTTTTGTCATTTTCCATCTTGATATAAAAATGAATAACTTTAGGAGTAGTAGCAGTAGTAGTAGTAGTAGCAGTTAAGGTAGGGGCAACCTCAAAAAATTCTAAAGTTTTGTCATTTTCCATCTTGTTATAAAAATGAATAACTTTAGGAGTAGTAGCAATAGTAGTAGTAGTAGCAGTTAAGGTAGGGGCAACCTTAATGGCTCTCTTTTTTAGTGTTTAAGAGTCTACCTCATATTTGATGTTAAATTCCATCAGGGGTTTCATTTCATTGATAATTTTGGGGTAAATCATGAAAAACTTAAGACCATCTCATGTCATTTTAAAATTATCAATGAACTCCAAACTTATTGATGGACCCACCATTCAGATGAAACGGATCAAGGGCATGGTTTATTTCATTACCAAATGAGAATATCAGTTTAGGGATGACATTTTTGCTGTAATGGAAAATAGAATGATGTTAATGGTAAGTTAAATGTCAAATATTTAAATCTTAATAAAATTAAGATCAAATTTACTTTAAAAAATCATTCAATCAAAGAAAATTTGTGGGGCATGAATCTTCACTTGTTGAGTGGGGTCTAAATGAGAAGTTAAGGGACATGAAAGTTAAAGATGAGGGACCGAGAATTCAAGGATGTTTGGTGCACCTATTCAATGGTGTGATGAATGGGAAGTTTTACAAAAAGAAGGGTAATCTAAGTCTGTAAGAAGTACATATATACTACTGATGAATAATAATATAAATTAACAATGAAGATGAAAAGAAGAACTATTCCCCAGTGAAATTGCTAGAGCATCAGTTCTTTTTTTTAGTGTGTCCATCAAAAATCTCAAAAATAATTTATCTAAATGATCTGATGCATCATTTGAAGAATAATATACTATCCAAAAATAAATAAATATTATCTTGAAATGGATCTAGTTATCTAGATAATGAAAATCTTTAATAGTTATAGAACTAATTATTTAAATGATGAAAATCTTTAGCACCATAACAATGGCAAGTGTAGACTTTCTTAGCTAAAGGGGGCTTGATGTGCCTTTGACAGTAATCATGGGTTACTTTTTCCTAGGATGCTTACATAATTTCATAGGTTAAAGGTTATTCCTTTTATAGGTCCCAATCTTTAGTAGTAATTAGGAGTCCCTCGTAGTCTAACCTAAGCTTTTAGATTAAACTAGTCTAGGGTGTGTGTAATCTTAGGCTTTATTTCTAAGTTGGCTAATCTTAGCATTTTCAATTGATCTACCTAGATGGTGGTTCTTTTGATTTATTTCATTGTATTTTAGATTTATTTTGGTTTTGGTATTTAATTCAGATTTTTGTTCAATTCTTATGTTCTTCGGTTAATATGATAACCATAGTATTTTAGGTTGATTTTTTGCATTTGATGTTTTTGGTTTGAGTTTGTGTCCTCCATTCAATATTCTCCATAAGTTTGGTTTCCAATGTTAGCATGAAGTTTTGACATTGGGCTCATGTGACACTTCCAAGCTTATGCAATTTAAGGTTGAAGTGCGTATTAAAAATTTTTAAATTTCAAGTGATTTAAGGGTTTTAAAAGTTTTAAATGCTTTAGTTTTAAGAAATTTATTTTAGAATTTTAAAATGTTTGAGTCCTTTCAAGTTATTTTATTTAGCTTAAAGTGTTTTAGCATTTTATTTGGTTTATGTGCTTTAAGATATGGGTTTGAAAGTTATTTTTAAAGTATTTTAAAATAATTTGAAAATAAATTTTTTTTTATGATGTTCAGCAATTTTTAAAAGGTTTTAAGTTATTTTTGTAAAATATTTTAAAATTATTTTTAAGAGATTTTAAATTCTTTTTAAAAAAAAAATTAATGATCTTTCAAGGGTTTTATTTTATTTGAAAGAGATTTTTAATTATATTTAAAAGTTTTTAAATTTATTTTTAATATATTTTAAATTATATATTTTAAAAAGGTTTTAAATTCATTTCTAAGAGATTTTAAATTATTTATTTTAAAAAGGCTTTAAATTCATGTTTGCTTAGGTTTTAAATTCATTATTTTAATTATTTTTAAATTGTTTTAACTTATTTTAAGATTATTTAAAAATAAATGTATATTTTAAAAATTATTTTAAAAATATTTTTAGATTATTATTTAATTATTTTATTTTTTTTTTAAAGAATTTAAGTTTTATTATTTTTTATTATGTTTTTCTTAAATTGTTTTGAAATTTATTTTTTGATTGTTTTAAGAGTAATTTAATAGATTTTTGGTATCATTTCTTAAAAAAGGATTTTAAATACATTTTAAAGATTTTAAGTTTCATTTTTAAAAGCTTTTAATACCTATTTTTAGATATTTTAGCTTTCATTTTTTTAGGTTTTAAAACACAATTTTAAGTTTCATTTATGTTATGTATTAACCACATAAACTTGCAAACGAGATATCTTACTAAGATTATTCACAAAGAGAACTTATACATAAGAGGTTATGTTTAACTTTTTTTATTATTTTATTATTAATTTTTTTTATCATTTATCATTCATTTTCACACACAAATATTAAGAAAATATATAGGGAACATTTCGATTGAGCAGACTACACTTGAAGTATAACAAGCATGGAGAAAACATACAAAAAGTAGACTGCATTTAAAGCATACCAACCATGGAGAAAATATACATAAAGTAAAATATACATGAAGCAAACTAAGCATGGAGGAAACTTACATAAGGTAGACTACGTTTAAAGCATGTCAAGCGTAGAGAAAAAGTGCTTAATGTAAACTACATCTGAAGCATGCCAAGAATGGAAAAACTTACATAAAGCAAACTACATATGAAGGATACCAAGCTCGAAGAAAATTTACATAAGGTAGACTACACATGAAGCATACCAAGCATGGAGAATACTCACATAAAGTAGACTGTTCATGAGGATAGCAAGCATGGAAAAAAATTACATAAAGTAGACAACATACTAAGCATACCAAACTTAGTGAAATTACATGGGGTAAAGCAACACATAAAAGCATGCCAAATTTAGGGTGAGCACATGAAATAAACTATGCATAGTAAGATGCTAGAATTGCTATAATTAGGGAGAACACATGAATTAAACTGCACATAAATTTATTAAATAAAAACTGTATCGAGATAATCTCACATAAACAAGCCATAAGAAATATATGCATGAAGTAAAAAAGAAAACATAGTGGTGCTAGTGTTAGGAGAAAAGGGAGAGGAAGATGATGTAATTGAAAAGAAGAGAAGGAAAAATAGTATAGAAGATGAAGAAGAACATTGAAGAATGGAAGAGCAAGAAGAACTTTAGCAGAAGAAGAATGAATTGAAGAGGGGTGTGAAGGAAGAAGTGGGGAAGAGGAATGTAACAAAATGAAGAAGTATGAGAAAGAAGTGAAAAATAAGAACATAGAATGAACTAACGAGATGATGAAGAAGTGGATTGAAGAAGTAGAAGAGAAGAAGAAGGATGAAATGTGGTGAGAAGTGTGAGTGAAGAAGTGGAGAAGAAGTAGAAGTGTACCAGAGTGAGGAACAAACAAAGGGAGGGACGAGCAGTTAGAGTGAGGAGAGTGTGGCGTGTCTCTGTCCAGAGTGTGGAGAGTGTGGAGAGTGTGGAGTTAGAGGCGGTATGGCTGAAGGGATGCGTCGTTTGTGCAAAGTGGGAGAAGCTGGATTAGCATCAGTGCTGCTTGGATTGGGGCGGCATGGGTATGTTACTTTGAGGTGTGGTCACCCTACAAGAAGGGCTTTGGCGTAGCCAAGTTTTTACTAGCATGGTTACTCCCGAGATGATGTAGCCACACCACATAGTGGCATGGTAATGCAGGCCAAGCCTAGGATTTGGAGGCTTTTTTGTATTTTTTGAACTTAAAAACCCTTGTTAACTTGACGAAAGGAGGTCGTTTTGGTCGAGAAATGGTTGACCAAAAATGATATCAATATTCATGAGTGGTTTGGGACTCGGAATGGGAGGGAGGTTAGAACAATTATTTTGATTCTAAATTAATATATTATTTTACCTAATTATAAGTGATATCTTTTTGGTGCTGTTTGTTATGAACAAATAATTTATAACATTTATTATTTTTGCATCTTTTGAGAAAAATAAATCTAAGGAAAACAAATTTCATACAACATCATAGCTTATTTCTCAGAGGATTTTATTTTTGATAACATCTATCCTTTATTAATATAGGGTTTTTATAAAGCATTTTCTGTTATATATTTTTTCATCCTTCTTGTAGAGACTGTACTTTTTAGTAGGTAATTGCTTTAGATTTCCACAAAAAGTTCAATAAAATTTTATATAAGGCTATAAATTTCTAACTTTTATGATTAGTGCAACATAGAACGTAGTGAAGCATTGTGTGGCAAATCCCACTTATGCAAGTGGAGATTAAGTTTGGATGGATGGAACCAGTTAAGTATGAAACCAAAAATAAAAATAAAAAAATAATAATAATAAAAGATGGAAAAATATATTTGTTTTATTGTATTTTTCATATTTTTTATTTTTATGTTTTGAAACAATCTATTTTTTCTTAAATTATTTATATTTAAGTATTTTTAAAAATAATCATTGATGCGTGCGAGAATATTCGTTGAAGTAGAGTAATATATTATTGTGTTAGTGTTGTACAAAGATTCAACACACACTAAGAAGAGAGAAATAAACTACTGCAGCAAAAGGATTCATGTCATGATTTTTTCGACAAGTTTTACGATGACTGTCAACTATCTAACGCAAGCCCTTCACTTTTCACATCGGGCTTAGGACCAATAATGACAATGTTAGAAAACAGCTACTAGTGACACCAAAATTTTTTTATGTGGAAAAAACCATAAAGGGAAAAGCCACGGGTCTAGCTCATGTGAAGAGTTTATAAAATGAGGAATACAGTTGCAATTACTTGTCTAACAACAAGTGGGAGAAGGTTACAAGGTCTTCCAAGTTTCAATGTTGACGTACGGAAGAACTTGTTACAAGGGACGGGTGGCGACCAATAGCGATCGGCCGCAGCCGGCATGTGGTGGTGGACGACGATCGACATGCGGCGGTCGATGACAATCAACATGTGGTGGTCGACGACGATCGATAGGTGGGGGTCAACGAGGGTCGACGACGGTTGGCTGTGGGCGTCGACAGTCGGGGGGTCGACGACGGTTGGCGGTGGTTAACGACGGTTGACAGTGCTCGATGACAGTCGACATGTGATGGTCGATGGTGGCTGACAACGGTCAATGGCGGGGGTTTATTTTTATATTTTGAAACAATCTATTTTTTCTTAAATTATTTATATTTAAGTATTTTTAAATTATAATCATTGATGCGTGCGAGAATATTTGTTGAAGTAGAGTAATATATTATTGTCTTAGTATTGTACGAAGATTCAACACATACATAAAAGAGAGAGAAAAAAAACTATTACAGCAAAAGGATTCATGTCATGATTTTTTCGACAAGTTTTACGATGACTGTCAACTATCTAACGCAACCCTTCCCTTTTCACATCGGGCTTAGGGCCGACAATGGCAGTGTTAGAAAACAACTACTAGTGACACCAAAAATTTTTATGTAGAAAAAATCATAAAGGAAAAAGTCGCGGGTCTAGCTCATGTGAAGAGTTTATAAAATGAGGGTTACGATTGCAATCATTTATCCAACAACAGGTGAGAGAGAGAGTTACAAGGTCTTCCAAGTTAGAATGTTGACGTACGGAAGAACTTATTACAAGGAACGGGCAGCGGCCAATAACGATCGGTCGCAGCCGACATGTGGTGGTGGACGACGATCGACATGTGGCGGTCGACGACAATCAACATGTGGTGGTCGATGACGATCGATAGGTGGTGGTCAACGGGGGTCGACGATGGTTGGCTTTGGTCGACGACTGTCGGTGAAGGTCGACGACGGTTGGTGGTGGTTAACGACGGTTGACAATGCTCGATGAGTCGACATGTGGTGGTCGATGGTGGCTGGCAACGGTCAATGGCGGTAGAGGGTGGTCGACGGCGGCGGGAGTGATGTTGGAATTCAGCTCTTCTCAAAACTTCAACCTCTTTCTCAAGCATAAAGCTCCCCTCCTCTCCCCTCTCATGAGGGGTGAGGTTCTATTTATAAAATTCTTGGTGTAATTAATCCAGGATATGAACCACTTTGATCAAACTGTTCGGAGGGCTTCTCTCGATCAGATGATGTTTAATAAACATTTGAAGGCTTTAATGATGTCAGAATTAAACAATTATGAGCTTGCTGGATTTTTCTTATTGAGACGTTTGATTCACTATAAATTCAACGGATTCGACATCCGCTTGACCTTCCAAATCAGTCCATAAAACATCCAAAAGTGTTTTCATGGCTTGATTTGAGGTTGATTTGACTCGGATTTGTCCAGTTTTGATATCATTCGGTTCATCTTGTCAAGCCGGTCAATTTGATTATAGGTTTGCTGAATTGGAGCTCTGGTTAACTCTTAATCGAAGTTTGAATATTCTTTGCTCAACAAGCTGCTTTGAAATTCGTGTTATGTTGAGAATTTATTGGATGCTTCAAGATTCGTGCAGGATGACGTTAATTTGCTGGTGACATATCAATCAGATTTTATTTTCGCATGCCATGATTTTAACATTAAACTTATAGATTTCAAGTGAAACTTCATAAATCATTTGACCTCAAAATTTTAGTAGAATTTTAAATTTTATTTTAACAAAAAATTATTTGAAAAATATAGCATTTTCTTAATTTTTAATTGCGGGGTGCATTTGCCCGGTCTCCATGAGCCCACCGAAATATATCATGACCGGTGATTTACGGTCAGAATATATTTCGGTGGGTTCATCTTAAAATTAAAAAAAAAAAAAAACTGAAATAATCCTGACCGTAGATCACTGTGATCTACGGTCAGGATCGGACACCGCATATATGCGGTGTCCGTATGCAATAATTTCTCCCTCTCGAGCCGTCAAAATGGACTGCCAAAGTAAACTTAGTGGGATCGCATTAATTGTTCTTGTTAGAGTTTTGAATGTATTACATACATATCACATTTCTTTTTTTTTTATGTATTCATATTTACAAGTATACCACTCAAATATTTATTATCGCATCAAAAATATCACTATCACCAGCACCTTAAAAGTGAAATATATCTTTTGATGCATGGATCATGACTAAGGCTGTCAAAACGGCTCGTTGTTCACGAACAGCTCGTGTTCGGCTCGTTAAGAAGCTTGTTCGCTAAGTTAACGAGATGAATAACACGAACAAATATTTGTTCGTTCGTGTTCGGCTCGTTTTGGCTCGAAATACTACTAATCAATTATTTATATATCTTCGATGAGTGGTATTTTTAAAAAAATTAATTGACTATAAGGCTAAAAAGATTTATAATCAATTAATAGTATTAATGAAGAAAATAGAATAAAAATTATTAATTTAGAATCAAAGGTTTTTTAAATCTTGCACTAATCCTTAACATTTTATGGCTACGTGATTAGGGTTGTCAAAACGACACTTTGTTTGTGAACGGCTCCGTGAACAGCTCTTAAGCAAACAAGTCGAACACAAGCCGAGCCGAACCTGAATAACACAAAATAACACCTGAATAACACAAGGGGAATATTCTCTGGTGTTACCGGATCGATCACATCCACGACGTAATTTCATTCGACTCAGCAAGTAGCTCTACGCGCGAAGTCCTTATGTATTATTTTTTACTCAACTATAGTTTTTTTTTCCCTCTCTTTAAATTCCTTCAGTAGTTGGATTCATCAATGCAACTACATTTATTGATTGTTGACTACAATAATTTCTACAGATTTGCTTGACTGTTAATTTTTTTTAGTGGTGGTATTCTGTAATGCAATATGGAAGATTTGAGTGGTATAAATGTAAAGTATATGTGTTCCATATGTACATACGTAGAAATTGGGTGGTATGTCTGTAAATGCCCTTTTTATTGGAAGATTCACATACCTAACACCTAAAATTCAATATTTACGTACATACCACCTTACCTATGCATGAAAATGTGTATTTCACTTATTAAAAGTTAAAATGAGGTATCTTTGTTGTAAGATGAAAGATTTTGGTGATATAAATGTATAAAGTAAAATTTAGGTGTTAGATATGTAAATACATAGAAATTGGCTGGCATGCATTGTAAATGCTCCCTTTTTCTCTTCTTAAATTATGGTTGTCAATGTAGAAGCTATATATATATATAGGCTTTAAGATAACTTCTAAGTTAAAATTAGCTTTCATGACTTACCAAGCATACTATGTATTTTTTATAGTAAATTTGGCCTTAAAGCTTATGCATGTGCTCAACAAGGTCAAAAGGACAATAGTTTATATGTAGCACCTTGACAAGCAAAATCTTTTTTCCTATTAGTTTTAGTGGACCAAAACTTTCTTTGGGTACTTAAATCCAATAAGTTATGTTGTGGGCAAGCTTTTATGGAAGTCCATTAAAGTCTATCAATGAGTAAGTAGGTAACAAATCAAGAAAAGTTTCATTGAAGAGCATGTTTGACTTCAAAAATTTGGAAGGCAAATGGGTGTTCATTAGGTTTATTTGAATTAAATGGTTAATTAGTTTGTTAAATAAATAATTTGAATCAAATCCTAAGCATATATGATTCTATTTTGGTTCAATTAAAGTTTAAAGTCATAGGCCGGAACAAAATTTTAGTCAAATCACAATATTGGAATCATGTTTGCATTAATAGGATCTCAAATCTATATTGTTGGTTTGTTGAATCCTTCTTCATTTTCTTTCTCTAACTTCATGAGGTGTGAGCATGACTAGGGTTAAGTGCAAAAGGAAAACTTTAAAGAGGAAATATAATCTGAAAGGGTCAAATTCAGCATACTTTCTATTCACTTTCACTTCTACGATATTATATGGTTATTTTACCCTTGTTTCATGAATATGAACACTTTCTAATCTTACTCATGATCGAACCAAGCACAGTTGAATAGAGACACACTTCCTCCAATGGAGTCAAGATAAGATGGTTCAACAACTTCTTTGATAATCTTCTAGTAATCTATCTCATCTGATTTATTGTTTGCCTTAACACAAACACTAGAATTACAAGTATTCTTTCCTTACTAAAATCTCGTATGAAATTTGTACCCATTCATATTGTAAATTAGCTAGATTTTTACGATGTGCATAGGTGCATAAGCAAGATCTATCAGGCCCTGATCTGTTACATCATTTTTCTAATCATATTTCTATTAATACATATGAAATCTTGTGTTAATGAAACTTCACGTGTGAGATGAGTACCTAATTTGTTAATTTTAACTCACATTCATTATAAATCATTGATAGAAAATTATTCTCGATCTCCTTGCTGGTGACATCCTCTTCAACTGAATTTAACGATTCCATGAATAAACTGTTCACACATTGAAGTATTCTTGAATTAGCTCGTCATGTCGTTTTCACATGAAAGAGTGAACAACTATAATACAAAATATCTTACTCCATAAAGGGTTGAACTTCATCGCAAGTGAGAAGAAAATAAAGTGTCACTACTCCAAGTTCCTGATCATTAAAATAACGTGATATGCACCTCCTTTATGCTTCACCAAACTACCGGAAAACATAAAACATCGATGGAGACACCAAACCCATTGTTTCTTTCATGGATTATTCTTGCCCGAAATAGTAGAAGCAAAATGTCGTAGTCTCTTGCAGCAAATATGCTTCACATATCAATCCTTTTGGGCACGCCTTATTCTTTATATTTCTCTTCAGTGTATTCAAAAATCTAAAAAACAAAGGTTCTTTAGCTTAATTTGACAATATTTTTTATAAATGAGTGATTAAATACCTAGTCCCAAAGTAATTACCTCTCAAATGGATATATCCAGCGGTACTATACTAGACTTCTTTTTAATCCTTTACGGGGTAAATGTATAGGTAGATGCTCCATTGAGTTGTAAAAACTAGGCAAAAATATTCTCTCGAGCTTGCAATGTATTACATGAATGTTTGCTTCTGACAGACGTACATCGTCAAGTTTCGAACGAGTTGTACATAGTTGCCTGAAGAACAGATTGATTTCAATAAGTGAATTAAGGACTTTGCTCGAAAAACAACTAAAGGTGTTTGGCATCAAATTATGAAGAAAAATATGACAGTCGTGGCTTTTCATTTCATATATTTTTCATGCACCCACATCAACATAACGTCGCAAAATTTAAAGCATACCCGCTCGGAATTTTTTTGATTGGTGCCAATCAAAAATGTTTCTTTGTTGGGACAAAGTAAGGGAATATTTTGCTTTGAGCTTAATAAGATTGCCGACAACAATTTCTTGGATCTCCGACATAGTAAGGAAATATTTTACATATTTCTTTCAAATCAAGTTTGACATTCACGTTATCCTAAATTTTTCCCTTAACAGTGTTGAAGACGTTATAAGAAAAAAAAAACTATGGGCATGACATCCAAATTGTGTTTGAACATGTTATCGTTCTAGTAAGGCAAATCTCATAAAATTTAACTTCTTTGACCAATTAAGAATGACACCAAACCCGAGAGAATGATGTGAAGAAAACATGGGGCAAACATTAATCATTGGAATGTCACTAACAATCTGAAGTATATCTTCCTCAGATACTCTTGGAGGTGGCAATGGTCTCTCAATTTTTTTTCTTCTGAATGCATTCCTGTTCCTTCAGAAGGTATATTCAGCATTTAGAAATATAAGGTGACAATCAAACCATGAATTCTTCGTGCCATGCTAAGTGCAAAAGCCTTAGATGAATTCATACAATATGGGTAAACTAACTTTCTAGCGGTGCTCTTCCCAGAGAACATTCCATATGTAGAAATATCTCTTATTATTCTCAATAATGTTGCTTTCATCAGAATATACATTTCATGGAAACATCATACATCATTACACCTTTTTCCTAATGAATTTAGAACTCATCTATCAATGGCTGCAAATATACACCTATCATCCATTTATAGCTACTAGAACTTGATATAATCACTGTCAAAAAAAAAAAAATAAAGGCATTGCCATGCACATCTAAGGTGGTAGTGTATGGCATAACAATAATCGATCAATAAGAATAGGGTGATATGGTCTGACTATATGGTGTGAAGCCATCAGAGCATAAGCCAAGTCGCCTCTAGCACAAACTCAAGATATGAGCAATCAAAACATTTCCACACCTCCCCATTTATAAGATGACTCATTGAGTTGATTTCCTTTGATTTGCTACTATGCCACGTCATATGTGGAGTAGCACACATACAACTGTATAGCCTCTGAAGCATGGAATAATCAGTAGATAAAAGAGACTTTTTAACAGAACTTCCTTATGCCTCTTACTTTTTCTACTTAGTGGTTTAAATCTAGGAGAATTACAAAATCTGCACCGATTCTCCATCGCACTAGTCTTATAATATATCAACATCCATTTACACAACAATCAATCTTCTCTACTTCAAGCCCTAAATTGGAGATCAAATTTTTCATCATGCATCATAAATCTTTAGGGACTAAATTTTTCGGTAGATTTGTCTCCTTCAGTAATCCTGCAAACTAATTGAAGCACCGTTGAGGCATGTTAAACCTTGTTTTAATTTTTAGCATTCTGAGGGTGAATGATAATATAGAATGTGATATGCAACCTTCCCACTTTGGCCTTTAAGCAACATTCAACAAAACATAAAAAGTTCAAGCCTTGGGGTTTAGTGCTACTTCATGCTGCATTCGACTCATATAATGCTTTCTTGTCCCATCAAAGATCATTTCTTCCAATTTACTTGAGCCAAATCCAAGTGAAGGATCATACCTAGTTGAAGGAGTAAAGCTGAATGTTATAGGGCCAACTTTCTCGTGTGAAGTCCAAATCCAATAAGGCTGAAAACCTCAATGGTATAAATCATATCTCAGTTTTTCAAGCATCAAGCGTGCTCAATTTTTGTGTTTATAACATGAACACCAAAACAAACAATTGGATAGGTAAATTGACAGTTGCAATGCAGCTGCCACAAAGGACTTGACACCGTTCAAGAACTTCTCAGTGATCTCTTTTCTATCCAGATAAATTCTATATTAATTAATGGTCTTCATGTACAAATATCCATGTGCACTATCAAACCTAACAATAATTAATATATTATAAAGTACATGCAATTGAATACATTAAATTTAATTTTAATAATATATATAATTACAGAGTTATAACAATGGGTGATAAAATAATTTAAAGGAGTGAATGTTTTATATAGCTCGAATAACAACTATTGTTTAAAAAATAATTGATTCAAAATTTGGCTCTGATAGAGATCATATTGAAATAAACGAGTCAAGATATAGACAAAATTTTTGGATCAAATTTATTTTTAGCCGACCACAACTAGGCTAAAAATTGGAACGTTAACAACCTACTACTGTTAAGGCTATCGAAGATCAATAATCGGAAAAATTTTCTTAATTTTGGCTCTAATCTTGTCTATCACTATAGCTACACAAACTCTTTCATTAGTATATTTATTTCACATTTTCTCTCCAAGTGTAAAGCCACTAATTCACTAAAGTATTCTTCTCAACAACTCTTACTATATTACTTGCACACCTCTAAACATATTCTGAGAAAAATACTTTACATGATTTTAGGGTGTTCACTTCATCATCTAATAAAAAATCTAATTTTCATTACCAAAATAAAGATTCACTTCGAAGATTATGTTCGTGACATTGTAGAACATTATGTTCACTGCAAAAAATGTTCTACATTGATATAAGTAGATGTTTTGCAATGTCATGAACATAATCTTCAAAGTAGATTTTCATTTCGGCAATGGAAATTAGATATCCTATTAAAGGATGAAGCGAATACTATTACATTATATGAATAATTTTCTTCTCAGAAAATGTTTAGAGGTATGAAAGTAATCTAGTAAAAAGTCACAGAGATAAGAATGCTTAGGTTTATGATTGGCTTTACACTTGGAGACAAAATATGAAACAAATATGTCTAGGAAAAAGGTTGGTGTAGCTAAGCGGCAGATAATAATAGAGGGAGGCGTCTTAAAGAATTTAAACTATAGATTTAACTTAAATCAAACCAAACACTAAAAAACTAAACATTAATTTGAACTAAGTGTTAATTCATGATTGATTAAATTTTGTTGTTTTTCGAATCAATGTTGGACTGATAAACACCGTTCTACATACCTAACATCAGCTGGATGTTAAAAGATCTAATTTCAAGCTAAGTGGTGGTTGGCTCGAAAGAAATTAGATCCAAAGTTTTGGCTCGTAGCTTGGTGTGCTTATTCGATCCAAGCTTGATGTATGATTCGGAATTCAAATCATTTTCCGAGCAATTATCTTTGTTCGAGCTAAATTCACAAATCCACCACGTAAAAAATAATTTCTACGAGCCACCAAATTCAAATTAAGAGGTTGTCTGGCAACGATTTTAGACTAGAATTTAACCTGGATTAGGCTAAATTCTACCACGTGCCACCAAATTCAAATTAAGAGGTTGTCTAGCAGCTAGTTTAGACTAGAATTTAACCTGGATTAGGCTAAATTCTGGCAGAGCATCTTACTGGGCAAAATAATTACACTGATTCCGTAAATCTGAATTTCACAGATTTGGCCCTAAAACCTGGATTAAGTAAATCCTACAAACCAATGGGTTTACGAAATTTAACTTTTCCAACTGCCCAATAGTTTTAGAGAGTTAACTGGTTCTAGATTTAATAAATTCAAATTTACAAGATTGAGTAAATCAAAGTAATTTAAATTTCATGTGTTGTCAGACAGCACCTTAATGTGGAAATTAGTGAAATCTATATTTATCCACTTCATTAAAATCCGTAAAATCCAACACTAATCTCATTCTAATTACGTTTTTGTTATTTTTCCTAATGCACTTGGAGACAAATTCAAAACAAATATATTCATGAAAGGGTTGGTGATCTGGCTAAGAGAGTATATTTTTTAGATTCAACCCATGTTAAGAAAGGTAGAGGTAGACCTAAGAGGACTTGATCATTTTAACCAAAATAAGTAGAAAACATTAATATAAATAGCACATCATTTTTATATTTTTTCACCTTTCATACCTCAACAAGAGAATCAAAGAGGAAGAATGGTGTGAGAAAGCTTACCTTCCTCACTGGTTTCAGCGAAGAGGAAGAATGGTTCTAGCAAGCTTACTTTCCTCACTGGTTACTGGTAGGAGCAGAGTAGAAGGATGAGAAAGATGAGAGTTTTGGCGGTCTCTAACAGCCGTGATTCCTTCATTGTTTTCCCAGCTAGCTCAAAGGTTTCTGGTAAGAGCATAGCATAAGGATGAGAAAGATGAAAGTTTTGGTGATCTCTGTAAGCCGCAATCCTCTCGTTATTTTCCCAGCTAGCTTAAATGTCAATTGCAAACCACGATCCCGTCGTAATCTTTTCAGCTAGCTTTGAAGGAGAGGGTTTTGGGAGAAATCAAATAGGGAGGAGAAGAGAGCTTTAAGTTATCGCGGGAGTAAAAAAAGAGCAAATGAGGGCTTTTAGCTCGGGTTCGCAAAAAGAGAGAGCTTCGATGCAATTTTTAGTAGTTCGTTGAACACAACATCATAACTGATATTTAAAGCCATTGGTTATCATCGGATACTCGTCACTTTATGACCAAGGAAAAATGACTGTATTAATTATGGTTTACTTTTGGTCGTCGGTTCTAAACAGCACCATAACCGACATTCAAAGCCATCAATTATAATCGCATGCTCAACGGTTTATAACCTAAGAAAAATGATTGTACTAATTACTGATGACTTTTGGTCATTGGTTATAATCAACATCATAACCAACGTTTAAAGCTATCTGTTATCATCACACGCTCGTTAGTTTTTGACCTAAGAAAAATGACTCCGTTAATTACTGGCGACTTTTGGTTGTTGGATTTTATTCAGGGTTTAACTGACGGTTTATATAATCAAAAAGTCTAAATATGACGTCAAAAGTAAATTCTTAGAATAAGCGATGGCTTGAGCAGCAGTTATGCAGTCGGAAATTATCTCCCTGATATTTTGTTGCTAAACCGTCAGAAAATGGCACGTTATATTCGACACATCCAAAGTCGTAGGTTAAGCCATCACTTACAGCCGTTTTCCTGTAGTGCATGCTAAAACATTTTTTTATCATGATGTAGTGCTTAAATGAAAATTGAATTATATTTCCTGAAACAAATTTTGGTTAGTGGCATAAAGCATTTTTCATTTAATGAATTGTTCCAACTATTTATTCATTCATCCTTAGTTCTAATACTTGGAATGCTTGATTCATTTGGCGAACCTGACATTATTTAGTGTTCAAGTAACAAACACATGTTTTGCATTTGTCTCATACGCAACATTTAAGTGTATGAAGATTTAAATACACAACAGTCAATTACTATGTATTTACATATTTAACAACTAGACTTTAATTTTTTCATACATACCAACTTAACTTGTGCATGAAAAGGTGTATTTCACTTAAAATGGTGCTACTTTTTATGCTATATGACAACTTTGGGCGGCATACAAGTAAAAAGTAAAATTTAGGTGTTTGGGTGGAATGTATGTAGTTGTGCAAATATTAAGTTTATGTGTTTCGGTTCGGCCCCATGTAGGGGTGTAAACGAACTGAACACGAACGAATGGCCCCATGTAGGGGTGTAAATGAGCTGAACACGAACGAATAGAGCTTGTGTTCGTGTAAGGTCGTTTGAAATTTAGTTTGCTTGAAATAAACTTGTGTTTGAAATTGTTCGTGAAGTAACTGTTCGTGTTCGTTTCTTAACGAAAGAGCCAAACATTTAAATTTCTAATGAATAAGGTGAAGAGAAATTGACCACCTAGTTGTACTAGACCCGTATTATTCTAGTGGCATTTACATAAATACGACACAATTAGTATATATTTACATATTAATTGACTTATATTTCATATATACCCTAAACCCGGATGGTATGTATGTAAATTTACGATTATATTATATAGTTGTGGCTAGGGCTGTCAATTTGGCTCGTTGTTCGCGAACAGCTCGTGTTCGGCTCGTTAAGCAGCTCGTGTTCGGCTCGTTCGT